>NC_086128.1:32642922-32948756 GCF_963921235.1 Mobula hypostoma
CGAAAGTTGAGAAAAGGGGAATCTACAATTATTAGTAATCACAGTGGCAATAGGGCTTTTATATATCATTCTAATTCACTTATTAAAATTAGTACCAACATTAAATTTCTCTAAAACATTAAATAAATATTTCCATTCAACTCTATCAAATGCCTTTTCAGCATCAAGAGAAACAACACATTGGGGAGTTTTCGAGGGGGATGAGTATATAACATTTAACAGTCTCCGAGTGTTAGAAAAAGAATAACGGCCTTTTATAAAACCTGTTTGGTCCTGAGAAATAATTTTAGCTAGTATACTCTCCAACCGATTAGCCATTATTTTTGAAAGAATTTTGGCATCTACATTTAATAATGAGATAGGTCTATATGAAGCACAATCCATAGGGTCTTTATCTTTCTTAAGAATTAAAGAAATAGAAGCTTCATAAAATGTAGAAGGTAACTCTCCTAACAAAAAAGAATCTTTAACCATTTCCAACATATAAGGAGTAAGCAAATTTTCAAACTTTTTATAAAATCCTACAGAAAAACCATCTAGTCCAGGAGCTTTACCAGATTGCATTGAAAAAATAGCTTTCTGAATTTCTCTTTCAGTAAAAGGAGTATCAAGAATTTATTGATCTTCAACAGATATTCTAGGAAAATCAATCTTTTGTAAAATGGCATTCATTTTAGAAGGATGAGCTGGAAACTGAGATTTATAGAGTTCACTGTCATAGTCTTGAAAAATTTTATTAATATCTTCATAGTTACAAGCTAAACTACCATCTCCCTTATGAATTTTAAAAATTTGTCTTTTAGCTCTAACTGCTTTTAGTTGGGATGCTAGTAGCTTATTACCTTTATCTCCAAACACAGAAAATTGAATTTTAATTTAAGCAAAGTTCTTTCAATAGGATAAGTTAATAATAAATTATATTGTGATTGAAGTTCAACCCTTTGTTTAAGTAAATCAATAATTAGGAGAAACTGCATAAGTGTTATCCAAGTCTTTAATTTGTTTTGGAATCCTATCTAACTCTATTTTTGTCTGTTTCTTAAGCTTAGCCAAATAGGAGATTATCTGACCTCGCAAATATGCTTTAAATGTATCCCATATAATCAATTTTGACTTATCTTCCATATTATTAAAAAGAAAAAAATCTTTTATTTGAATCTCTATAAATTTGACAAAGTCCAAACTATGTAGTAAGTTTTCTGGAAAACGCCAAGGCAAATTTACATTACTAACATCATTCAATTCAAAAGTTAGGCTTAAAGGTGCATGATCCAAGACAGCAATAGCATCATATTCACATTTCTGGACTTTGGACGAAAATCGGAAATCAGCTATAAAATAATCAATTTGCGAGTATTCTTTATGGACATGTGAATAACAAGAATAATCTCTATCATTAGGATGTAGATTTCTCCAGATTTCTATCAAACCATAATCAATTAAAAAGGAATTAATAAGTGATGCTGAACCACTCGGAAGCTGCTGATTGGTTGAACTCTTGTCAATCAAAGGGTTTAAACAACAGTTGAAGTCACCTCCCATCAGCAGCATATATTCATTTAAGTCTGGTAATAAACCAAATACATTTTAAAAAAAAGAAGGATCATCTACATTAGGTCCATATAGATTAACCAAGACAATTTTTCTAATACAAATTGTTCCCTTAATAATTAAAAATCTACCATTGATATCTGAGATGACAGCTTCTTGAATAAATAAAATATTAGCTTTAATAAAAATAGATACTCTGTTCATTTTATTTTGACAAGTAGGATGATATTGAAGGCCCTTCCACGTTTTAAAAAATCTATGTTGATTGCCCATTCTGATATGCGTCTCTTGAGCAAAAATTATATCGGGCTGGAATCGGTTAATAATTTTAAAAGTCTTCTTTCGCTTAATAGGGTGATTCCAGCCATGTACGTTCCAGCTAATAACGTTTATCTGATTAATAACCATAGAATATTGTTTTAAACATGAAAAAACACGCATACCATCGTGGGCTAATCAAAGATGGCGATGATGAGTATAACCATATGGAAAAGACGCATGCTCCGGAGCTCCATAATGGGAAAAAACCTGAAAAAAAATCCTATAATAAACCCCAAAATGCAAAAAAAACCCCGAATCCTCCCCCAATCCCAAAAGGTAGAAATCCGGCAAAAAGGAAGGAAAAAGCCGGAATTCCTCCCCAAAGAGAAGAGAAAAGCAGAACTCTGTGTGTGGCTCAATATAAATAGTGATTTAAAAGTTTTTCCTCCCAATTCCCCCCTCCCCTTTACAAAGAAATCACATGACCCTAAGATAAGAAAGCCCAGCAGAGAAGCAGAAAAAAGATGTTTACAGTTAATCATTGAAAATAAATTAGGAATGCAAAAACAGTCTCCAGAAGTGTCAAAGCAATGCTATTAAACCTAAACAATACAATCTCTAACAAGAAAAAGACACCATTATTCCTTTAGCTTAAAACTAAAGCTAATTATCTATTCTAAACACTCCTCACTATATAAGAAAGAGTCTATATAAACTATGAAAGCTATCACTTAATTAATAAAAGAAAAGGAAGAAAGAAGCAGATAATCAAACCAGTTAATAATCTGTCCACTGTGTTAGTTCACTCCATATACCAAACAGACTTCAAAAAAGTCAATCATTAGTCAAACCAAGAAGTTCACCTCTTCTTTAAATAGTTCATCAATCAAAGGAAATCTTCAGCATATCAAAAATCTTCAAGGCCTGTTTTCTTTCAGAAAATTGTTCAGCAACCCAAATATCCTTCATGTGTCAGCCGACTCCACGATAGAGTTAATGAAATCCAATGCTGCTTGGGGATCTGAAACCACGCGAGGTGTAGAATCTTTAGGAAATAATTTTAATCGAGCTGGATAGCGGAGTGATGGAAAAAGTCCCTTTGCATGAGCAGTTTTCATCGCTGGGGCAAATTTGATCCGCTGTTCCATAATTTCCCGTGGATAGTCTTCATAAAAACAGATCTCGGAACTGTTAAATTTAAAAACTCTCTGTTTTCTTGCACATTTTATGATTTGGTCTTTAACTTTAAAGCGAAGAAAGTTGACCAAAATAGGCCGAGGTTTACCTGAAATCTGAGAATTCAATATGAAAATTCTATGAGATCTTTCAATATCGGGAGGTTGAGGTAGAATATCCAGAAGCAAAGATTGAAACAAATTGGCAAAATAGTCCAATAAATTCCCACTCTCAGAACCTTCCTTGAGTCCGATAATTTGTATATTATTCTGACAGACTTCGCCTCTAAATCGACAATTTTACGTTGAGCCTGTTCCAAGCAGGATGAAATATCCTCAATTTGACGTTTCGATTCTTTAAACTCAGTATTCAAGGAAATAATATTTTCCTCAATAGTCTGAAAACTCTGTTGGAACGACCTCATCTCAGATGTGTTATTGCCTATTTTCTTGTTGAGAGCCATCAACGCACGTTCCAAACGCTCAGCCCAGACAGACATATCTTCTGATTTTTCTTTCAAAGTTTTTCTTTTTCCATTGCTGGATTCAAAAGAGCTGCTTTCCACTTCTTAAAGGATATGACATAATGACAACTATTTCCCTCTAAGATCCGAGAAATAAAAGTTTAAAATTCAAGGTTTAAACAGGGGAAAAGGAGGAATTAAAGGCAGCCGCAAAATTTATGTATTACTCCATCAAGCCACAGACGGAAGTCTGGAATGGCAAAAATTAGTTGAATTAGGAATGCCAGTCTGGAAACCATTGGCGTGATCATGCAAATGGATAAATGAAGTAATAATCTGCATATGTACTGAGGGGACAGCAGAGTCAAGCAATGCTGTTGCAATAACTGGCAACAATCAGTGATTTGTGGCTCTTGGGCAATGGGGTTAAAATGCAAGCACCAATCATGCAATGAATTAATGGTCCTGCCTTAAATTCCATTTCCATTGGAGTCAATGTTTGCAAGTCACCTTCTTGAGTTTTAGACCTGCATTGAAAAGAGGAATGTAGTCAATTGCAAGACTAGAACTGACAATTTACTTGTGAATGAAGACTTGGGCTTTATTTTTTTCTACTATTTAGTTGCAGGAAATCTCTGCTCATCCAGTAATGTAACTCAGACCAAGTAGAAACCAATTAAAGACTGGGAAGGGACTAGTTGGGTTGATAGTGGAAAATAAACTCGAAAAGAGATCTTTTTTCTCATTACCACCACCATCAACCTTTTTGTCATTTGAACTCTTCCTGCAGATTATTTATTTATTTATCGTGATACAGCACGGAATAGGCCCTCCTGGCCCTTTGAGCCGCGCCTTAGACTTTCCTCTTTTTTTTGTTTTTGCTCATGTTTGTGAATGATTAAAGATGGGTGGAGTTTTAGGCCTCATGTTGAAGAAAAGATGTGCTGGCATTGGAGCAGATCTGGAGGAAGTTTCTGAGAATGATCATGGTTAACATTAGAGGAGCAGTTGATGGCTCTGGGCCTGTAGCCACTGGAGTTTAGAAGAATGAGGGGTGATCTCATTGAAACCTACCAAATATTGAGCAGCCTAAATAGAGTGGACATGGAGAGGACACTTCCCATAGTGGGTGAATCTTGGACCTGATGGCACATCCTCAGAATAAGAGGACATCCCTTTAGATCGGAGATGAGCAACTCTTTTAGCCAGAGGGTGGTGAATCTGTGGAATTCATTGTCACAGACAGCTGCGGAGGCCAAATCTTTGAGTATGCTTAAAGCAGAGGTTGATAGGTTCTTGATAAGTAAGGATGTCAAAGGTTACAGGGTGAAGGCAGGAGAATGGGGTTGAGAGGGAAAATAAATCAGCCATGACAGAATGCTAGAGCAGATTCAATGGGCTGAATGGCCTCAAATTGGTCCTTTGTCTTTTAGACTTATACAGAACAAAACACACAAAATACTGGAGGAACTCAGTAGGTCAGGCAGCATCAACGGAAATGAATAAACAGTCAAAGTTTTTGGCCAAGACCCTTCATCAGGACTCTCAACATGCACCCTCCATCTTATGGTCTTTTTCTCCCTCACCCATGCAATTCTCTCCCGAATGCACTTCTGATAAATTGTAATTGATCTGAAATCTTACTGCTGTCCACTGGTGCTGCCTAATTTGCTGAGTACTTCCAACAATTCTTGAATCCATTCTGATTTGTCGCTGCGCATTGTTGCATATGAAATTCCAGCCATCGGCCGGAAGTACATCAATTACTTATCCTGTGAATATATTGTAGATAGCAGTTTATATTTTAAGAGCAGCACCAAGTAGTTTAAAACCACACAGCTTTGGTTAAGCTCTATCTTGTTGTAATTGATGTTCAAAAAAAAATGCTTCTAATCATTCAGAGCTGAATGGTAAGAGGTAAATGCAGCGGCTGAAAGAAATGTGTCTTGACAGCCATAAACTATCATCCCATGAGAGATGCATGAGTGGATGGCACAGAAATGCGATGCTTTTAAATTTTGATAGCTGCATCAATGCGTTGATGTCAAATGCAGTTTTCTGAAAATAACATACACAATTCTCAATGCTTTATCTGAAATATGGTGTTCTGTAAAACATGTATCATCTTCATGAAAAAAATATTAAGTGGAAATGGCTTGTCAGCCTGAAAATGCATAAGATATCAAGTTAATGTAAGAACATATATCCCTGAAGGATGAAGTGGAAACATAACAGCTTGTCTTGATCCTAAATATAGAATCATTTTTTACTTGATTTGCAACAGTGTGTAAACAGAGACAATGTAGCTTCAAATGAATGAATATACTTAAGCTTATAAACTTCAGCCTTTCACCATTTTACAAAGTGCCTTCCTTTCAGATTCATTTATTTATCACATGTACATCAAAACATACAGTGAAATGGGTCATTAGTGTTAACAACCAGCACAACCTATTGTGCTGTGGGCTCGTGTCGCCACACATTCCAGCACCAACATAGCTCAACATAACACAGAGCACAGCAAAACAGTACACAACAAATAACAAAACAACAACAGCAAAACAAGCCCCTTTCCTCCCACAATCCATCCCTGTTCCTTTTGACGGGTAGTGACAATTGTGACGGAGGAGGTACAGTAACTGCTTCACACCTAGGGAAGATTCACAAACAACAGCATGATAATTACCAAATTATCTAAAGATAGGTGTTGGATGAGGGATAAGTATTTAAGCCAAAAACCAGATACAACACCCTTGCCGTTCTTTGCTATATCCTACATGCAAAAAATTGTGGAGGCCAAATTTTGTACTTTATTTATTTCCTTCCGGTTTAAGATGGTGCTGGTGAAGTACAGTGATGCCTTAGTGCCAGTAAACAAAACAAACTACTCTACTAATCACACTTTTTCTCAAGAGCGATCACTGCAATCAATAGTCTGTCACTTCCCTTTCGGAGCTGAGCTTTTGAACCACCTGTACGACCTGGCATTGTTGCAGTATGAACTGAAGTCTCGAAGGTGCAGGACGGTTGTGGTGTGGCATGTACGGGCTGAATTGAGGCGGTAGGGCCCAAGAGTGGGGAAGGAGCCAATGTCTGGCCGTTGCTAGAGCAGACTTGGAACCGATTTGAAGTGGCAGATCCGAGGTGAGGCAGAGTCAAGGCAGTGGGGCCTCGGCACAAGAACAAGGAAAAAGCTGATGTTTGATCAGTTTAGGCACTGGGCCACATTGGAAAGGTTGAGTATGGGCTAGGTCGAGTATGGGCTGGATCGAGGCAGCAGGTCCCAGGTCCAAATGGTATCGAAACGGCAGTAACAAACCACTGCTTGGCTAATTTTAGCACCAGGCCAGAGTGAAAAGGTCACGGTGTCAGGGCCGAAACAGAAGGACAGGCCAGAGTTCATCTCACTGCTTGGCAAGGTATCTCTGCACTGAACTGAGGTGGTGGCCTGCAACTAACATGCTCCGGGACCGGCTGTGGTTGGCCTTGTTGTTGTAGACTCACTTTCATGAACTTCAGTTCTGAATGTTATTTGCTTACTTTTATTGTTTTCATGATCTGTTCTTTTTTTGGGCACTTTGGGTGTTTGACAGTCTTTTTTTTATAATGGGTCCTATTGGGTTCCTTTGTTTTGTGGCTGCCTGTCAGGAGTAGAATCTCAAGGTTGTATACAGTATACACACCTTGATAATAAATGTACTTTGAACTTTCCCTTCAAGTCTGCTAACTCGGCCTTTACAACGATTATGCAAAAGTCAAACTGCCAAGGATCAAAACATTTACACTACGTAAGCACCCAACAGCATCATGAGCAGCTTGGAGGAGAACAATGATCAACTGTACACATTCAGTATTATATATATATTACAATAGAAATGGGGTGAGTAGAATTATATCAGAACCTCAGCATAGATTAAATGAGACTGCTAGCTACAGCTGAATTGAATGTACAGCAAGCATTTTTTCATAAAAATACCACAGCGTAGAAGGAGAGCACTCAGCCCATTAGAATCCAAGCAAATGTATTCAAGTCCTCCTGCTGTCCATTAGACCATAAGACATAGGAGCAGAATTAAGCCATTCAGCCCAGCGAGTCTGCTCCACCATTCCAGAATGGCCGATTTGTTATCCTTCTCAACCCCATTCTTCTGCCTTCTCTCCATAATCTTTGATGCCTTTACTACTCAAGAACCTATCAACCTCTGTTTTAAATATATTCAATGACTTGGCCTCCATAGCCATCTATGGCAATGAATTCCATAGATTCACAACTTTCTGGCTAGAGAAATTCCTCTTCATCTCTGTTCTAAGTAGCCGTCCCTCTATTCTAAGGCTGTGCCCTCTGGTCGTAGACTCACCCATCCACAGCACCCATTTCACATCCTCTCCACATCACTCTATCTAGGCCTTTCAATATTCAATAGGTTTCAATGAAATCCCCCCTCATTCATCTAAACTCCAGTGATTACAGGCCCAGAGCCATCAAATGCTCTTCATACATTAACCCTTTCATTCTCAGAATTTTTCTTATAAACCTCCTCTTGATCTTTTCTAATGCCAGCACATCTTTTCATCAATAAGGGGCCCAAAACTGCTCACAATACTATAAGTATGGGGGACTAATGTCTTATAAAGCCTCAGCATCCTTGTTCTTATATTCTAGTCCTCTCGAAATGAATACTAACATTGCATTTTCCTTTCTCACCACTGACTCAACCTGCAAACTAGCTTTTAGGGAATTCTGCACAAGATCTTGGTGTTCCTCCAGCTTTTGTCTCTTCAACTCTCTGAGATCTCCATGTTTCTCCAGCTTTTATCTCTTCAACCTTCTCAGATCTCTGTGTTCCTCCAGTTTGCCTCTCCAATCAGCTGTGATCTCTGTGTTTTTCCAACATTTTGTCCCTTCAACCCTTTGAGATCTTTGTGTTCCTGCCAGTTTTGTCTCCTTTAACCCTCTGAAATCTCTGTTTTTGTCCACCTTTAATGTTTTCAACCTTCTGAAAAATCTGTATTCCTCCAGTTTTTGTCTCTTCACCCTCTGAGATCTCGGTGTTCCTGTAGTTTTGTTTCCTACAACCTTCTGAGATCTCCGTTTTCCACCAGCTTTTGTCTCTTTCAACCCTCCAAGATATCTGTGTTCCTCCAGTTATTGTCTCTTCAACCATCTGAGATCTCTGTGTTCCTCTGTCTCTGGCTCCTCGAACTTTCTGAGATCCTCGTGTTCCTCCAGCTTTTGTCTCCTCAACCCTCTGAGACGTCTGAATTTCTTCAGTTTTTGTCTCCTTAAACCTCTGACATCTCCATGTTCCTGCAACTTTTGTCTTCTTCAACCAACTGAGATCTCTGTGTCTCTCCAGTTTTTGTCTCTTCAACCATCTGAGATCTCTGTGTTCCTGCAGCTTTTGTCTCTTCAACCCTCTGACATCTCTGTGTTCCTCTCGCTTTGTTACTCATCCCTCTGAGATATCTATGATCCACCAGCTTTTGTCTCCTCACCCCTCTGAGATTTCTGCATTGCTTCAGCTTTTATCTCCTTCAGCCCTCTGAGATATCTGTGTTCCTCTAGTTTTTGTCTCGTCACCCCTGAGATCTCTGCGTACCTCCCCCTTTTGTCTCTTCAGCACTCTGAAATCTCTGCGTTCCTCTAGGTCTTGTCTCTTTAAGTCCTCTGAAATCTCTGTGTTTCTTCAGCTTTTGTCTCCTACAACCATACAAGATATCTCTGTGTTCCTACAGTTTTTGTCTCTTCAACCCACTGAGATCTCTCTGTTCCTCTAACTTTGGTCCTTGAAACTTCTGAGATTTCTGTTCCTCCAGGTTTTGTCATCTTCAACTCTCAGGTATCTCTGTGTTCCTCCAGCCTTTGTGTTTTCAACCCTGTGATATCTTTGTGTTCCTCCAGCTTTTGTTTCCTTCAGCCCTCTGAGATCTCTGTGTTCCTTCAGCTTTTGTCTCCTTCAGCCCTCTGAGATCTCAGTGTCCCTCCAGCTTTAATCTCTTCAACCCCCTGAGATCTTTGTCTTTCTCTAGCTTTTGCTCTTACAACCCTCTGAGATCCCAGTGTTCCTCCAGCTTCTGGCTCCTTAACCTTCTGAGATTTCTGTGTTCCCTGGGCACCACTGCACAATACAAGAGGACATGGGTTTAAGATAAGGGGTGGGAAGTTGAAGGGGGATATTAGAGGAAAGTTTTTTACTCAGAGAGTGGTTGGTGCGTGGAATGCACTGCCTGAGTCAGTGGTGGAGGCGGATACACTCATGAAGTTTAAGAGACTACTAGACAGGTATATGGAGGAATTTAAGGTGGGGGGTTATATGGGAGGCAGGGTTTGAGGGTCGGCACAATATTGTGGGCCGAAGGGCGTGTAATGTGCTGTACTATTCTATGTCCTACAGTTTTTGTCTCTTTCAACCCGCTGAGATCTCAGTGTTCATCCAGCTTTAGTTTCCTTTAATGCTCTGATATCTGTGTTCCTCCAGCCTTTGTCTCTTGAACCTTCTGAGATTTCTGTGTTCCTCCAGTTTTTGACTCTTCAATACTCGGAGATCTCTGTGTTCCTCTAGCTTTTGCTCCACGAACCTTCTGAGATCTCTGTGTTCCTCCAGATTTTCTCTCCTTCAATCCTCTGATATCTCTCTGTTCCTCCAGCTTTCGTCTCTTCAACCCTCTGTGATCTCAGTATTCTTCTAGATTGTGCTCCTCCAACCTTCTGAGATCTGTGTTCCTCCAGTTTTTGTCTCTTGGATGCACTGAGATCTCTGTTCTCCTCCTCCTCTGAGATGTGTGTGTTCCTCTTGCTTTTCTTACTTCATCCCCTTGAGTTGCTCTAGCTGTTGTCTCCTTCAACACTCTGATACCTCTGTTTACCTACAGGTTTTTTCTCCTTCAACTCTCAGATCTCAGTGATCCTCGAGATTTTGACTCTTCAACCTTCTCAGATCTCAGTGTTATTTCCGTTTTTGTCTCTTTAACCCTCTGAGATCTCTATGTTCATCCTGCTATTTTTACTTCAGCCCTCTGAGATAAAAGTGTTACTCCAGTTTTTGTCTCGTCAACCCCCTGAGATCTCTGTGTCCCTCCAGCTTTTGTCTCTTTAACCCTCTGCTATCTGTGTTTCTCCAGCTTTTGTCTCCTTCAAATCTCTGACCTCTGTTTTCCTCCAGGTTTTTTTATCCTTCAACCACCCGAGATCTCCGTGCTCCAACAGCTTTTGACTCTTCAACACTCTCAGATCTCTGTGTTCCTCCAGTTTTGTCTCACAACCATCTGAGATCTCTGTGTTCGTCCACCTTCAATCTCTTTAACCCTCTGAGATATCTGAGTTCCTCTAGTTTTGTCTCTTCAACCCTCTGACACCTCTGTGTTCCTTCAGCTTTTGTTATTTCATCCCCCTGAGATATCAGTGTTACTTCAGCTTTTGTCTTGGCATCACGCTGAGATCTCTATGTTGCTTAAGCTTTTATCTCCTTCAGCTGTCTCAGACCTCTGTTTCCCTCCAGCTTTTGCCTCCATCAACCCTCTGAGACATCTGTTTTCTCCAAGATTTTGCCTTCTATAACCTTCTGAGATCTCTGTGTTCCTCCAGTTTTGTCTCTTGAACCATCTGAGATCTCTGTGTTATTAGAGCTTTTGTCTCCTTCAACCCTCCGAGATCTCTGTGTTCCTGTAGCTTTTGCCTTCTACAATCTTCTGAGATCTCTGTGTTCCTCCAGTTTTGTCTTTTCAACCCTCTGAAACCCTTTTGTTTCGTCATCCCTCCATGATTTCTGTGTTCTTCCAGCTTTTGTCTCCTTCAACCATGAGATTTCTGTGTTTGTCCAGCATTTGTCTCTTCAAACCCCTGAGATCTCTGTATTCCTCCTGTTTTTATCTCTTCAACTCTCTGAAACCTCTGTGTTCCTCCAGCTTTTGTCTCCTCAACCCTCTGAGATCTCTGTTTTCCTTTAGCTTTTGCTCCTCCAACCTTCTGAGACCTCTGTGTCCCTCCAGCTTTTGTTTCCTTCAACCCTTGATATCTCTATGTTCCTCCAGCTTTTGTGTATTCATCCCTCTGAGATCTCATTTCTCCTCCTGTTTTCATCTCTTGAGCCCTCTGAGATCTCTGTGTTCCTCCAGCTTTTGTTATTTCATCTTTCTGAGATATCAGTGTTACTCCAGCTTTTGTTTTGGCATCCCTCTGAGATCTCTGTGTTCCTTAAGCTTTTATCTCCTTCAGCCATCCGAGACCTTTGTTTCCCTCCAGTTTTTGTGTCGAAAGCCCCTGAGTTCTCTGTATTCTTCCTGTTTTCATCTCTTCAACCCTCTGACCTGTCTGTACGCCAGCTTTTGCTTCCCTCAACCCTCTGAGATCTCTGTTTTCCTCCAGTTTTAGTCTCATCAACCCCTGGGATCTCTGTGTTCCCCCAGCTTTTGTCTTCTCAACCCTCTGACATCTCTGTGTTCCTCCAGCTTTTGTCTCCTTCAGCTGTCTGAGACCACTGTTTTATTCGAGTTTTGTCTCTTTCAACTCTCTGAGATCTCAGTGATCCTCGAGCTTTTGACTCTTCAACCCTCTCAGATCTCAGTGTTACTCCAGTTTTGCCTCACAACCATCTGAGAGCACCTTTAATCTTTTTAACACCCTGAGATATCTGTGTTACTCCAGTTTTTGTCTCTTCATCCCTCCAAGATCTCTGTGTTCCTGTAGCTTTCGCATTCTACAACCTTCTGAGATCTCAGTGTTCCTCCAGCTTTTGTCTTTTTCATCTGTTTGAGATACAGTATTTGTTTTCCTCCAGTTTTGTCTCTTCCACCCTCTGAGATCTCTGTGTTCCTACAACTTTTGTCTCCCTCAACCCTCTGAGATCTCGATGTTCCTTCAACTTTTGTCTCAACATCACTCCGTGATTTCTTTGTTCTTTCTGCTTTCGTCTCCTTCAACCATGAGGTCTCTGTGTTCATCCAGTATTGGTCTCTTCAGACCCCTGAGATCTCTGTATTCCTCCTGTTTTCATCTCTTCAGCCCTCTGGCACCTCTGTGTTCCTCCAGCTTTTCCCTCCATCAACTCTCTGAGATCTCTGTTTTCCCCCAGCTTTTGTCTCCTCAACCTTCTGAGATCTTTATTTTTCTTGAGGTTTTGACTCTGTTTCCCGCTGAGATATATTTGTTTCTCCAGCTTTAGTCCCTTCAACCCTTTGAGAGCTCTGTGTTCTGTTAACTTTTGCTCCTCCAACCTTCTGAGATCTCTGTGTCCCTCCAAGTTTTGTCTCCTTCAACTCCTGATAGCTCTACGTTCCTCCAGCTTTGTCTCTTCATATCACCAAGATCTCTGTGTTCCTCCAGGTTTTGCCTCCGTCAACCCTCTGAGCCTGTGCGTTACTCGATCTTTTGTCTCCTGAACCCTCTGAGATCTCTGTGCTTCTGCAGCTTTTGTCTCTTTAACACTCTGAGATCCCTGCGTTCCTCCAGCTTTTGTCTCCTTCACCCTGTGAGATCTCTGTTTTCCTCTAGCTTTTGTCTCGTTATCCCCCTGAAATATCTGTGTTCCTACAGCTTTTGTCCCCTTCAACCCCTGATATCTTTATGTTCCTCCAGCTTTTGTCTCTTTATACTGCTGAGATTTCTCTGTTACTCCAGCTTTTGTCTCCTTCAACCTACTGAGATCTTGGCGCTCCTCCAACTTTTATCTCCTTCAACCCTTTGAGATCTGTTTGTTCGTCCAGCTTTGTCTCCTTCAACGATCTGAGATCTCTGTGTTCCTCCAGCTTTTGTCTCTTCAGCCCTCTATGACCTCTGTGTTTCCCCAGCTTTTGTCTCCTTCATTCCTCTGAGATATATGTGTTATTTCAGTGTTTGCCTCCTGTTTTTGTTTTTTCAACCCTCTGTGATCTCCGTATTCCTCTAGATTTTGTCTCCTTCAACCAAATGAAGTCTGTGCTTCTCCAGCTTTTGCCACCGTCAACCCTCTAAGACCTCTGTGTTCCTGCAGCTTTTGTCTCCTCAAACACTGATTTCTGTATGTTTCTCCAGCTTTTGTCACTTTCACCCTCCGAAATCTCCTTTTTCATCCAGCTTTTGTCTTTTCATTCCTCTGAGATCTCTGTGTTCCTCCAGCTTTTATCTCTTCAACCCTCTCAGATCTCTGTGTTCCTCCAGGTTTTTTCTCCTTCAACCCTCTGATACATCTGTCTTCCTGAAGTTTTTGTCTCTTTAACAGTCTGACCTTTTCTCTTCAAACCTCTGAGTTCTCTGTGTTCCTCCAGCCTTTGCCTCTTCATCCCTTTGAGATATATGTGTTATTTCAGTGTTTGTCTCTTCATCTCTCTGAGATATCAGTGTTCTTCCACCAGTTGTCTCTTCATTCCTCTGAGGTCTGTGTGTTCCTCCAATTCTTGTGTATCCAAAACCCAGAGATCTCTGTGTTCCTCCAGCTTTTATCTCCTTCAACCTTTGAGATTTCTGAGTTCCTCCAGCATTTGTAACTTGAGCCCTCTGCGTTCTTTGTGTTCCTCCAGCTTTTGTCTCTTCATCCCTGTGAAATATTCGTGTTCTTTTAGCTTTTGTCTTTTCATTCCTCTGAGATCTATGTGTTCCTCCAGTTTTTGTCTCTTCAACCCTCGGTGATCTCTGTGTTCCTCCAGGTTATGTCTCTTTATCCCACTGAGTTATATTTGTTCCTCCAGCTTTTGGCTCTTTAACCCACTGAGATATCTGTGTTCCTCTAGCTTTTTCTCCTCAAAACAGCTGAGATCTCTGCGTTCCTCCATCTTTTGTCTCCTTCAAGCCTCTGAGATCTCTGTGTTCCTCCAGCTTCTGTATCTTCATCCCTATGAGATCCTCATGTTACTCCAGATTTTGTTTCGTCAGCCCTTTGATACATTTGTGTTCCTCCCGATTGTGTCTCTTCAAGCCTCTGAGATCTCTGTGTTACTCCAGCTTCTGCCTCCTTCAACCTACCGAGATCTCTGTGTTCCTCTAGCTTTTATCTCCTTCAACCCTTTGAGACCTGTCTGTTCGTCCAGCTTTGTCTTCTTCAATGATCTGAGATCTCTGTGTTCCTCTAGCTTTTATCTCCTTCAACCCTTTGAGACCTGTCTGTTCGTCCAGCTTTGTCTTTTTATCACTCTGAGATTTCTGTGTTCTCCAGCCTCTGTTTCTTAAGCCATCTGAGACATCTGTTTCTCCAGCTTCTGCCTCCTTCAACAATCTGAAATTTCTGTGTTCCTCCAGCATTTGTCTCCTTCAACCCTCTGAGATCTCTGTGTTCCCACAGCTTTTGTCTCTATCAACTCTCTGTGATCTCGTGTTCTTCCAGCTTCTGTCTCCTTCAACCCTCTGATATCTCTGTGTTCATCCAGCTTTTGTCTCTTCATCCATCGGTGATCTCTGTGTTTGTCCAACTTTTATCTCCTCAACCCTCTGAAATTGCTGTGTTTCTCCAGCATTTTTCTCCTTCAGTCCTCTGAGATCTGCGTTCCTTTAACTTTTGTCTCATTCACCCTCTGAGAACCCTGTGTTCCTCCAGCTTTTGTCTCTGGATCATTTATAAACCAAACTGTTCCACCATTTGCAACTGTGCCTTTCACAGCCATGATCCCTAGCTCTTGAAATCCGCTCCCAAATCTCTACCAGCAGCACACACAAAATGCTGTTGGAACTCAGGAGGTCAGGCAGCATCTATGGAAATGAATAAACTTTTGATATTTCAGGCCAAGACCTGTTCTGATGACGGGTCTTTGCCCGAAATGTCAAATGTTTATTTCCTTCAATATATAGTGCCTGACTTGCTGAGTTCCTCTGTTACTTTGTGTGTCTTACTCTGCATGTCCAGCATGTGCAGAATCTCTTGTGTTTCAGATCTGAGTCTCTTCAGATCAATCTCTTTGGCCAAGTTCTTGGTCATCAAGGCTTGTACCTCCTATATGGACCAGTCAAACCCCTCTTTATAGCACTCCTGTGTAGCACTCAGGGACAAGAAGAGGAGTAGTACGGCAACATAGAATTGTTATGATACAGAAGCACTTCACTTCCAAGTTGGTACTCTGAAAACAAAATCCAGAGTCTGATTTTCCTGCACTTCCCCCATAGCCTTTCAAGCATTTATGCATTTGCATTTTTAAAGTTTTTTGGACTTCCCATCTGTTACCAATGGACATGATTTCAATTTACCTTTTGAGTGTCAATTCGTAGAGTCAGGGATGCTAACCTCTGGCTTGGATTGATGACTGGAAAGGGATGTTTGTGAGGAACTCCAGATACTTTACATATATCTCTGTTTACTGTAAGTATTAGGGGTGTTCTCAAGGGCCTGTTGACTGATAGAAAAGAATAATGTTCAAGTAAATTATTCTTACTTCTCAATTGTTATGGGAAAGTGGGCAATGGTGAGAGCAGAAGGTCAATAGACAATAGGTGCAGGAGTAGGCCATTCGGCCCTTCGAGCCAGCACCGCCATTCACTGTGATCATGGCTGATCATCCACTATCATTATCCAGTTCCTGCCTTATCCCCATAACCTTTGATTCTGCTATCTTTAAGAGCTCTATCCATCTCTTTTTTGAAAGCATCCAGAGACTTGGCCTCCACAGCCTTCTGGGGCAGAGCATTCCATACATCCACCACTCTCTGGATGAAAAAGTTTTTCCTCAACTCCGTTCTAAATGGCCTACCCCTAATTCTTAAACTGTGGCCTCTGGTTCTGGACTCACCCATCAGCGGGAACATGCTTCCTGCCTCCAGCGTGTCCAATTCCTTAATAATCTTATATGTTTCAATAAGATCCCCTCTCAGCCTTCTAAATTCCAGAGTATACAAGCCCAGTCACTCTAATCTTTTGACATATGACAGTCCCACCATCCCGGGAATTAACCTTGTGAACCTACGCTGCACTTCCTCAATAGCAAGAATGTCCTTCCTTAAATTTGGAGACCAAAACTGCACACAGTACTCCAGGTGTGGTCTCACCAGGGCCCTGTACAGCTGCAGAAGGACCTCTTTGCTCTTATACTCAATTCTCCTTGTTATGAAGGCCAGCATACCATTAGCTTTCTTCACTGCCTGCTGTACTTGCATGCTTGCTTTCAGTGACTGATGTACAAGAACACCTAAATTTCGTTGTGCTTCCCCTTTTCCTAACTTGACTCCATTTAGATAATAATCTGTCTTCCCGTTCTTACCACCAAAGTGGATAACCTCACATTTATCCACATTAAACTGCATCTGCCATGCATCTACCCACTCACCCAGCCTGTCCAAGTCACCCTGCATTCTTATAACATCCTCCTCACATTTCACACTGCCACCCAGCTTTGTGTCATCGGCAAATTTGCTAATGTTACTTTTAATTCCCTCATCTAAATCATTAATGTATGTTGTAAACAGCTGCGGTCCCAGCACTGAACCCTGCGGTACCCCACTGGTCACCGCCTGCCATTCCGAAAGGGACCCATTAATCGCTACTCTTTGTTTTCTGTCAGCCAGCCAATTTTCAATCCATGTCAGTACTCTGCCCCCAATACCATGTGCCCTAATTTTACCCACTAATCTCCTATGTGGGACTTTATCAAAGGCTTTCTGAAAATCCAGGTACACTACATCCACTGGCTCTCCCTTGTCCATTTTCATAGCTACATACTCAAAAAATTCCAGAAGATTGGTCAAGCACGATTTCCCCTTTGTAAATCCATGCTGACTCGGACGGATCCTGTTACTGCTATCCAGATGTGTCGTAATTTCATCTTTTGTAATTGACTCCAGCATCTTTCCCACCACCGACGCCAGGCTAACCGGTCTATAATTCCCTGTTTTCTCTCTTCCTCCCTTCTTGAAGAGAGGGACTACATTAGCCACCCTCCAATCCACAGGAACTGATCCTGAATCTATAGGTCATGTGATCAAGGATAACACTTTAATGGAGTAACTCGGGAAGTTTCCGGATGGTATGTTGCCTTCCAGGTGCCAGGGTCAGGGATTGCGTCCACAACATTTTGGAGAGGGAGGGGGAGCAGCCAGATGTCCTGGAACGTACTAGTACCAATGACATAGGAAGGAAAAGCAATGAGGTCCTGAAAAGAGAATTTAGAGAGCTAGGTAGAAAGTTGAGAAGCAGCACATCCTGGTTAGTAATTTCTGGATTGCTGCCTGTGCCACGCACCAGTGAGAGTAGAAACAGGATGATTTGGCAGATAAATGTGTGAGAATCTGGTGCAGGGGGTAGGGCTTCAGGTTCTTGGATAATTGGGATCTCTTCTAAGGGAGGTATGACCTGTTCAAAAGTGAAGGATTGCACCTGAACCTGAGGGGGACCAATATTCTCGCGGGCAGGTTTGTTAGAGCTGTTAGGGGGGGGTTTAAACTAACTTAACAGGGGGTGGGAACTGGAGTGAAAGGACTCAGGATAGGACGGATGGTAAAAAAGTAAAGATAGTGTGCAGTCAGACTGTCAGGAATGGCAAGCAGGTGATGGGAATTAGCCAACAGGCTGAGTATCAAAATATTAGAGATGCAGAATCAGAAAGGACAGCAAATAAGGTACTCAAGGTGTTGTATCTAAATGCGTGTAGTATAAGAAATAAGGTGGATGATCTTGTTGCACTATTACAGATTGCCAGGTATGATGTTGTGGCCATCACTGAATTGTGGCTGAAGGATGGTTGTAGTTGGGAGCTGAATGTCCAAGGTTACACATTGTGTTGGAGGGTTAGGAAGGTAGGCAGAGGGGGTGGTGTGGCTTTCTGGTAAAGAATGGCATCAAATCAATAAAAAGCTGTGACATAGGATCGGAAGATGTTGAATTCTTGTGGGTTGAGTTAAGAAACTGCAAGGGTAAATAGACGTTGATGGTATTTATATACAGGCCTCCCAACAACGGCTGGGAGGTGGACCATAGGTTACAACAGGAAATAGAAAGGCAAGTCAAAAGGGCAATGTTTTGGTAGTCATGGGAGATTTTAACATGCAAGTTGATTGGGAAAATCAAGTTGGTAATGGATCTCAAGAGTGAGCTTGTTGAATGCCTAAGAGATGGCTTTTTAGAGCAGTTTATCATTGAGCCTACTTGGGGATCAGCTATGCTGGATTGGGTGTTATGTAATGAACCGCAGACGATTTGGAAGCTTAAGCTAAATGAACCCTTAGAAACCAGTAACCACAATATGATTGTGTTCAACTTGAAATTTGAAAGGGAGAAAGTAAAGTCTGATGTAGCAGTATCTCAGTGGAGCAAGGGAAATTACAGTGGTATGAGAGAGGAGTTGCCAAAGAGAGAAGGAGGTGTTGGCAGGGATGTCAGCAGAGCAGCAGTGGCGTGTGTTTCTGGGGAAAATGAGGAAGGTGCAGAACACATTTATTCCAAAAATGAAGAAATTCTCAAATGGTAAAATAGCACAGCCATGGCTGACAAGGGAAGTCAAAGCTAATGTAAAAGCAAAAGAAAGGGCAGACAACAAAGCAAAAATTATTGGGAAGATAGAGGATTGGGAAGTTTTAAAAAAACCTACAGAGAGCAACTAAAAAAATCATTAGAAGGGAAAAGATGAAATATGAAAGCAAGCTAGCAAATGATATCAAAGTAGATATAAAAGCTTTTTCAAGTATGTTAAAAATAAAAGAGAAGTAAGAGTGGATATACGACAGCTAGAAAATGAGGCAGGAGAAATAATAACAGGGGACAAGGAGATGGCTGATGAACTAAATGAGTATTTTGTGTCAATCTTCACTGTGGAAGACACTAGCAATATGCCTGATGTTGTAGTGTGTGAAGGAAGAGAAGTGGGTGCAGTTACTGTTACAAGACAGAAGGTGCTCAAAAAGCTGAAAGACCTAAAGGTACATAAGTCACCCAGACCAGAGGAACTGCACCCCAGGGTTCTGATAGAGGTAGTGTTAGAGATTGTGGTGGCATTAGAAATGATCTTTCAAAAATCATTGGACTCTGGCATGGTGCCAGAGGACTAGAAAATTGCAAATGTCACTCCACTCTTTAAGAAAGGAGGAAGGCAGCAGAAAGAAAATTATAGACCAGTTAGCCTGACCTCAGTGGTTGGGAAGATGTTGGAGTCAATTGTTAAGGATGAGGTAATGGAATACTTGGTGACACAGGAAAAGATAGAACAAAGTCAGCATGGTTTCCTTCAGGGAAAACCCTGCCTGACAAACCTGTTGAAATTCTTTGAGGAGATTACAAGTAAGATAGATAAAGGGGATGCAGTGAATGTTGTATATTTGAACTTTCAGAAGGCCTTTGACAAAGTGCCGCACATGAGGCTGCTTACCAAGTTAAGAGCCCATGGTCTTACAGGAAAGTTACTAACATGGTTAGAGCATTAGCTGTTTGGTAGGAGGCAGCGAGTGGGAATAAAAGGATCCTTGTCTGGTTGGCTGCCAGTGACTAGTGGTGTTCCACAGGGGTTGGTGTCGGGACCACTTCTTTTTATGCTGTATATAAATGATTTAGATGATGGAATAGGTGGCTTTGTTGTCAAGTTTGCAGATGATATGAAGATTGGTGGAGGGGCAGGTAGTTTTGAGGAAACAGGTAGGATGCAGAAGGACTTGGACAGATTAGGATAATGGGCAAGAAAGTGGCAAATGAAATGCAATGTTGGAAAATGCATGGTCATGCACTTTTGTATTAGAAATAAATGTGCGGACTATTTTCTAAACAGGGAGAAAATCCAGGAATCTGAGATGCAGAGGGACTCGGGAGTCCTTGTGCAGAACACCCTGAAGGTTAACTTGCAGGTTGAGTCGGTGGTGAGGAAGGCAAATGCCATGTTAACATTCATTTCAAGAGGTTTAGAATACAAGAGCAAGGATGTGATGCTGGGGCTTTATAAGGCACTGGTGAGGCCTCACTTTGAGTATTGTGAACAGTTTTGGGCCCCTCATCTTAGAAAAGATGTTCTGGAATTGGAGAGGGTCCAGAGGGGGTTCACAGGGATGATTCCAGGAATGAAAGGGTTATCATACAAGGAACGTTTGATGGATCTGAGTCTGTACTCGATGGAATTCAGAAGGATGAGGGGGGATGTCATTGAAACCTTTTGAATGTTGAAAGACCTAGACAGAGTAGATGTGGAAAGGATGTTTCCCATGGTGAGAGAGTCTAGGACAAGAGTGCACAGCCTCAGGATAGAGGAGTGCCCTTTCAAAACAGATGCGGAGAAATTTCTTTAACCAAAGGGTGGTGACTTTGTGGAATTTGTTGCCACATGCAACTGTGGAGGCCAGGTGGCCAGGTCACTGGGTGTATTTAAGGCAGAGATTGATAGGTTCTTGATTGGACATGGCATCAAAGTTTACGGGGAGGAGACTGGGAACTGGGGTTGAGGAGGAGATAGAAAAAAGATCAGCCATGATTGAATGGCGGAGCAGACTTGATGGGCCAGATGGCCTAATTCTACTCATATGTCTAATGGTCTTATGGTCTTTCCAGAGGTGCTGAGGTCAAAATTTGACATCAGCAATGTGTTAACAGCATGTTAGACTAATGTATATCCATTCTATTCCAGTCTTTTCAATCAAAGTCAATGCGTGGCTACTTTATGCATTTAGCACATCCAAATGAGGCAGTATTTCTGCCTGTTTCTTTTCAATGGAATTTTAAACCAGACTCTTGCTTCCTTCCCAGACGGATCTGAAGAAAATTCCCACTGGTATAGATCCAACAGCAAAATTGTTCGCTTGGTCTCTAGACATAAACCTAGTGGCCACTTTATTCGGTACTATCTGTACTTAATAAAGTTTCCACTAAGTGTGTGGCTTCTGTAGCCCATCCGTTTCAACGTGTGGTGCATTCAGAGATGCTCTTCTGCACACCACTGTTGTAACCTGTAGTTATTTGAGTTACTGTCGTCTTCCTGTCAGCTTGAAGCAGTCTGGCCATTCTCCTCTGACCTCTCTCATTAACAAGTTGTTTTCGCCCACAGAACTGCCGTTCACTGGATGTTTTTTGTTTATTGTATCATTTTCTGTGGAGACTGTTGTGCATGAAAATCCCAGGAGATCAGCAGTTTCTGAGATATTCAAACCACCCCATCTGGCACCAGCAATCATTCCATAGACAAAACTCACTTAGATCACATTTCTTCCTATTCTGACATTTAGTCTGAACATCAACTGAGCCTTTTGACCATGTTTTCATGATTTTCTGCATTGAGTTGCTGCCCCATGATTGGCCGATTAGGTATTTGCATACATGAGCAGGTGCACAGGTATACCTAATAAAATGGCCACTGGATGTACACTTAAGATTCAATCATCATCTTTAAAAGCAAGTTAGATGATGTCGTACCTCATCATGGTTTGTAAGAGGCTCCTGTGTGAAGATGAGTTATCATATGCCTTATCATTACAACAACACACTTAGTTCTGAATAATTCAAGTGCAAAGGAATGTGGGATGTTCTGCAGAAGAGAAAGATATTGCAATCAATAGAATTTCTTTCTTAAATTTCATTGACCAATGACCTGCCCTTTCTTTTCACAAAAACTATGATTCAGCTCCTGGAACAGACTTTGTTGTGGAGTTCCTTATGAGAATATATTCATATGCCTGACATGTGATTGAGCTGACTTAGGCTGCTGAGCAGACGTGACATTTCCTAGCTATGAAATCTTCTGTACACTCCCAAGATTCATGGGTAAGGAACTATAGAGATAATATCAATGAAAGATCAAGGCAGTGTTTATGTGTAGAGATTTTTACTTGAGCATCAGTTGTATGAGAGTTGCAGTGTAGGATAAAAGACAACAGTCCAGTCAACTGATTTGGATGTGAAGCTATACAGAACGACAGTGTCTTCGGGTTAGTCCTAAGGGACAACATTGAAAATGAAGAGAACGAGAATCTCCGAAAGTGCACGTACAGTGCTTTTACTATTTTAGAATATTCCACGGAGTTCTACATCTCTCTGGAGACTCACTAATGGATTGCATGGCTTACATTCCTTTCATGTCCTCATGTTTGCTCATGCTCTGACAGGGTTGCCGCTGCATTTTAGATCATTTAATTCAGTCCTGTTTCATCTCAGTAAATCCTTACAGGCGTCCTGTGCACAAATTTCCTTTACATTTTAATTACTGCATGTCCATAAATTCTCTTCTGAACTTTGGCCAATCAGTAACTGCCAATTTCTTCTGACTTTCATCTCAGTACTCTTGACAAACAAGGCTCTGTGCTTCATCATTTTACTTTTCCGCAGGTTTTCTGTTTTCTCTTTCAAGATCCTCAGATTTCTGCTACTTATAACATTTATTTATTTGTATGTATATGCAGTCATTTTGGCAATGATTGCAGGGTATTTGTGTTGCTGAACTAGCATTCCAGAGGACTGGAAGAATGATGCAGTAAAATGAATTCAAAGTCCGTTACAGCAGCTGAGGAATTTCAAACTGCTTAATTAAGTAAATATGACACAAAAATGCTGGCTATAAAGACCATCAAATTTCCTAATTGTCACAGAACATAAATATAGAGCACAGGAACAGGCCATGTGGCCCATAATATATGTGCTGAGGATGATGTTGTATTAAACTACATCTCTTCTGCCTTTACATGACCCATACCCCTTTGTCCCTGCAGATTCACGTTTCTACCTAGTTCCTAGTCATCCCGGGGGAAATTGGTTTTTGTTACAGTTGCACCATAAATAATAAATAGTAATAGAACCATAAATAGTTAAATAGTAATATGTAAATTATGCCAGGAAGTAAGTCCAGGACCAGCCTATTGGCTCAGGGTGTCTGACCCTCCAAGGGAGGAGTTTTAAAGTTTGATGGCCACAGGCAGGAATGACTTCCTACAACGCTCTGTGCTGCATCTCGGTGGAATGAGTCTCTGGCTGAATGTACTCCTGTGCCCACCCAGTACATTATGTAGTGGATGGGAGACATTGTCCAAGATGGCATGCAACTTAGACAGCATCATCTTTTCAGACACCACCGTGAGAGAGTCCAGTTCCATCCCCACAACATCACTGGCTTTACGAATGAGTTTGTTGATTCTGTTGGTGTCTGCTACCCTCAGCCTGCTGTCCCAGCACACAACAGCAAACATGATAGCACTGGCCACCACAGACTCGTAGAACATCCTCAGCATCGTCCGGCAGATGTTAAAGGACCTCAGTCTCCTCAGGAAATAGAGACGGCCCTGACCCTTCTTGTAGACAGCCTCAGTGAAGTGCAAGGCCCACAATGTTGTGGCGACCCTTAAAGCTACTTGGATGACTCAAGGCAGGAATGATTACTTTGAGTGCCAGGCTTTAGATGTTTCAGAAAGGACAGGGAGGGGGGCAAAAGAGGTGGGGTTGTGGCACGGTTGATCAGAGATAGTGTCACGGCTGCAGAAAAGGAGGAAGTCATGAAGGGATTGTCTACGGAGTCTCTGTGGGTGGAAGTTAGAAACAGAAAGGGGTCAATAACTCTACTGGGTGTTTTTTATAGACCACCCAATAGTAACAGGGATATTGAGGAACAGATAGGGAGACAGATTCTGCAAAGGTGTAATAGTAACAGGGTTGTCGTGGTGGGAGATTTTAATTTCCCAAATATTGATTGGCATCTCCCTAGAGCAAAGGGTTGAGATGGGGTGGAGTTTGTTAGGTGTGTTCAGGAAGGTTTCCTAATACAATATTTTGATAAGCCTACGAAAGGAGAGGCTGTACTTGATCTGGTATTGGGAAATGAACCTGGTCAGGTGTCAGGTCTCTCGGTGGGAGAGCATTTTGGAGATAGTGATCACAATTCTGTCTCCTTTACAATAGCATTGGAGAGGGATAGGAACAGACAAGTTAGGAAACTGTTTAATTGGAGTAAGGGGAAATATGAAGCTATCAGGCAGGAACTTGGAAGCATAAATTGGGAACAGATGTTCTCAGGGAAATGTACAGCAGGAATGTGGCAAATGTTCAGGGGATATTTGCGTGGTGTTCTGCATAGGTACGTTCCAAGAGACAGGGAAAGGATGGTAGGGTACAGGAACCGGGGTGTAAAAAGGTTGTTGAAAATCTAGTCAAGAAGAAAAGAAAAGCTTATGAAAGGTTCAAAAAAACTAGGTAATGATAAAAAATCTAGGAGATTATAAGGCTATCAGGAAGGAGTTTAAGAACGAAATTAGGAGAGCCAGAAGGGGCCATGAGAAGGCCTTGGTGAGCAGGATTAAAGAAAACCCCAAGGCATTCTACAAGTATGTGAAGAGCAAGAGGATAAGATGCGAGAGAATAGGACCAATCAAGTGTGGCAGTGGAAAAGTGTGTATGGAACCAGAGGAGATAGCAGAGGTACTTAATGAATACTTTACTTCAGTATTCACTATGGAAAAGGATCTTGGCGATTGTAGAGATGATTTACAGCAGATTGAAAAGCTTGAGCGTATAGATTTTAAGAAAGAGGATATGCTAGAGCTTTAGGAAAATATCAAGTTGGATAAGTCTCCGGAACCAGATGAGATGTACCCCAGGCTACTGTGGGAGGTGAGGGAGGAGATTGCTGAGCCTCTGGTGATGATCTTTGCATCATCAATGGGGATGGGAGAGGTTCCTGAGGATTGGAGGGTTGCGGATGTTGTTCCCTTATTCAAGAAAGGGAGTAGAGATAGCTCAGGAAATTATAGACCAGTGAGTCTTACTTCAGTGGTTGGTAAATCAATGGAAAAGGTCCAAAGAGCAAAAGTTATGAACATCTGGAGAGGCATAATATGATTAAGAATAGTCAGCATGGCTTTGTCAAAGGCAGGTCATGCTTTGAGCCTGGTTGAGTGTTTTGAGGATGGAACTAAACACGTTGTTGAAGGTAGAGCAGAAGATGTAGTGTATATGGATTTCAGCAAGGCATTTGACAAGGTACCGCATGCAAGGCTTATTGAGAAAGTAAGGAGGCATGGGATCCAAGGGGACATTGCTTTGTGGATCCAGAACTGGCTTGCCCAAAGAAGGCAAAGTGTGTTTGTAGACAAGTCATATTCTGCATGGAGATCGGTGACCAGTGGTGTGCCTCAAGGATCTGTTCTAGGACCCCCTACTCTTCGTGATTTTTATAAATGATTAGATGAGGAAGTGGAGGGATGGGTTAGTAAATTTGCTGATGACACAAAGGTTGGGGGTGTTGTGGATAGTGTGGAGGGCTGTCAGAGGTTACAACAGGACATAGATAGGATGCGAAACTGGGCTGAGAAGTGGCAGATGGATTTCAACCCAGATAAGTGTGAGATGGTTCATTTTAGTAGGTCAAATATGATGGCAGAATATAGTATTAATGGTAAGACTCTTGCCAGTGTGGAGGTTCTAAGGGATATTGGGGGTCCGAGTCCATAGGACACTCAAAGCTTCTGCGCAGTTTGACTGTGTGGTTAAGAAGGCATATGGTGCATTGGCCTTCATCAACTGTGGGATTGAGATTAAGAGCCGAGAGGTAACGTTGCAGCTATATAAGACCCTGTCGGACCCCACTTGGAGTACTGTGCTCAGTTCTGGTCATCTCACTACAGGAAGGATGTGGAAACTATAGAAAGGGTGCAGAGGAGATTTACAAGGATGTTGCCTGGATTGGGGAGCATACCTTATGAAAAGAGGTTGAATGAACTCATGTGGATAGTCAGAGGGACTTTCCCCAGGGCTGAAATGGCTAACACGAGAGGGCACAGTTTTAAGGTGCTTGGAAGTTGGTACAGAGGGGATGTCAGGGGTAAGTATTTTATGCAGAGAGTGGTGTGTGCGTGGAATGGGTTGCCGGTGAAACAATAGGGTCTTTTAAGAGACTCCTGGATAGGTACATGGAGCTTAGAAAAATAGAGGGTTATGGGTAACCCTAGGTAATTTCTAAAGTAAGGACATGTTCGGCACAGCTTTGTGGGCTGAAGGGCCTGTGTTGTGCTGTAGGTTTTCTATGTTTCTGCACCAAGATCAATCTAACCCTTCTCTCCCACATAGCCCTCCATTTCAGCCGTCTGCCTATCCAAGAGTCTCTTAAATGTCCTGGGTGGTGAGGGTCTTTCATGATGGATGCCACCTTTTTGAAACATCACCTTTTGAAGATGTCCTCGATGGTTGGGAGGTTAGTGTCCATGATTGAACTGGTTGAGTTTACAACCCTCTGCAGCTTTTTCCAATCCTGTGCATTGGAGCCTCCAGACTAGGCGGTGATGGAACCTGTCAGAATGCTCTCCACAGTACACCTGTACATCCATTGTCCAGCTGATTCCAAAGAGGCTAGTAGGGCAGCAGGAAAGAAAGCAAAGGGGATTAAGTTTATTTTCTTTTAATCATTTCAATTATGTTTAATTATTTCCAATAGTCATTGAAACTGATTTTATATTTTAAAAGCACCACACATAAAATACAGGGGGAGCTCAGGAAGTCAGGTAAATACAGTCGACGTTATGGACCATAACCCTTCACCAGGACGGTTCATCTCCCTCCATAGGTCCTGCCCGACTTGCCAAGTTCCACCAGCAATTTGTGTGTGTTGCTCAAGACTTCTGCCTCTGCAGAACCTCTTGTGTCTCATATTTTTAAATATTTATTTTTAAAAATTAGTTACCAACATTCAAATGTTCCTGCGCGTTAGAACCATTCAAGGCCTTACCAGCACTTGGGCCAGTGCGGTGAGCCCACTCCACCCAGATCAAGTGGAAGGTAGTGAGTTAGCAGTTGGCATGGTGTAGGGCAGGGGCACTGTGCCAGCAAGGATTGGCTCCTGGAACTGAGCTCCATTTTTATTTGCTCTTATTTATTTTGACATTTCAGTGCACATCACACAGCTGCAGATTGATAATATACAAGTTTGTGTTCTGTCATTGCACTTTGGCAATCTAATACACATTGGCTTAATGTTAATGATAAAATGTCACAGATCTTTCCTAAAACTAATAGAAGCTTTTGAAGGTTATTAAGTCACTCCTGTCTGCTTCACCATTGAATATTATACAAATGTAATTCAAGTGCAAAATCCCTTGATTCTCATAGAATCCAGAATCCTAAAGTTATTAACCTTCAATACGTTCAGTGACTACACACCCAAAGGTCCATGGGGTAGAGAAGATCTTACTTCATTCATGAACATATCTGATCTATTGCAGTAGATAAATACGTTACATCAACTTATTGAAACCAATGTGCTGACATTCGTCATCACACGGCAATAAGCCAACATTTTATTGCTCTCCCTTGTCATTTGTCAGATGTCTCTTACACGTAACACTTGACACATCACAATAATAAACTTAAAGAAAGTTCATAATTTCCACCAGGCTTAATTTTCCTTGAATCCTAAACAAAAATACAAAATCGTCTCAACAATTTGAAGTCTTTTCTGATGATTCTGTAAATAAAAGAAAGTGCAATGTATGATATAACTTGTTTTTAAGCAATTTAATTTGTACAGACTCATCTGCACTTAAGGGTAATGAACGCATTTAATACACAAGGAGGGTTTGGTGGCTCTGGGCCTGTATTCACTGGAGTTTAGAAGAATGGTGGGGGCGGTGGATCTTCTTGAAACCTATCGAATATTGAAAGTCCCAGATAGATTGGACATGGAGAGGATATTTACTATACTGGGGTAGTCTAGGACCAGAGAGCACAGCCTCAGAATAGAAGGACGTACCTTTAGAACAGAGAGGAGGAGAAATTTCTTTTACCGAAGGGTGGTGAATCTGTGGAATTCTGTGCCTCAAACGGCTGTGGAGGCCAAGTCATTGGATGTATTTGATCAACACACATCAAAGTTGCTGGTGAACGCAGCAGGCCAGACAGCATCTCTAGGAAGAGGTATTTGAATTGGAGTTTGATAGATCCTTGATTAGTCACAATGTCACAGGTTACAGGGAGAAGGAGGAGAATGGGGTTGAGAGGGATAATAAATTAGCTATGATGGAATGGCGGAGAAGGCTCGATGGGCCGAATGGCCTAATTCTGCTCCTCTATGTCTTTTGATTGCTACACTCAAAAGAAAGAGAAGGAAAGACTTGCATTCCAACGTGCCCTTCATCTAATGACCTGTGATGTGTCAATGACATGACATTATTTTGAAGGAAAAACAAGTTGCAATCATTTTGCCAATAAATCTGTAGGCGCTTGTTGAGATAAACAGGAGGGAACAGAGGGACCAAAGATTTAAAGTACAAAGGTATAACTGCATAGTTCATTGAAACCAGTCACAGGTAGACATGGTGGCAAGAAAGCCATTTAGCATGCTGGTTTTCATCAGTCACGGCCTTGAGTATAGGAGTTGGGGCATCATGTTGCAGTTGTACAAGTCGCTGGTGAGGCCACACCTGGAGTACTGTATTCAGTTTTGTTATCCTTTTATAGGAAAAACCTGGTTGATAGGAAAGAATGTAAAAAAAGTTTTACAGATGTTGTTAGGACTAGAGGGCTTGAATTATTGGGAGAGTTAGGCCAGGCTAGATCTTTAATCCTTGGATTGTGGGAGAATGAGGGGAAAATTTATAGAAGTTAATAAGATAAGGTGGACAGTAACAGTCTTTTCCCCAGAGTAGGGGTGTGCAAAACTAGGGGTATAGATTTAGGATGAGCAAGGAAGGTTTAAAAGGGACCTGGAGGTCTGTGTGAGTCTGCAGGATGAGGTCCGTGCAAGTCCAGAAGTAGAGGCTTGACGATCAAACCAGGTGAAGTCTGGAGAGCAAGGCTGAAGGTCGAAGCCTGAAGGACAACCTTGGGTGTGTTGGTTGTAGTTAACGCAAATGACACATTTCAATTGTATGTTTTGATGTACATGTGATAAATAAATCTGAATTTGAACTTTTTCATTTAGAGGGAGCTGCCAGAGGAAGTGGTTGAGGCTAGTACAAATAATCGTATCACTTAAGAAGCAATTGGATAAGTACATAGAGGGCAAGCCAAAGAAGCATATGGGCTGAACGCAGGAAACTGGGACTGGCTGGGTGGGCACCCTGGTCACTATGGACTGTTCGGACTTGCAGTGTATCTGTGCTGTATTGCTCTATGAATCCATGACTCTAAACATTGGTCTGGGCACGAATTTCTTTGAGTCAGTGTGAAGCAATGGGAGGGATGTTTACCTTAACTAACATGAGATCTGTCTGAGATAACAATAATTTTTCTTGCTCCACTCAAACAAGTCAAGCTAAAATATCTGATAGCTCGTTGTACTCAACAGGAAGCTTGATTCTTTATGTTTCATTTCTATCTCAAACATTTTGATTTTGCAGGTGCAGAAGTATTATTCTGTTCTTACCAATATTTCACATGCAGGTTCAGACAGTAAGCATTGACAGCATTTTGATCTGTAAAAACAACACAGTTTTGTTTAAGGGTGATGTCTGTAAATAATGCACTTTGTGGAGGATTGCTATTATAAGCTGCACTGTTGATTATTCTTTTTTCCAATCCTAACAGCTTTGCTGTATACCAGCTCTAGTCTACTGGGTTGAATCTAATTCCTGAAAAAAAGACAGTGGATTGAAATCCTGCTTTGGAGACCTGAATACTAAAACCATGCTGCACCATAATGCTGCATTGTTGGAAACCTTTTCAGATTGGCTGCCGGTGACTAGTGGTATTCCACAGAGGTCGGTATTGGGACTGCTTTTGTTAACATTATATGTCAATGATTTGGATGAAGGAATTGAAGGCTTTGTGGCCAGGTTTGCAGATGCTACAAAGATAGGTGGAGGGGCAGGTAGTGTTGAGGAAGGAGGGAGTCTTGCAGAAGGACTTAGACAGATAGGGGAAATGGGCAAAAAGGTGGCAGATGGAATACAGTGTCAGGAAGTGTATGGTTATGCACTTCGACAGATGGAATAAAAGCATAGACTATTTTCAAAATGGGGAGAAAATTTAAAAATCAGAGGTGCAACCGGACTTGGGAGCCCTTGTACAGGATTCCCTGGAAGTTAACTTACAGGTTGAATCAGTGGTAAGGAAGGCAAGCATCTCCATTTAGGACTAGAATATAAGAGCAAGGATGTAATTGTGAGGCTTTATAGGACATTGGTCTGTCTGCAATTGGAGTATTGTGAGCAGTTCTGGCTCCATGTCAAAGAAAAGATGTGCTAGCATTGGAGAGGGTTCAAAGGAGGTTCATGAGAATGATCCCAAGAATGAAAGGAGCATTTGGTGGCTTTGGGCATTGAAAGCCTTAGATAGAGTGGACGTGGAGGGGATGTTATGGAGGAGTCTAGGACTAGAGGGCACAGCCTCAGAATAGAGGGACACCCTTTAGAACAGAGATGAGGATGAATTTCTTTAGTTGCGAGTCTGTGCCACAGACAGCTTTATACGCATTTAAAGTGGAGGTTGATAGGTTTTTGATTAGTCAGGGCATCAAGGTGACAAGGAGAAGGCAGGAGAATGGTGTTAAGGGGAATAATAAATCAGCCATGAATCAGTGGACAGACTCGCTGGGCCAAATGGCCTAATTCTGCTCTATGTCTTATAGTCTTATGGCCCTCTGAATATCTTGTGTTGTTGTAGGTTGTTTCAGTGTTTCCAAAAATCACTAATCATTAAACGTTTTTTGGAAATCATTCAAGATCAAATAAAGATTTATTTAACATAAAAATTGGAGGAAAATATAGGTGATGTTTTCAGAAGTAAGAATGCCCTGCTGGGGATTTGGTTCAGGTTAATCACCATATCTATGCACCAGATGATTTGGCTAATTCAGGCTGGTGAACATCCGTTGTGCTATGAGCTGTTCAAACATCAGAGTGATTAATAAAAATAAATGATTTAATTCATTACTTCCACTCTGGAATTTAGTTCAGAATATGAATTATACATGGCATAATTTGTGCTACAGTCAAATATTTGAAATGGAGTTAGTCTAACCTCATCCATCTTTCAGATGAAACACTAAACAGGATCTCCTAGCTGGATGTAAAAGATCTGAACTTACAATCCAAATGATGGCCAGTGCAATAGTACAGCTGGTAGAGATGGTACCTGAGGCACCATCAACCCGGATTCACTCCTGACCCCCAAGGCTGTCTGTGTGGAGCTTGCATGTTCTCCTTGTGACTGCATGGGTTTCCACTGGATGCAACACTTTGTTCTGGTACTTTTTTTTGCCTTTCCTTCCTCCTTTACTCTTCCTCTATTCCCCACTCTGGCCTTTCACCTCTTCTCACCTGCCCATCGCTTCCCCCAGGTCCCCTCTCCTTCCCTTTCCCCTATGGTCCACTCTCCTCTCCTATCCGATTCCTTCTTCTCCAGCCCTTGACCTTTCCCACCCACCTAGCTTCACTTATCACCTTCCAGCTATCCTCCTTGCCCTCCCCCCAACCTTTTCATTCTGGCATCTTTCCCCTTCCTTTCCAGACCTCATGAAGGGTCTCAGCCTGAAACATCAACTGTTTATTCTTTTCCATAGATGCTGCCTGACCTACAGAGTTCCTCCAGCATTTTGTGTGGGTTTCTTTGTTCCCACACTGCAAAGACGTGGGTTGGTGGTTAAATGGTCACTGTAAATTGCCCCTAAGTGAGTAAGTTAGTGTCAGAATCTGCAGGGAGTTGATGGAAATGTGTGGAGAATAAAAAATATGATTTGCGCACAATTAATGTAAATAGGTGCTTGTTCGTGAGCAAAGGGCCTGTGCTTTTAAGAATATAAGAACATGTATGTTTATCATTGGCGTCCAGGGCATTATTTATATCTTGATCAAATTTCAAAGTAAATTTATTATTGAAGTATGTGTGCTGTATGTTACTGTATATACTACCTTGAGATTCATTTTCTTGCAGGCATTTCCAGGTGAATAATTAATTACAGTAACAATTATGAAGAGCTATACATAAGCAAAGACTGACAAACAATTAATATGCAAAAAAGGACAAATAGTGTAAATAATAAATGTTTAAAAAGTATATGCATAAAACGGAGAACACAAGTTGTAGAGTCCTTCAAAGTGAGTCTATGGTTGTCGAATCAGTTCAGTGCTGAGGTGAGTGAAGTTATCCACACTAGTTCAGGAGCCTGATGGGTTGTGAAGGGCAATAACTGTTTCTGAACTTGGTGGTGTGGCACTTTGTACCGCCTGCCTGATGGTGATTATGATTTTTCAGGTGATGCTGAGCACCTGAAAAATTATAATGTTACCATGTGTAAACTAGCTATGACTACACTTCAAAGAGTATTTTATTGGCTGCAAAACGTTTTGAGGTACACTGAGGTTATTAAAGATACAGCATAATTTCTTTGCACAGATAAAAGTAATGAGTTTCCAAATCTTGCAAAGCTACCCTGCAAGGCCACGAGAGGGCAGCATTTCATGCAGATTGGAGCGATTCTGTGCGCTTCAATGCTGAAAGTAGCGACATCATAAATACAATCACAAACAAAATGTGACAGCGAAAGTGACCTCTCACTGCTCTCAGTTTAACCAGTGAGCAGTTTTCTTGTAAAACCTCCAGATTATTTTTGTTTAAACGAATCCACGCTGAATATTAATTCTTAATTCTTTTCACTGATGCTCTATTGTTCTCGGAAGCGTTAAACGTTACTCACTTTGCTCCACAGTTTTAGGACATCTAAACTCTGTGACCCAAACACGTCTTTGCCAAGTTGAAAACCTACCAGCCTGCCATTCTTAATCCCAGTTATCAGACTTTCATTGAAATTGCTCAGTTGTCCAGACCACGTGAGACATCTGCTCTCTCCCATAATAACATAATCTTTGCTTGCTGTGCTAGCAATTAATTTAATCAGTGGATTTTCAGAGAGGAATTCTTAATGAATCAAAAGCTTCGCTGGGAGCACAGACGGTAACCCTCATTCCCACGGTAGTGCAATAATCAGTACACTATAAACACAGGAAATTCTGCTGCTGTTGGAAATCTTGAGCGACACACAAAATGCTGGAGGAACTCAGCAAGTCAGGGAGCATCCATGGAGGGAAATAAACAGTCAACGTTTCGGGCAGAGACCCTTCATCAAGACCGGAAAGGAAGGGGGAAGAGCCAGAATAAGAGGGTGGGTGGGGAGGGGAAAGAGTACAAGCTACCAAGTAAGAGCAGGTCAGGGGAAGGTGAGTGGTGATGGGGTTGAAGTAAGAAGCTGGGAGGTGATAGGTTGAAGAGGTAAACAGCTGAAGAAGAAGGAGTCTGATAGGAGAAGAGAGTGGACCATGGGAGAAAGCATCAGGAGGAGGTGATGGGCAAATGAGGAGAAGAGAAGGGGTAAGAGGGGAGCCGAGTGGGGAATAGGAAAAGGGAGATGCGGGGAGTGGGTGAAATGACCAGAAATCAATGTTCATGCCGTCAGGTTAGAGGCTATGCACACCGAATATGAGGTGTTGCTCCTCCAACCAGAGCTTGACCTCAACATGGTAGTGGAGGAGGCCATGAACAGACATTTCAAAATGGGAATGGGAAGTTGAATTGACATGGATTGCCAATGGGAGGTCCTGCCTTTTGCGGTGGACATCGCAAGGTGCTTGACAAAGTGGTCCCTCAATTGGTGTCAGGTCTCACAGATGTAGAGGAGGTCTCAGTGAGAGCACTGGATCCAATAGATGACCTCAGCAGGCTTGCAGCTGAAGTGTTGCACACCTGGAAGGACTGTCTGGAGCTCTGAATGCTGATGAAGGAGTATCTTTTCTTTTGATTTGTTTTACTTGTTGACAATGTGAACCACAAATTGATTGAAGCACTCAGAAGTTTGGGACAGAGAGAGAACAATACATTTTGGTCAATGATTTTTCTTCAGAGAATTTGCTCAGTGACAGATCATCCCAAATGTCCTCCTGAAAAGGTCAGGGTGTTGGGGCCAGGGGAGAGGGATGAGCTGGTGCTCAGCTCACTGCTCGCGAGGTTTACAATCTCTGCACTGAACTGAGGCTGTGGCCTGCAACTAACGGGCTCCTGGATCGGCTGTGACTGGCTTCATGGCTGTGGACTCACTTCGTGAATGTTAGTTGCTTACTTTTATTGCTTGCACAATATGTTTTTTTGCTGCACATTGGGTGTTTGATAGTCTTCTTTTAATGGGTTCTACTGGATTTCTTTGTTTTGTGGCTGCTTGTAAGGAGATAAATCTCAAGATTGTATATAGTATACATACTTTGATAATCATAGTCATAGTCATACTTTATTGATCCTGGGGGAAATTGGTTTTTGTTACAGTTGCACCATAAATAATAAATAGTAATAAAACCATAAATAGTTAAATAGTAGTATATAAATTATGCCAGGAAATAAGTCCAGGACCAGCCTATTGGCTCAGGGTGTCTGACCCTCCAAGGGAGGAGTTGTAAAGTTTGATGGCCACAGGCAGGAATGACTTCCTACGACGCTCTGTGCTGCATCTCAGAGGAATGAGTCTCTGGCTGAATGTACTCCTGTGCCCACCTAGTACATTATGTAGTGGATGGGAGACATTGTCCAAGATGGCATGCAACTGAGACAGCATCCTCTTTTCAGACACCACCGTGAGAGAGTCCAGTTCCATCCCCACAACATCACTGGCCTTACGAATGAGTTTGTTGATTCTGTTGGTGTCTGCTACCCTCAGCCTGCTGCCCCAGCACACAACAGCAAACATGATCGCACTGGCCACCACAGACTCGTAGAACATCCTCAGCATCGTCCGGCAGATGTTAAAGGACCTCAGTCTCCTCAGAAAATAGAGACGGCTCTGACCCTTCTTGTAGACAGCCTCAGTGTCCTTAGACTAGTCCAGTTTATTGTCAATTCGTATCCCCAGGTATTTGTAATCCTCCACCATGTCCACACTGACCCCCTGGATGGAAACAGGGGTCACCGATACCTTAGCTCTCCTCAGGTCTATCATAATAAACGTACTTTGAACTTTCTAGTGAATAGTTTCCATCCTGAGCATTAATTGTTTGTCCCCCTCCTGAGGCCGCCTGACTTGCTGAGAATGCTTCCAGCATTTCTGGTTTTGCTTTAGATTTTGATTTGCAGTACTTTCATGAAGCATTTTGGAAAATGTTGATGCTGTCATGGTGGAGTGGCTAGTCGCGATCACAGGCTGGCCTATCATACGAAGGTCAGTGTCCGAGATTAAAACAAATGATCAGTGCGGTACAGGCCATCCACCGGTGACAGGCCGATCTCATTTTTGCAAACGTGGGTGGCACGGTTGCGTAGCCACGCGGGTTTCCTTTGGTCACTTCGGTTTCCTTCCACATCACAAAGATGTACAGGTTAGGCTCAGTAAATTGTGGGCATGCATGCTATGTTGGTGCTGGAAGCATGGCGACAACTGTGGGCTGGTTGTTGATGCAAGTAACACATTTCATTGTGTGTTTTGATGTTTCAATATACATGTGAAAAACAAAACTAACCTAATCTAAATGTCAGAAAATATGTAAACGTCACACAATATGGTGACCCTATCTCCACAGTACTGTAATGAATGTCATCAAAAGCACAGAAGACTGGTAAGACAGAAAAATCCCGAGAAGTGTCGAGAGAGAGGGAAGTACATGATATTCATCATTTAGTGCGGGGCAAGTTTTTTATAACTCTGCCATGCATGGTCCCAAGCCCGACTGTTAAAGGAGGAGGGATGGACGTAGGACTAGCAAAACCCCATCTCGTAAAAACCCAGAGCTACAGAAATGGCAACAGAGGCTCAGATCTTCATCCCTGGGAGAGGAAGATGGGCTGCACCTGGGGACAACTTGAAAGACTGGCCCAGGACAGAGGACTCTGGTGACCTTCTGTTGGTGGCCTATGCCCCAGTTGGGGTGAGGGGCTTAAGGGAGTAAGTTTTTTACACAGACAGGGTGTGGCACAGTAGTGCAGTGGTTAGTGTAAAGCTATTATAACGCCAGCGACCCAGGTTCAATTCTTGCTGTTGTCTGTAAGGAGCTTGTACATTCTTCCTATGAGTCCGTGGATCTCCTCTGGATGCTCCGAATTCCTCCCACATTCCAATAACAAAGGGTTAGTAGGTTAATCAGTCATTTGGGTGTAAAGTAGGCAGCACAAGTTCGTTGGGTTGGAGGGGCTGTGCTCCATCTCTAAATGAATAAAGGAGTGACGTGTGGCTCGAATTTGCAGACATGGGAGGCAGTGGAGCCATTAAGAGGCTCTGAGATAGGACGCATGAACGTGCAGTGAATGGAGGGACATGGACCTTGTGTGAAAGTCGGCATCTTTATCTTAATTAGTTCAGCACAGCATCATAGGCCAAAGAGCCCATTACTGTGCTGCACTGGTCTATGTTCTAGATCTGCAACAAACATGTGTGTACATCAGCCTTTCAAATTGAATATTATTATGGGAGGTTGCTTGTATGTAGAGGTGTCCATAAATTGGGAGTTTGTAACTCAGGAATGACCTGTATGTTTATCACACTGAGGCCGGCAGGATAACCTGTCGTGTCATACACTTGTGATAGAGTGGGGCTGGGCAGGTCATTTCACTTTTGGAGCATATTCTGTGCTGTTCTGGTTGCTGGACTACAGGAAAAAAAAATGAGATGCTAGAGGGGGTGCAGAGGAGGTTTACAAGCACATCACTTTGGCTGGAAAACTATAAATCTTATCAAAAGTCATCAACCAGAAACATCAACCCTTTTTTTCAGCCTCCATAGATGCTAGATGATCTACTGTGCATCTTCAGGATTTTCCTGGTGTTATTTCAGATTTCTAGTGTTGGCAATTTTTTGCTTTCTGTTTCCAGTTTTTAAAATTATTATACTGGATTTTCAGAGATAAAAATAAGAAAAGCAGATTTGGTGTACTGGTGCAAATTTGGCACCACAAAGAATAGCTCTGTGCACAATCCATAAATACTTAGAATAGTATTGTGATTTTTATTTTACCTTTCCATTCTGATCACTCACCAGCCAAATGTTGCATTGCTATGCTGGGCTTTGTCAGCTATTTAATACAAATTATAACCAAAATCTGCACTAATCTGTGCAAGAGGATTATGGAAAATGCTCTGGTGCACCAGGCTGTTCAATGAACTCTGCATTTCTGAGCCTTGGTATTAGGGAAGGGAAGGTTCTTTAAAAAAAACACAAAACAAGAAATCAAAACAACTCATAAACACAAGGGATTCTGCAGAAGATGGAAATCTAGAGCAACACATACAATGTTGGAGGAACTCGGCAGGTCAGGCGGTATATATACAGAAGAATAAACAGCCAATGTTTCCGGCCGAGATCCTTCATCAGGACTGGAAAAGAAGGGCAAGATGCTAGAATAAGAGGATGAAGGGAGGGGAAGGAGTACAAGTTGGCAGGTCGTAGGTGAGGGGGAAAGTGGGTGGGTGGGGCAGAGGTGATGAAGTAAGAAACTGGGAGGTGATAGGTGGAAAAGATAAAGGGCTGAAGAAGTAATCTAGTAGGAGAAGAGAGTGGACCAGAGGTGAAAGGGAAGGAGGAGGGGTAGCAGATGGGCAGGTGAGAAGATGAGAAGGAGTAAGAGAGGAGCCTGAGTGGAAATGGAAGAAGAGGGAAGGGAGAAGGTGGGGGGGGAGAAATTACTGGAAGTTAGAGAAATCTATGTTCATGCTTTAGTTTGGAGGCTACCCAGATGGAATATGATGCGTTGCTCCTCCAACCTGAGTATGGCCTCATTGTGGCAGTAGAGGAAACCTGGAGCTCGCAATGTAAATACTGGACAGGATTGGTCAGCATGATACCTACTCTGATTTGTTTCTTAGATATTTCTCATATCTTATGACATTGGAGACTATTCAGCCAACTGTGTTACACTGGCATGGCGGTGGACGAACTCAAGTGCAGAACATAGGCACGGGGACAGAGTCGGGAGGCGTTATTGACGTAGAGAGCGTGGAATCAGTATCCGGGAGAGTCTTTTACCTGAAGTCTTGGGTTTGGAGAGAATCCAGGAGCGATGCTAGACTTAGAACTGACAGTCCTAAGAACCATAAAATGAGGTTACTCACACCAGAGTCGACCAATGAACTGGCAGCTCCTTGTTGTGATCACAGGGCCTTTATCTGTCATGGTCCGGATCGGGGTCCCTTTAAATTTACCTTGTTTATGTTACGATCCGGACCGTTGATTCCCTGTTTTCCCGTGTCCCTCGACTTTGGTGATTAGAGGCAATTAATGCTCGGCTGAACCGGTAGTTTATAGTCTCCAGCTTTCAGCTGTTTGGTGCGGGATTGTCTGCAAAGTCACAGTGTGCCAATGTCATCTGGCCGGAGCAAGCCTAGTCTCTGCCGAAGCGGGTGCCAGTAATTCGCCTCTCCTCACCAGAGCAACCCTGTCCAGTTACCTTGCCAAAGCAAACCTGCAAAGTTTCCTCACCGAGGTGGGTCTGTCAGCTAACCTGCCGGAGGGAATCAAGAACCGCTGTCTACTGTTCCCGGGCCAAGTTGAGAGCTCGCCACTACCCGGAGGTTCCAAGCACCACGTCCTGGCTCCGGCAGTATTCAAGCATAAAGTCAAGTCCTGTCCCTGGCGGCTTCCCAGTTCTGAGTCTAGTCCTGGCCCTGGCGGTCTGTGATTCCTGTCCTACCCCCTTGTCTGAATCCCTTCTCTGCCCCTCTCGCCTCTAGCTCTTGTCTGCAGCCCCCGCCTGCACTTCGGTCTAGTTCCATCACCGGAGCTAGCTCGGTACTGTCTGGTGTTCATTCGTGTTGATCTTGTCTTGTCTGGTCCTTGCATCCGTGGGATAAGTCTGGTCGTCTTGCCGTTGCCCCGCGGGGAGTCATGTCTTGTCCTGTCCTTGCCTCCGTGGGGTAAGTCAGGCCGTCTTGCCGTTGCCCAACGGAGGGTCATGAGTCCTGACCCTATGTCCTGTACCCAAGGAGGGGTCCCGGCTCTCTGTTCTGTGTGCGAGTCCCGGCCCTATGTCCTGTACCCAAGGAGGGGTCCCGACTCTGTGTTCTGTGTATGTGTTCAAGGTTCCATGTACCTGCTCTCCCAAGACCGAGGCTCTGTTTTCCATGTTCCTCCTCTCCCTAGTCCATGTCATGTCCTTGCCTGGTTCTGGGGTCCGAGCCAGAGGCAAGACCCAGGTACTGAGTCCTTGCCCAGTCACTGGCTCGGAGTCCATAGCCTAGCCACTTCATGTCTCCTCTAGTTCTGGGATCCGATTGCGAGTCCAAGCCCAGACCCTTGTCCCAGCCTAGTCGTAGTTGTGAGTCCTTGTCCAGTTCGCTATTTCCTGCTCCTGCCTTGCTCTCCTGGTATCGAACAATAAACTAAATCTAAGTGTAAGGGGGTTTCGATTTTTATGTTACTGCGGAGGCTAATTAAAATGGCGTCTTTGTTATGTTAATCTGGGGAATGCAGCTTTGTTGTGTTAAACGCTGAGAAAGTTTGCGCTAGCAGCTTGTTTTTGCTTTAGAGTGTGATAAGAGAGTGCTGTTAACCAATTGGGATAGTCGTTATGGTTTTAGTGTATTTGAAGATACTGTATGCGGGGGGTTTTGGGGCAGAAGGCGGGAGAGCGAGACAGAGGATGGACGAGGTGCTGTGAGTCCGCTAACAGGGTCGAACCTCGAGCGGGACGTTCGGCGAGGAGACGGACTCGTGTGGAGCGTCTGGTCTACCACCGTTGTTGGTCCCAGGTGGCCGGTTGAGGTGGTCCGAGGGGGTCGCAGGGTGAAGAAGAAGGTCCTTGAGCTCCAACGGTTTTTGTGCACGAAGAGATTGAACTTTGATAAATGTGGCGCCTTTTATTTTCCTTATATATTTTATTCTCTCTTAATTATATAGTTCCAGTAATATCTATAAACTGTAAATCATTTAATTGCATCTGGTGTATTGTCTGTTATTTGGGCAGGGTGGGGTACATCACACAGCATCCACACAAACTATTTACCCAGTTTGGCGGGGCTGAGGCTGTTTCCCTAGACGACAGCGAGCCGAGCGACCCTGAGGGTGGCCGGGGGGCTACATTGTGGGGGCTCGTCCGGGATTGAGTCTGCTGGTATGCTGCGTGGGTGCCCTGTTTAAATCTGTAATGTGTGTCTCTGTGGGTTATTTGCTGTTGGTTGCTGTATGCGTTGTGGGTGCGGTCTTTGTTCGAGTTTGGGCTGGCATTGACGAGTTGGAGGTGGCACTTGGGGCTGTCCATGCGGTTGGGAGAGAGAGGAAGGAGTGGTCTGATTTGGAAGTAGGGTCTGCAAATAAATGTTCTAGCTCTGGCAGGCTCCGCCTGGCGTTTGGGATAGTGTCCACCCCAAGAGGGGTGGAGGCGTGCGAGACGTGGGCGGAGCGGATCTCTCAGTTGTTAGATGAGTGGCAGTGCTCGGTTGAGGGAGAGCGACAGGGATTGGTTGAAAGTTTGAGTAGGCGGGCTGGTGACGGTGTTAGAGCTGTCAGGTTCACTTACACCGTAGTGACAGCTGTCAGTTATCTGAAAGGGGGGGAAAGTTTTCAGTGTGTCTTCTCCAGCTAGGAGGGCGGCTAAATTGCTTGCAGTGCCAGGGGGATCATTTCAGGGAATCAGTTGTTCAGCTGATGAGAGAGGTGTCGGGAAACTTAGTGGAGTCCCAGTGGGGGAACGGCCTGAGGTCTCTGGGGAAGCACGTTCCCAGCAATGTACCAATTAACTTCTGAAAGGAAAAGACCCTGTTCCTGAAGGCTTAGAGGGACCACGCCCCAGGGTGTCGTTATGGATAGAGGGAAGCGATGCTAAAGCTATCCTCGACCCCGGGGCTCAGATCAAGTTGTTGGACAGTTCGTTTTACAACCGGTGTCTGAAGCATTTATCCTTGACAACCGTAAGGGCACCGGAGACTTTGGGTACTAGTGGCAGTAGTTATCCAGAAGACGATGATTGGTTAATGACCCTGGAGGTCATGGAGGCATTGTCTGGGCACCCAGCGTGTCGAGTTGCTTCTGAGGACGTGTGTAGCAGCCTTGAGCCAGTACCGAATTTAAACGAGACCCAGCGGTGGTACGGCCTGGGGAAAGTAGCTGAGGGTGAGACCCTCTTAGTAGATGCTCCGAACTACCACGAGGGAGGGGAGTTGACCGCTGAAGACACCTCAGTGAGAGAGAGGTCGCAGCAACTGGACCCTGGCGGCGTGGAAGATGAAGGCAGCGTGTGTGTGGATTATGCAACGTGGTTTAATGTGCTGCATCTGAGGAGTGGATGTTGCCAGATCCTGAGGAGTGCGGCTGTTGAGCTGAAGATGGCCTTTACTAGTTCCCTAGGATTCTTCCGATCCGAAAAGATGCCCAAGGGCATATCTGGAGCCCCTGCATCCTTCCCGCGGGGCATGAGGAAGACCATGGGGGAAGTGAAGGTGTGTGGAGTTTTGACGTATGTGGATGACCGCCTAGAGCTTGGATTCGCCTACGGGGACTATGAGGCGAGGCGAGTGGCTGAGCCCGGGCGACTGAAGCGAAGTGTCAAATGTGGAGGAGTTTTTGGCCGGAGGAGCTTCGTGCAATGTGAGAAAAATGACGCGACATACCAGTTGAACTTCCTTGTGTTGGGACAGACGGTGGTGGACCAGGGGATGGAAACCCAGGTCGTCAATCTGAATGAGACACAGGGAAGAGAGGGGATTTGCACCGCACTGCGGTCATGTACTGATGAATTAATCCTGCGAGAAGAAACAATGACCCACCTTCGAAAGGATCAGCAGAAACTCAAGACGTCCATTCAGAACAGATTGGAAGACTTACAAGTTGGGGAAGATCAAGGAAGTGTTCTGACTAAGGTCAACAGAAAACCGAGAGCCCAGGGAGGGGAGTTTGACTACACTCCCGAGGAGGTGAAGAAATAGAGGACAGATCTCGGAAAAGGGAGGCGGACGCTTGAAAGGAACCTGAAGGTGACTATCGCGAGTTTAAATGAAGTGGAAAAACTGAAAGTTGACCTGGAGGACGCCCTCAGGAAGAAACAACCGGAGGCTGAACATTCTTTATCTGCTGCTTTTCAGGTCAGGATGGAAGAAGCTGGTGGGGTAACTGCGTCCCAGATTGAGATGGCCAGGAACCCTGAGTCAGAGCTGCTGAGGCTGTGGCGAGAGTTGAATGAGTCCCCGAAGAAGCTGACGTCTCGGCTGCAGGAGGCTGAAGGGGTAGCCCCGGCTAAATGTTTCAGTTTGGAGAAACTCGGACAGCAGCTATCGATTAAGGGAATAAGGAAGAATATGGATTCGAAGGATGATGTACTGGACATGTGGTACATGCTGCCTTTCGCTAACTTCCCTGTGATTGAGGAAGAGACCTTTGGCCCTTCTCCCACTGAGTCAGGTGTAGTGGGGAGGGCTAGCTGTGGGCAGTCTGAGTTATGGCAGGATCAGGAAGGAGGAGAGGCGGGGCCCCGGACACGGGACAGGGGGCTCCGAGCTGTAATGGTGGCCTGAGTGAGAGAGGAGTTGGCAAGCAGGCCCGAGGTATCCCTAGTAGTGTCTGAGCCTTTTGGGTTTAGGTGAGGGGGTACGGAGGTCTCGGAGGGTTAAGAAGCTCCCAGATAGGTTGGCCTATGTAGCGCCCGTGGGACGGGAGTAAGGTCCACTGTTTGGGGAGCACTGTCACTGTGTGTATCTGTGTATGTGTGTGTTGTGTGTCTGCAGGACTGGGTGGCGAGTTATTTAGAAGTCATGATGACATGACTTTATTTGGTGGGGGGAGAGTGTAAGGGGGTTTCGACTTTTATGTTACTGCGGAGGCTAATTAAAATAGCGTCTTTGTTATATTAATCTGGGGAATGCGGCTTTGTTGTGTTAAACGCTGAGAAAGTTTGTGCTAGCAGCTTGATTTTGCTTTAGAGTGTGATAAGAGAGTGCTATTAACCAATTGGGGTAGTTGTTATGGTTTTGGTGTATTTGAAGATACTGTATGTGCGGGGTTTTGGGGCAGAAGGCGGGAGAGCGAGACAGAGGATGGACCAGGTGCTGTGAGTCCACTAACGGGGTCGAACCCTGAGCGGGACGTTCGGCGAGGAGACGGAGACGGACTCGTGTGGAGCGTCTGGTCGACCACCGTTGTTGGTCCCAGGCGGCTGGTCGAGGTGGTCTGAGGGGGTCGCAGGGTGAAGAAGAAGGTCCTTGAGCTCCAACGGTTTTGTGCACGAAGAGATTGAACTTTGATAAGTGTGGCGCCTTTTAGTTTCCTTTCATATTTTATTCTCTCTTAATTATATAGTTCCAGCAATATCTATAAACTGTAAATCATTTAATCGCATCTGGTGTATTGTCTGTTATTTGGGCGGGGTGGGGTACATCACACAGCATCCACACAAACAAATTATCCAGTTTGGCGGGGCCGAGACTGTTTCCCTAGACGACAGCGAGCTGAGCGACCCTGAGGGTGGCCAGTGGGGGCTACATAAGTAACCTCACAAGATGTGTCTTGCATTTGGGTCCACCCTTGCTCCCTATGCCCCCGCCAGTGTGACATTATCCTGCATTTTCTGATGGAAAGCAGGTGTGTGTAGTTAGTGGAACCTGGGAATGATTGGAAATTAAACCAGGGGATTGAGGCCCAATTCCTGAGGTAAATAGCACAGTGGGGGATTGCCAGAAGGGACCATGACAAACTGAGTGTATGCTGGCTTTCAGAGCAGTACCATCAGCCGTGTTCCCTGCAACCCGTGCTCTGTTAAATGATACCACCATTAAAATAAAGTCCATGTTTCTTTTTTCATTAAAGGAGCAATATGAATGAAGGTCATAGTTCTTGTTGATGTGAGTAAGATGAATGTGTTTTGCATTGTGCATGAATCACATGGAACGTGTCATTTATCAAACATAGAACAATGAATAAAGCATCATTTGCAGCATACTTTATGTCTCCATTACATGTGTTTTTCTTCATTTTTGTTTCAATTCCACCCTGATTTACTTCCTTACCCACCTACAATGAGGGGAATTTACAGTAACTAATTAACAAACCATATAGCGCCTCTGGGATGTGGGAGGAAACCAGAGTAGCAAGGGGAAACCATGCTGTCATAGGGAGAATATTCCATACAAATATCTCCAACAGAAAGGGTCAGATCTGGCTCCCTGGAGCTGTGAAGCAGCAGCACTACCTACTGTTGCCTTATTGCCTCCAATAAAATCAGAGAATGTTGGAATATTTACAGGAGTTGCTGCCTCAGAAAGGCAACATCTATCATCAAAGATTCCCATCATCCAGGCCAGGTCATCTTCTTGCAGCTCACATCAGGCAGAAACTACAGAAGCCTGAAGTCCCATGCCACCAGGATCAAGAACATCTACTTCCCTTCAACTATTTGGTTCTCAAATAACCTGCCCAACCCTCATGAATACTTATTATAGCAACACTATGGTCACTTTGACCATTTTGCACTACAATGAGTTTTTCTTTTGTGTTCTATCAATGTTGTGTTTTGTAACAATTGTGCTCACTTTATGCTTAGAACATAAAACGTGGAACGGTGCAGCACAGTACTGGACCTTTGGCCTATGATGTGCCAACCTTTTAATGTATTCCAAGATGAATCTAACTCTTCCCTCCCACAGAGTCTTCCAGTTTTCTTTCATCATGTGTCTATCTAAGAGTCTCTACAATGTCCCTAATGTATCTGACTCTACCACCACCTCTGGCAGTGTGTTCCATGCACTTACCATTCTCTGTGGAAAAAAAAACTATCTCTAACATCCATCCCATACTTAAAATTATGAGGAAAGTTTGTTAAGCTAGGGCTTTTGTCTTTGAAGTGAAAGAGGATGAGAGGTGACTTGATAGAGATGTATAAGATGTTAAGGAGGACGCCCAGCACCCTGGGAAAAAGGTACTGGCCATCCTCTTTAACATCTTGTACACCTCTATCAAGTTACCTCTCATCCTCTTTCACTTTAAAGAGAAAAGCCCTAGCTTGACAAACTTTCCTCATAAGACATGCTCTCTAATCCAGGCAGCAACCTGGTAAATCTCCTCTGCACTCTCTCTAAAGCTTCCACATCTTTCCTATAATGATGTGACCATAACTGAACACAATATGTATTTGAAATGTGGTCTAACCAGAGGTTAATAGAGTTGCAACATTACCTCATGGTTCTTGAATTCAATCCCCCAATTAAGCAATGTTGAGGGATCTATGCACCTCTGCTCCTCCACCCTGCTAAGATTTCGGTTATTTAACCTGTACTCTGACTTCAAGTTCGGCATTCCAAAGTGTATCACTTCAGTTTTCCAATTGCACTCAATCTGCCACTTCTCAGCCCATTTCTGCATCCTTTCAATGTCCTGTTGTAACCTATGACAAACTTCTACACTATCCACAACACCACCAACTTTCATGTCATCTGCAAACTGACCAACCCATCCCTCCTCTTACTCATTCAAGTCATTTATAACAATCACAAAGAGCAGACATCCCAGAACAGATCCCTGTGGAACACCACTGGTTACCGTACTCCAGGCAGAATATTCTCCATCCACTACCATCTACTTCCCTCTGCGGGCAAGCCAATTCTGAATCCATACAGACATATTTCCCTGAATCTCATGCCTCCATGAACCTAACATGGAGAACCTTGTTAAACACCTTACTAAAATCCATATGTGTATATATATATATAGGCATCCGTTAGTCTCATGAGACCGTGGATTTGCGCCTTGGAAGGTTTCCAGGGCACAGGCCTGGTTGTATGGAAGACCAGCAGTTGCCCATGTTGCAAATCTCCCCTCTCCATGCCACCGATGTTGTCCCAGGGAAGGGCATTAGGACCCATACAGCTTGGCACCGGTGTCGTTGCAGAGCAATGTGTGGTTAAGTGCCTTGCTCAAAGGACACAACACACTGCCTCAGCCAAGGCTCGAACTAGCGACCTTCAGATCACTAGACGGACGCCCTAACCACTTGGTCATGGCGTTGAAGCTGACAGGAAGGCGACAGTAACTCAAATAATCTTGGGTCACAACAGTGGTATGCAAAACAGCATAACTGAATGCACAGCACATCAAACCTTGAAGTGGATGTGCTAAGGCAGCATTAGGCCATTGAGTGTATTTTCGATAGAGAGTGTACAGTGAAGATTCACCAGATTTATTCCTGAGATGGCAGGTTATACGTGTGGAGATTAAACAGACTATGTCTATTCTGTTTTGAGTTTGGAAATACAGGCAACATTCTTGTTGAAACATAATTCTTACATGACTTGAGAAAATTGATGTGATAAGGATGATTCCTCTGGCTTAGTCTGCCCAGATGTTGCAGTCACAGTCTCAAAATAAGAAAACCATTCAGGGCCGGTCTGGTACAGCAATTTAAATGTACAGGAATGTCAGGGAGTAGAAGACTCTTCCCAATACATCACACGTACATCCTTTCCCACCATCGGCTGTATCTACTTGAGGCATTTCCTCAAGAAAGCAACATCCATCTTCAAAGGTCTCCACCAACTAGGCTATCCCATCTTCTTACAGCTACAATTGGGCAAGAGGCAAGAAGTACAGAAGCTTGAATACCCAAACCACCAGCTTCAAGTACAGCTACTTCCCCTCAGCTGTTCAATTCTTGAACCAACCTGCACAACCTTGGAATAGGAACTCTATGACCATTTTGATCATTTTGCATTACAATGGATTTGTTTGTTCTAATTGTGCTCTTTCTTGTAAAAATAGTATATCATTTATGTTTTTATTGTGAATGCTGCTCATCTGATGTCACCTGCCTGTGACGCCGCTGTAACTAAGCTTTTCGTTCCACCTGAACATACCTGTATAGTACTTGTGCATATGACAATAAGCTCAACTTTGATTTTGGTTTTGATGAGAAAAGTATTCTTGAGCTGATGAATGGCACACTTACTCAAGAGGACTGTGGAGGCTCAGGCATCAAGTATATTCCAGGTGGACTTTGATAGATTTCAATGTATTAAGGAAAGTAAGGGGATATTTAGCTAGTACTGGAAAATGGCTTCTTTGGTAAAAGATCAGTCGCAATCTTACTGTATCTTATGGTAGAGAAGACGTGGAGACTCACAGTAGCCCCTTGGTAGGGAATCAAAAACATCACTGAGGTGCGATTTGAACTCATGTCTCCAGAATGTGAAACACTAAGTTAACCACTGTGGACAACAATAAGTTTACACAATGGCAGGGTCGCAAACAATGCCATTAAGTGACATGGACAGGACCGAACACACCCCACCCCTCAAACTTCTCTGCAAACCTTGACAGCTAATGGAGACCCCACCCACTGTAGGTGGCAGTCTGACTATTAAGGTTCTACAATGTTTCTAACATTCAAAAACATTTCAGATTGCTTAAAATTGAAATAAATAATTGAAAGTTCTTGCACTATTAAGAAAATAAATCAACTAAAACCTGTAAAATGCTTTTAAATTATTAATATTAAAACAAAGCACAGATGTTTAAAGGCATATTACTCATTTTCCTTTATCTTCCACATGACACACCAATCATTATTCAAATGAATGGGCTTACAGGTCCCATATCTGCTACAGGCTCTCAGCACAAGGAGCTTTATTTCAGTGAAACTTGCAGCCAGGAACAGCCTGTAGACCTCAGCCAGTCCAGGATGTTTGCAAAAGTCTTTTAATCTCAAAACTTATCAGGTCCAGTAAAATCAAGGTCTATTTTATTCAGTTTAATATTAAACTTAGGAGCTACACATTACTTTCGCTTTCATTCAAGGTTATGTTTTCTCCCACTGGTTCATTTGCAATGTTTGGTAAATCTTGTAAGGTCTAGAGGAGGATTTTGAACGTGTCTGAAGCTATTATGTTTACGTGAGTGGTCTATTAATAGAAAGGAGCTTTGTGTGTTCATTTGACGTCATTCTATACGGCAATACTTAAATGTATCTAATGCTGATAGAATAAAATGACAAACAATGTTTGCTGGTAAATACTTTCTGTGGCTACTAAACTATTGCAATCATTTACATATCCAAGAATGGATAGTGTCTATTCCTTGTGACATACATCATGTGACACAAGAAAGGTAACAGCAAATCCTATCAAAAACTAATGCTCTCAGTTAATACTTTTACAAGATCAAAGTCTCAAAAGATACTGAATGAAGCTGGTCATGTAAAATATCAAGTACCTGTTCCAGCAGGTGTAGTAAACCTATAAGATTTATAAAACATTGCAAATAAAATAATGGCAGCAAAACCAGACTTGAATAGAAGGAAAAGGATGACTAGCTCCCGATATTAACTTCTACCAGTCAGATATCATGTCCATTTCATAAAGGCTACAGAAAGTGGTGGATATAGTCCAGTCCAGCACAGGCAAAGCCCAATCCACCACTGAGCACATTTACAAGGAGCATGGTCACAAGAAAGCAGCATCCATCATTAAGGATCCCCACCACCCAGGCCATGCTCTCTTCCTATCATCAGGCAGAAGGTCCAGGAGTTACTGGCATGGTTAAAGCAATAGCTGATCGGTTGGAGGCAATGAAGGTCGCTAGTTCGAGCCTTGGCTGAGGCTCCTTGAGAAAGGCACTTAACCACACATTGCTCTGCGACGACACCGGTGCCAAGCTGTATCGGCCCTAGTGCCCTTCCCTTGGACGACATCGGTGGCATGGAGAGGGGAGACTTGCAGCACAGGCAACTGCCGATCTTCCATACAACCTTGCCCAGGGCTGCGCCCTGGAGAGTGAAGACTTCCAAGGCGCAAATCCATGGTCTCACGAGACTAACAGATGCCTATCAATGATTTAGATGATGGAATACATAGCTTTGTTGCCAAGTTTGCAGATGATACGAAAATTGGTGGAGGGGCAGGTATGTTGAGGAAATAGGAAGGCCGCAGAAGGACTTAGACAGATTAGGAGAATGGGCAAAAAAGTGGCAAAAGAAATACAATGGAAAATGCATGCTTATGCGCTTTGGTAGTAGAAATAAATGGTGCAGACTATTTTCTAAATTGGGAGAAAATCCAAAAATCTGAGATGCAAAGGATCTTGGGAGTCCTTGTGCAGAACACCCTAAAGGTTAATTTGTAGGTAGAGTTGGTGGTGAGGAAGACAAATGCAATGTTAACATTCATTTCAAGAGGTTTAGAGTATAGGAGGAGGGATGTGATGCTGAGGCTTTATAAGCACCTTGAGTATTATGAACCATTTTGGGCTTCTTATCTTTTATGTGCTGGCCTTGGAGAGCATTCAGAGGAGGTTCACAAGGATGATTCTGGGAATGAAAGGCTTATCATATGAGGAACATTTGATAGCTCTGGGTCTGTACTCACTGGAACTTAGAAGGATGAGGGGGGTTCTCATTGAAACCTTGAAAGGCCTAAACAGAGTAGATGTGGAAAGGATGTTTCCCATGGTGGGGGAGCCTAAGATAGAGTGGCGTCCGTTTAAAACAAAGATGCAGAGAAATTTCTTTAGCCAAATGGTGGTGAATTTGTGGAATTTGTTACCACAGGCAGCTATGGAGGCTAGATCATTAGGTGTATTTAAGGCAGAGCTTGATAGGTTTTTGATTGGACATGGCATCAAAGGTTACAGGGAGAAATCTGGGGAGTGGGGTTGAGGAGGGGAAAATGGATCAACCATGATTGAATGGCAGAGCAGACGCGATTGGCCAAATGGCTTAATTCTGCTCCTATGTCTTATGGTCTTAAGTCCAACACCACCAAGTCCAGGAACAGTTATTACCCTACAACCATCAGGTTCCTGAACTGACGTGGATAACTTCACTCATCTCAACTCTGAACTGATTCCACAACCTACGGACTCTACAACTCCTGTTCTCAGCATTATTTATTTTTTATTATTTGAACACTTTGACTTCTTTTGCACATTGGTCATTTGTCAGTCTTTGTTTATGTATAGTTTTTCATAAATTCTGTTGTATTTCTTTATTTTCCTGTCAATGCCTGCTACAAAAAAATCTCAAGGTGGTATATTGTGACATATATGTACTTTAGTAATAAATTTACTTTGACTTTGACTGTGACTGTCTCCATTAGAGATGTCTTTTTAGATTCTCAAGCCCATTCTCCCTTTCAGTTCATCATCTTTTATGTGTACCAGAATGCCATTTATCAACCTTGGTTCGATAATACTTAATATCAGTGGATAAAGTCCTTTTATGCAGTTCATATTAGACTGAGTTGTTTGGCTTCATCTCTGTTGCATTAATTGAAGGCAATGTCTTTCAATTTCTGATCAAAGTGGCTACTGACAAACTTTTAAAATATTTATCATGAAAAAAAAGGGACAGAATTATTTACAATGTAAATTCAGGGATAGGTCTCTTTTATTGCTTATTTTATGAAACAAATATTAAAAAAATAAATTTGAAAAATATATTGAAATATAATGAAATGTGATATTGTTGATGTCTGATGTTTTTTTTTCACCCGGCAGAAAGGGAGTATTCATTCTTCTCTTATGTCCATCATTCCTATACCAGGATTGATTATTTTTTTATTGATAGCCAAATCAATAAGTTTTTTTATTGGTAGTCAAATCAATTGGTTCGATCCATTGAATATAAAGAAATAGGTGTATCCGACCATTCTCCTGTATTTCTATCTTTAAATCTTCCTGGTTTCACTCATATGAACAGATCCTGGCATTTTAATTTAACTTTGTTATCTGATAAGGACTTTTTAAAATCTCTGGAGAATCAAATCACTTTTTTTTTGAAGAGAATACGTTGGAAGAGACTTCTAGTCTTATCATTTGAGATGCTTTTAAGGCATATATTAGAGGACAAGTTATCTCCTATACTGCATATATTAAGAAAAAAGCTAATAAAGAGAGAACTGACTTAGTTAATTAATGAAATAATTAGACCAGAAATATGATTTGACACCAGACCCTGAACTATACAAAAGACATATTGAAATTAAAACTAAATATGATCTTCTTATAATGTATCCAATTGAAAGTCAACTTTTAAAAGATAGAAGCCAATTCTATATACATGGAAAAAAAATGGTAAGCTATTGGCTAATTAATTGAAGACCTTTATAGCTAAACGACAAATTAAAGAAATTCGTAAAACCAATGGTGATTTGACAACTGACTATTTTGAAATAAATGACACTTTTAGAGAATTTTATTCTAAACTATATAGTTCTGATTTTGTTAAAGATAATACTGCAATGAACAATTTTTTAGACCAATTAAATATTCCTGGACTTTCGGTTGATAATTGGAAGCAGTTGGATCAACCTATTTCTCAGGAAGAAATCACTGAGGCTATGCATTCATTGCATTCTGGGAAATCTCCAGGACCTGACGGATTCTCTGGAGAATTTTATAAGGCTTTTTCTTCATTGCTTATACCTCATTTATGTTCTACCCTCACTGATTCCTTCAAGGTGAGCAGGTTGCCACAGTCTTTTTATGAAGCCTCCATTTCGCTTATTCTTAAAAAGAATAAGAATCCTACTGAATGCTCTTTACTCAATGTTGATGCTAAGATCCTATCTAAAATATGGCCCGTAGACTCGAGAATATTAAACCTTCTATAATATCTGATTATCAGACAGGATTTATTAAAAATCGATATTCCCATTTTAATATACAGCGATTGTAAAATGTTATGCATTCTCCATCCAAGGAAATATCGGAATGTGTGATTTCTCTGGAAGCGGAGAAGGCTTTTCACTGAGTTGAATGGAATTACCTATTTAAAACCTTAGAAAAATTTAATTTTGGGCCCAATTTTATTTTTTGGATTAAATTACTTTACTTATCTCCCTCCGCTCGGGTCCTTACTAATTTTCAGAATTCTAAACCAATTAAACTCCAATGTGGAACCAGACAAGGATGTCAGTTGAGCCCTTTACTCTTTGATTTGGTATTAGAACCTTTAGCCATTACCTTTCGAGAGCCTAAAGATATCACCGGTATCTTAAGGAAAGGTACTACAGTATTTATAAAGTTTCGCTTTATGCTGATGACCTATTGCTTTTTATGTCTAATGTTACAACTTCTTTACCCTCTATGTTTCTTTTACTGTTATAATTTTAGTTAGTTTTCAGGATATAAATTGAATTTACACAAGAGTGAATTGTTTCCTTTAAATAATTTGATACCATCCGATATTAACCTTCCTTTTAAAATTGTAAGAAAGCAATTTACATAATTGGGTGTAACAATCACCAAGAATTATTAAGATCTATTCAAAGAAAATTTTCTAACCTTAATGAATTATGTGAAAAAAGCACTTTCTAATTGGTCGCCTCTCTTTTTATCATTGATTGGTCAAATTAATTCTATTAAAATGAGTATTTCACCTAAATTTATGTACCTTTTTCAAGCCGTACCTGTTTTTATTCCTAAGTCTTTTTTTGATTCTTTAGATTCAATTCTTTCTTCCTATATATGGAAGAACAGAAAACCCCGATTAAATAAAGCCCACCTTCAAAAAATTAAAAAGAATGGAAGCCTTGCTCTACCCAATTTTAGGTTATATTATTGAGCAATTAACATACAAAATCTCACATTCTGGTTATATTATATTAATCATGAGGATTGTTCAATATGGGTCTTTTTGGAAGCCAACTTTGTTATGAAATTTTCTATTATTTCTCTTCTCGGATTCTCTCTTCCTTTATCTTTAAATAAATTAACTGACAGTTTGATGGTTAAACACACTTTGAGGATCTGACTACAGTTTAGAAAACATTTTGGTTTATTGAGATTTTCTCTTTCTAGTCCTATTTTTTCTAATTTTTTTTTAAACCATCTAGGACCGATCTGTTTTTTAGAGAATGGGATAGATTAAGCATTAAACGATTTCAGGATCTGTTTGTTGGAGGGTATCTTTCTTCTTTTGAGCAGTTCTCAGTGAATATATAACTTACCAAATACCCACTTTTTTTGAAATCTACAGATTAGAGAGTCTTTAAGACCTAAACTACATATATTTCCTACCAGCCCGGATAAGAACATAATAAATGTAGTTTTTAATTTGAAACCTTTTGATAATGGCTCAATATCTTATATTTATGGTCTGTTGTTGGGACTGAGAATGGCTCCTTTAGACAAAATTAAAAAAAGATTGGGAAAAGGATTTACAGACTTCATTATCTGATCAGATCCGGAGGGCTGTTTTCAAAATGGTTAATTCTTCATCATTTTGTGCTTGTCATTCCCTCCTACAATTTAAAGTGGTACATAGGACTCACATGTCTAAAGACAAGCTCTCTCGTTTTTTTGCAGATATATCTCCTTATTGTGACAGATGTAATAATGGAGAGGCTTCATTAATTTGTATGTTTTGGTCATGTTTGAGCCTTGAAAAATATTGGAAAGATGTATTCCAAACTTTTTCTGTACTTTTTAAAGTTAATTTTAAGCCCAATCCTTTGACTGCCTTATTTGGTATTGTTGAGGAAAGAGCTATAATTTTGGAGCCTTCTCATTTGCGGGTGCTGGCTTTTATTTCTCTTATGGCTAGGAGGGCGATCTTGCTTAAATGGGAGAATTCTGCCCCCCACCCCCACACATGTGATGTTATGTCAAGTTTAAATTTAAAGAAGATTTGTTGTTCAATTTCTGATTCTAATCAAGATTTTCAAATGTTATGGGGACCCTTTCTGAACTATTTTGAAAATCTTTGAATTGTTATTGTTATTAAAATATAGATTTGTGCTATTATTATAAAACACTATATGGTAAAGTACTCTTCCTTTTTTTGTGTTTTTTTTTACCAACCAGCATTGTCTTGGTAGTGGGTGTAGATTTTTTTAAATAATATAATTAACCATATTATTGTATTTCATAATTCAATTTATTTTATTTGATTGATCATGAATATGGGATACCGTGATTGTATCAGTGTGATTTATATATAGTGCATTATGTGCTACCTTATTTTGATTTATAATAAGTGTCCTTATGAATTCTGTATTTATGTATATGAAATTTAATAAATTTAATAAAAATATTGGAAAGAGAAATGTATTCCCGACTTGAACAGCTCAGGCGCTTTATTTTACAGGTCAAGATTATCAGATTTGTCAGAGATTGGTTTGTATTTACCTAGTCCCCTTTTTTACCTCAAAAGGCTTCAAGCAGTTCACATCTGATAAATTTTGAAATATGATCTATGTTACAAACTGTGACGGGAAAGCTTAACATCTGGCTCAAGCCAACATGTAAATATTCACCAATACAATACAGTTTTACGCTTAACAATGAGATGTGAATTAGATGCGGTCATCCAAGTTTAGGGTTGAAATTACATCTACTGTATAAACCAGTACTGATGAAGGGACCCAACTTTCATTTCACTTCTTATTGCAAAGGTTACATGTATGCAGAATTCATTATCAAGGGAAAACAATACCTGCATTTTTAACAAGGGTCAATGAAACCATCACTTGCTTTGGGACAGCATTCTGGATATGGCAGCAGACTCATACATAAACAGTGGTGTCATAATTCTTCCCTCCATATACCAGAACATTGTCTATTCCTGTCAGTGCAGCATGTCCTGGGGAAGATTCTGATCCAAGATATATTGAGGGAGGACTTAATACTGATTGTATGTAAAAAGCATGAGGCGTCTATCTGTGCCGGCCAGTGGCCTGTTAACATTCTGCGGTTACCACTCTCAGGGGGTAAAAAGGAGGAAATTGAAGGGAGACAATAACTTAAAACCATATGTTTCTCGGTAATCCATGGCACCATTTGACATTATTTTTTTCCTTGGGTTTGGCAGAAATCTGTCTTTGGTTTCTGGTACTCCTTGCTTGCAGGAGTATTGACTGTTCATCATCTGAGCACTTCTTTCCATGGTGTTCATCTTCACAGTGCTTTGATCAAGAAAGCCAGCAGCATCATCAAGTATTCCTGCCACCCTTGTACCATTCTATTGCTTTTCACTCTTCGCTGTATATATTCTTGTCATATACACTCAGTGGCCACTTTATTAGGTACATCTACATCTGTTCATTGATGCAAATACCTAATCAGCCAGTCATGTGGCCGCAATTCATTGCGTAAAAGCATGCAGACATGGTCAAGTGACTCAGTTGTTGTTCAGACCAAATATCAGAATGGGAAAGAAATGTGATCAAAGTGACTTTGACCATGGAATGGTTGTTGGTGCCAGACAGGGTGGTTTGAGTATCTCAGAAACTGCCGATCTCCTGAGATTTTCACACACAACAGTCTCTAGAGTTTACAAAGAATGGTGTGGAAAGCAAAAAGCATAAAACGTCCAATGAGCGGGTGTTCTGTAGGTGAAAATGCCTTGTTAATGAGAGAAGTCAGAGGAGAATGGCCAGATTGGTTCAGCTGGCATAAAGGCGACAGTATCTTTGAGGCAGAACACATCGAACCTTGAAGTGGAAGGGCTACAGCAGCAAAAGACCATGAACATACATTCAGTGGCCACTTCATTAGGTACAGGAGGTAGCTAATAAAGTGGCCACTGAGTGTACTGTATAGTGTTTACTCAGTGAGCTTCACGTGAGCAAGAAATTTTATTGTACCCTGGTGTACGATTACGACAATAATCTCAACCTGACTAGTAATAGTTGTCTCCTGCATCTTGGGGTTTTGCTGAAGGGAATGGAATTGATATGCACAAGAGGGGTATTATCAGCAACCGATAGTCAACACACACTTTGCACTGAAGACTGAGGGTGAAATCCTCCCTACCTCTGATACAAAAATGGGGTGGCACGATAGCGTAGCAGTTTGCGCAATTGCTTTCCAGCAGCAGCGATCACTGATCGGGATTCGTTTCCCGCCCCTGTCTGTAAGGGGTTTGTACATTCTCCCTTGTGACTGCTTGGGTTTCCCCCAGGTGCTGTGTTTCCTCCTACATTCAAAAAGATATACGGATAGGGTTAGTGAGTTGTGGGCCTGCTATGTTGGCGCTGGAAGCATGGTGGCATTTGCGGCTGTCCCCAGAACATCCTCGGACTGTATTGGTCATTGACGAAAATGATACACTTCTCTGTATGTTTTGATGTTTCAACGTACACGTGACAAATAAAGCTAATCTTTAAATAGAATCAAAGATGACCCATTCAGTGTGTGCCTCTCGAGATTCCCAGCATCTGTAGAATCTCTTGTGTTAAACTCTGCCTTGATGTTTCCTCTTCTTTTAGAATAACACATGAGTAACTATGTTGTCGTGTTGTACTTTTCCAGCTATGCACAACATTCCCAGCTGCATGAGGAGGACAGGGACTGATTACAGAACAAAGACCAAAGATCAGGCTGTGAAGGAAGAGAATTATTTTTTCTGTTCATTTGAGTTAGGAGAGTTCTAGTGAGAATAAGATGGATTTTAAACACAAAGGCGGAGGAACAAAAGCTTGCCATTGCTTAGGTTTCTTCAGTGATTTCCCTGAATACTATCACTGTAGAGTTTGCACGAAGACTGTTATGCACACACACATGCTCACACACAACCCCACCCACGTCCACGCCCACACTCACAAACACACAGAGCCATATTGTTAAGATATTGATCCAAAAGAGTCAATGAGGTCATTGGGTGCAACGTGAAAAATAAATCTTTGATTTTTAATAAATATTCAACTGTGCACCTGAACAAACAACTAAAACACACGCCATAAAAATTACATCATCTATGTTTTACTTTTTGTGAAGAAAATTTTTCTGTGAATGGATTTGATATTGTGCACCCTCCTTCCACTCAATAGAACCTTAAATCCAAATCCAATGGAAACTATTGTTGATTTGATCACAAGGTGTGGATGAGCTGTCCTCATATCTCCTTATGTTTGGCTTGAATGAAGGGAGGTATTTTTTCTTTCACCAATGGAATGTTCAAGCAGCAAAACAATTTTTCCAAAGACAATAGTGTATAACCCAAGAGGTGTCAACTTTTTTGGAAATGACAGGTCAAATTCTAAAAAGGCCACTTGCAACCTATTTATTTTTAGCACCTGAATTATTATGTTTGCTATTTCTTAAATGCAGTGGAAATAAGGGAATGCAACACGTTAAATTACTGGTCTATGTCCATTCTCATTGTAAAGGCAGGGGCATAATACCAAGGAGGTCTACAACCAATGGGTCACTGCTTCCCAGAATTCCTCTGTTCAGTCCACAAACATGTTCCAAGATCCCACTTGTCAATAGTTTTACTTTTCTATCCCCTCCAAGTCTGAACTCAGACTTCAGCCCCTTACACTGCTTCAATAAAGCCCGACATAAACAGCACCACAACTGCCAAGTAGCCTTCTGGGCTCACTACTGAATTCAGTGATCAATTACAGCCCTTTGATTTCATGTTGAAAAGACACTTGGATGTGTTTATAGGTCGGGAAGAGTTGGAATGCTATGGGCCAAATGCAGGCAAATGAAACATAGAAAACCTATAGCACAATACAGGCCCTTCAGCCACAGATGGGACTTGATTAGGGGAACATCTTGGTTGACATGGATTTTGGGCTGCAAGGCCTGTTTCCATGTTTATTACTCTATACCACTATGTTTCCAGCTTCTACTGTTTATCTGTCAGACCTGCACATGCTGGCTCCTCCCCGTCTCCACCCAGCCAATAGAAATTACCTGCCACTTGTTTCTAACTCATCGCCTGCAACCTATTTAAACCCAGCTCTCATCCACAATCCTTTTTTACTCATACGAACCAGCTAGCCCCAACCATTTGCTCTGAACATTTAGTTACCTTGTTACCTTGTTGTGTTATCAGTTTTCACTTGTTTTGTGGCCTCTTGTGGCTTGTTATTTTGCAATTAATTATAAAAGTTATTGCTCTCCACTAAATCGTCTCTGCCTCTTTGATTTTGAGTCAAGCCTCCTCTACATTTCCTGACTGGATGGGCGAACCAGCGATTGACCCAGCAAAGTTTACTCGCCTGAAGGAAGTCATCTGTCGATATGAGCACACAATCCAAAAGCTGCAAGAAACCAATGGCCATCTGCTTGCCACTCTCTTCCAACTCTCCATCTCCATTCAGCAACCCTGTGCCAGTCAACCTTCTCCCCTCTGAGCCCAGATTCTGGTGCCTGAACACTTTGATAGATCCCCGACCCGTTTCCACAACAGTGCGTGTTACACTTTGAGCTCCAGCCATCTCTATATTCTGCATACTGAGCCAAGATTACCTTTGTCATCTCTCTCCTGACTGTGAAAGCTCTGAGCTGGGCTTCTGCTAATTGGGACAATAAAAGCACCACCAGCAATAAGTAGGAGGAATTCACCGCTGAGAATTCAGGTTTTCGACCATCTGGGAAACGGAGGGGGGTGGGGTAGCAGATTGGATACCTCCTGCATCATGGCTCACACTAAGTGCTGGATTACGCCATGTAACTCAGTACTCTCGTGGCGGGAATGCAGAAGCTTTACTGGCCCCTTATTATCACGCTTTCTCAGAGTGCCTGAAAGGTGAACTGTCTACCCAAGAGATGCCCACTGCCCTCGAAAGCCTCATCACTCTGGCCCTCTGAATTGGCAAGCATCTTATGGAACAACCTCCAGATCATCAGCCAGAACCCCAGTTCAGTTCCCAGAACCATTTCAGGCTGTAATACCTCCAGAACCCATGCATATATGGAGAGCTCCCTTAATCCACCAATGTGAGCATCGGTGGAGAACCAACACATGCGCTTATTACAGAGCCGCCGATCATCTGCGCTTTAAGTTCCCACTGTGTCCGGGAAGTGGCACCACCACTTCTACCTGGGAAGCTCTCCTGGCCCTTCATTCCAGCACCATAGCCTAACTCACACTGTCATGATAGTTTGACCCAGCTGAAAATGGAGATCGACCCTCAGTCCTTCCTTCATTCCATCCTCGGATCGATCACCCGGGATGTTGAGATCCGCCGGGACCAGCAGCACGAGTCTGCTCTGGCTGACACACCTGACAACCACACGTACAAGCTGGTGGCTGGGAGCTCTGAGGCGTTCCAGTGAGTCCAGTGCTCACTCCTCTCTGGCTATCCAGATGCACAATGGACTCTGCATTTTCTGTGACACCAGTCCTGGTGGCCTACCATGAACGCAGATGTACATCAGCTAGTCACTGCCTGCCCTCAATCTGTCCAGTCTATTTCCTCCAACCAGTGACCCTCTGGACTCCTGCAGCCCCGATCGGTCCCTTGATCCCCATGAATTCACATCAACATGAATTTTATCACCTTCTTGGATGGCTCAGGGGCAGGAATGGTTACTTTGAGTGCCAGGCTTTAGGTGTTTCAGAAAGGACAGGGAGGGAGGCAAAAGTGTTGGGGGCATGGCACTGTTGATCAGAGATAGTGTCATAGCTGCAGAAAATGAGGAAGTCATGGAGGGATTGTCTATGGAGTCTCTGTGAGTGGAAGTCAGGAACAGGAAGGGGTCAATAGCTCTACTGGGTGTTTCTTATAGACCACCCAATAGTAACAGGGACATCTAGAAGCAGATAAGGAGACAGATTCTGCAAAGTTGTGATAATAACAGGATTGTAGTGGTGGGAGATTTTAATATCCCAAATATCGATTGGCATGTCCCTAGACTGAGGGGTTTAGATGGGGTGGAGTTTGTTAGGTGTGTTCAGGGAGGTTTCTTGACACAATATGTAGATAAGCCTACAAGAGGAGAGGCTGTACTTGATCTGGTATTGGAAAATGAACCTGGTCAAGTGTCAGATCTCTCAGTGGGAGAGCATTTTGGAGATAGTAATCACAATTCTATCTCCTTTACTACAGCATTGGCGAGGGATAGGACCCGACAAGTTAGGAAAGCATTTAGTTAGAGTAAGGGGAAATATGAGGCTATCAGGCTGGAACTTGGAAGCATAAATTGGGAACAGTTGTTCCCAGGGAAATGTACGGAAGAAATGTGGCAAATGTTCAGGGGATATTTGTGTGGAGTTCTGCATAGGTATGTTCCAATGAGACAGGGAAAGGATGGTAGGATGTAGGAACTGTGGTGAACAAAAGCTGTTGAGAATCTAGTTAAGAAGAAAAGAAGAGCTTACGAAAGGTTCAAAAACCTAGGTAATGATAGAGATCTAGAAGATTATAAGGCTATCAGGAAGGAGCTTAAGAACGAAATTAGGAGAGCCAGAAGGGGCCATGAGAAGGGAACCCCAAGGCATTCTACAAGTATGTGAAGAGCAAGAGGATAAGACGTGAGAGAATAGGACCGATCAAGTGTGACAGTGGAAAAGTGTGTATGGAACTGGAGGAGATGGCAGAGGTACTTAACAAATACCTTGCTTTGGCATTCACTATGGAAAAGGATCTTGGTGATTGTAGTGATGACTTGCAGTGGACTGAAAAGCTTGAGCATGTAGATATTAAGGAAGAGGATGTGCTGGAACTTTTGGAAAGCATCAAGTTGGATAAGTCTCTGGGACCGGACGGGATGTACCCCAGGCTACTGTGGGAGCCTCTGGCGATGATCTTTGCATCATTAATGGGGACGGGAGAGGTTCCGGAGGATTGGAGGTTTGCGGATGTTGTTCCCTTATTCAAGAAAGGGAGTAGAGATAGCCCAGGAAATTATAGACCAGTGAGTCTTACTTCAGTGGTTGGTAAGTTGATGGAGAAGATCCTGAGAGGCAGGATTTATGAACATTTGGAGAGGTATATTAGGAATAGCCAGCATGGCTTTGTCAAAGGCAGGTCGTGCCTTAATGTGACTAAACACATTGATGAAGGTAGAGCAGTAGATGTAGTGTATATGGATTTCAGCAAGGTACCCCATGCAAGGCTTATTGACAAAGTGAGGAGGCATGGGATCCAAGGGGACATTCCTTTGTGGATCCAGAACTGGCTTGCCCACAGAAGGCAAAGAGTGGTGTAGACAGGTCATACTCTGCATGGAGATCGGTGTCCAGTGGAGTGCCTCAGGGATCTGTTCTGGGACCCCTACTCTTCATGATTCTTATAAATGATCTGGATAAGGAAGTGGAGGGATGAGTTAGTAAATTTGCTGATGACACAAAGGTTGGGTGTGCTGTCGATAGTGTGGAGGGCTGTCAGAGGTTACAGTGGGACATTGATAGGATGCAAAACTGGGCTGAGAAGTGGCAGATGGAGTTCAACCCAGATAAGTGTGAAGTGGTTCATTTTGGTAGGTCAAATATGATGACAGACTACTGTATTAATGGTAAGACTCTTGGCAGTGTGGAGGATCAGAGGGATCTTGGGGTCTGAATCCACAGGACACTTAAAGCTGCTGCGCAGGTTGACTCTGTGGTTAAAAAGGCATACAGTGCATTGGCCTTCATCAATCGTGGGATTGAGTTTAGGAGCCGAGAGGTAATGTTGCAGCTATATAGGACACTGGTCAGACCCCACTTGGAGTACTGTGCTGAGTTCTGGTCACCTCACCACAGGAAGGATGTGGAAACCATAGAAAGTGTGCAGAGGATATTTACAAGGCTGTTGTCTGGATTGGGGAGCATGCCTTATGAGAATAGGTTGAGTGAACTCGGCCTTTTCTCCTTGGAGCGACGGAGGATGAGAGGTGACCTGATAGAGGTGTATAAGATGATGAGGAGCATTGATCATGTGGATAGTCAGAGGCTTTTTCCCTGGGCTGAAATGGCTAGCATGAGAGAGCACAGTTTTAAGGTGCTTGGAAGTAGGTACAGAGTAGATGTCAGGGATAAGTTTTTTATGCAGAGTGGTGAGTACGTGGAATGGGCTGCCAGCGACGGTGGTGGAGGTGGATATGATAGGGTCTTTTAAGAGACTCCTGGACAGGTACATGGAGCTCAGAAAAATAGAGGGCTACGGGTAACCCTAAGTGATTTCTAAGGTAAGGACATGTTCGGCACAGGTTTGTGGGCTGAAGGGCCTGTATTGTGGTGCAGGCTTTCTATGTTTCTTCTGATGGGGCCATAGTGATCATAACAGTGGTGGACCAGTTCTGAAAGGCAGCCCACTTCATTGCTCTCCCCAAATTTCCAACAGCTGCTGAGACGGTTAACCTGGCTCTCCAACATATAGTTTGCCTCCACGACTTCTCCAAGGACAATTCGTCTACTGCTTCTGGTGAGCCTTCTGTTCCCTTCTCTGCACCTCAGCGAGTTTGTCCTCTGGCTCTCATCTGCAGACCAACGGACAGTCAGAAAGACCCAACTAGCAAATGGAGAGGTTTCTGCGATGCTTTGCCGCCTCTAACCCTTCCACATGGAAGAAGTATCTGCTCTGGGCCAAGCTGTCCCACAATCTACACAGCTGCTCTGCCACAGGTATGTCACACTTTGAAGTGCTTCATGGCTATTAACCCCTGTTGTTCCCCTGGAGGAGCCAACAGTGGAGATCCAGTCTGTCAGGGCCCTGAGTCTCCAATGCCAGAAGGCTTGGACAAGGGCGTGGATGGCTATCCTAACTGCCAACTGTGCCTACTTCCGTCATCACTGAGCCAGACTACTCCGGCTTGAGGACTGTGTCTGGCTGTCCACCCGAAATCTGCCCCTGCACACTGATTCCTGCAAGTTTTTGCCCCAATTTGTTCGTTCCTTTAAGGTTACCCATCGCATAAATCCAATCACTTACTGTTTCCAGCTGCCACTGTCCCTCAGGATCACACCTGCCTGCCTCAAACCCATTGTCCATGGACCCCTCAACCCACCTGAGCCTGCTCCTCCAGAACCTAGGATGGTGGAAGGTGGTCCAGTGTACACAGTTCACCGGTTGATGGATTCATGTTGTCATGGATGAGGTGTGAAGTACCTGGTCGACTGGGAAGGATAAGGAGATCTTGGGTATCGTCCATTCACATTTTGGATCCATTGCTCATTGAGGAGTTGTACCAGACCCATCCAGATCATTCTGGGTCGCTGGAGGCCAGCTGTAGCGGAGGTCCTGTCAGCCTGCACACGCAGGATCCTCCCAGTCTCCACCAGCTAACAGGAGTCACCTGCCACTCGCTTCCAACTCATCCCCAGCAACCTATTTAAAACCAGTTCTACCATTCCTGTTGTTATTTAATTTCTCCTGCATTTCCTTCTGTCTCAGTCTTTGCCTTTTATACCCTTGCTCTCCCTTTCTTGTTTGTATTATCTTTTCCATTCTTGGTTTAAAAAAAGCATTGATGTTAGATCGAGTCAGAGTGTCACAAAGCAATAGAGCAAGGATACAGGCCTTTGACCCAACCAGCCTATGTTGACCCCAGTGCCTACCCAACTTCTCCCAATTCCCTGTGCTTGGCTCATATCTCTTCAAACCTCACTCCTCCATGTACCTATCCAAGTGCTTCTTAAATATTATTGTACCTGCCTCTACCACTTCCTCTGTCAGCTCATTCCACATACTCACATCCCTCTGTGTGAAACGTTGCCCCTCAGATCCCATTTAAATCTTTCCCCTCTCACCCTAAACCCAAATGTTAACACTGTTCATGTTTCTGTGATGCTGCCTAATCTCTGAGCGTTTTCAGCATTTTCTACTTTATAACCTCAAAGTCGATGTGAAGAACTTTATAGACTTAATATGGGTTAAAATAAAGGATAAGAAATAAATAATTTAACTTAAGAAAGATATATCTCATGCACCTGATGGGTTTCACCCGAGAGCATTGAAAGAAACTGGCAAGGAGATTGAAAATCAATTTCTTATACTTGTCCAAAGCGCTCTAGGATTGATAATTGTGCCCTTGTTTTGAAAAACTGCTCATGTCACTCCATTAGTTAATACCAGAGAGAGTGAGAAATTTCCCTCATGGGTACTACAGACATGTTAGTTCTATATAAGTTATCGAGATGTTATTGGGATCTGTCATCTGGGACTGCACATCAGTATGAATTATCAGCTGAGCAGTCAGAGATTGGCACCTAACATATGCTTGACTCTCACCTCAGTAGCTGATGTATATGCAAATACTTCTGAAAATAAAAAAGCTTCAGTACTTCTTTCATGAAACCATCAGGTATTTGTAGAAACCCATCTGCCTTGCTGGCGTCCGTAATGAAATTTCCACCCTTATCTCACCTGGTCTGTATGTGACACCAAACTCAACTGTGTGCTTGATCCTTAACTGAAGATTGGTGGGAAAAAAAGAGGAGTGTGGAAGAAAGAGACAGGTACAGTATTTGGAGAAAATACTGAAGAGAGATGAAGGGATTGTGCTGCCTCCACAGTTCATGGACCATTAGGAATGGACAATGTCAGCCATATCTACATCATATGAATGGATAAGGAAAATGCAAATGCAGAGTGGCACAAAGCATAGCAGTTAGTGTAACACTCTTATAACACCAGCTGTAAGATCGGGGTTCAATTCCCATTGCTGTCTGCAAGAAGTTTGTATATTTTAACTGTGACTGTGTGGGCTTCCTCCAGGTGCTCTGATTTAGAACATAGAATATAGAACATAGAACAGTACAGCACAGTACAGGCCTTTTGGCCCACAATGTTGTGCTGACCCTTAAACCCTGCCTCCCATATAACCCCCCCTCCCCACCTTAAATTCCTCCATATACCTGTCTAGTAGTCTCTTAAATTTCACTACTGTATCTGCCTTCACCACTGACTCAGGCAGTGCATTCCACGCACCAACCACTCTCTGAGTAAAAAAACTTCCTCTATTATCCCCCTTGAACTTCCCACCCCTTACGTTAAAGCCATGTCCTCTTGTATTGAGCAGTGGTGCCCTGTGGAAGAGGCGTTGGCTCTATCTATTCCTCTTAATATCTTGTACACCTCTATCATGTCTCCTCTCATCCTCCTTCTCTCCAGAGAGTAAAGCCCTAGCTCCCTTAATCTCTGATCATAATGCATACTCTCTAAACCAAGCAGCATCCTGGTAAACCTCCTCTGTACCCCTTCCAATGCTTCCACATCCTTCCTATAGTGAGGTGACCAGAACTGGACACAGTACTGCAAGTGTGGCCTAACCAGAGTTTTATAGAGCTGCATCATTACCCCGCGACTCTTAAACTCTATCCCTCGACTTATGAAAGCTAACACTCCATAAGCTTTCTTAACTACCGTATCTTCCTGTGAGGCAACTTTCAGGGATCTGTGGACATGTACCCCCAGATTCCTCTGCTCCTCCACAACTTCCAGGTATCCTGCCATTTACTTTGTACTCTGCCTTGGAGCTTGTCCTTCCAAAGTGTACCACCTCACACTTCTTCGGGTTGAACTCCATCTGTCACTTCTCAGCCCACTTCTGCATCTTATCAATGTCTATCTGCAATCTGCGACAATCCTCTACACTATCCACAACACCACCAACTTTTGTGTCATCTGCAAACTTGCCAACCCACCCTTCTACCCCAACATCCAGGTCGTTAATAAAAATCACGAAAAGTAGAGGTCCCAGAACCGATCCTTGTGGGACACCACTAGTCACAACCCTCCAGTCTGAATGTACTCCCTCCACCACGACCCTCTGCTTTCTGCAGACAAGCTAATTCTGAATCTACTTGGCCAAACCTCCCTGGATCCCATGCCTTCCAACTTTCTGAATAAGCCTACCGTGTGAAACCTTGTCAAATGCCTTACTAAAATCCATGTAGATCACATCCATTGCACTACCCTCATCTATATGCCTGGTCACCTCCTCAAAGAACTCTATCAGGCTTGTTAGACACGATCTGCCCTTCACAAAGCCATGCTGACTGTCCCTGATCAGACCCTGATTCTCTAAATGCCTACAGATCCTATCTCTAAGAATCTTTTCCAACAGCTTTCCCACCACAGACGTAAGGCTCACTGGTCTATAATTACCTGGACTATCCCTACTACCTTTTTTGAACAAGGGGACAACATTCGCCTCCCTCCAATTCTCCGGTACCATTCCCGTGGACAATGAAGACATAAAGATCCTATCCAAAGGCTCAGCAATCTCTTCCCTTGCCTCATGGAGCAGCCTGGGGAATATTCTGTCAGGCCCCGGGGACTTTCCTATCACATTCCAAAATGAATGGTTAGGGTTAGTGAGTTCTAGGCATGCCATGTTGGTACTGGAGGTGTGGCAACACTTGCAGGCTGCTCAGCATAGTCCTCACTAATTTGATTTGATGCAAATGGTGCATTTTATTATCTGTTTTGATTTATATGTGACAAATAAAGCTAATCATTATGATCATAGAATGAACCGATTAGAAAGAATCAGCATGGATTTGGGATGGATTTATAATGTCAGTCTAATCTAGTCAATATTTTTCAGGGGAGGGTCTGTTTATGTCTGTGTGGAATTTTGGGAGGCATTTTACAATTAACCTTGTTTCAGATGGTAAGAAAAGAATATCCACATGTGCCTTCCCTGGCTGTAGGGTAGGGTTGGGGTAGTTTATGTCACCGAACCAACTTCAGGCAGCATTGAGTGAACGACAGAAACTCTCAGGGGTGGAGAGTGAGGAGAGCTGAGACATAGGTGCAGAATATCAGAGGGTTAGAGGAGTAGAAAGAGGGGACATAGGGTTTGCGAGGAAAGGAGAGTCATTTGGAGAAGCAAGTGGAGCAACAAGGAGGGATTGGACCGAGTGTGAGAATTGGAAGAGTAGTTGAGTGAGGGAAGAGATGAAAGTGAGTGGAAATGAATGATTTGGGACGAGTGAAAGGAAGTGGGTACTAAAGGAAGGAAAGTCAGGGTAGGGGAGACTGAGGGAGAGAAGGAAATAAAGAGTAGGTAGGGAAGTGCAGGACAAAGTGTTGGCAGTTGGCTGAATGTGTTGTGTCTATCCTCATTCGTGTGTGTGTGTGTGTGTGTGTGTGTGTGTGTGTGTGCATGTGTGTGGGTAGGGGTGCATATTATGTGTAGGTGAGTGTGTGTCTACATGCCTTCGTCAGGTTCCCTCAACCTCCTCTATTCCAAGGAAACCAACTTCACCGTATAGCTTCTCTACTATTAATAACATCACCAATTCTTATGAATTCACAAACCATATCGCCTATAATCACTCCAAGTCAGTAATGTCTATAACAAACAGTAGGGCTCCCAGCACAATTCTGCAGAAAATCACTGTTGCAGACTTCCAATTACAAAACTAACCATCAGCCATCACCTTCTGCCTCCTATTGTCAAGTCAGTTTTGGAGCTCTTTTGGCTCTTTTGCCAATTACGTAAATTCTCTGTCCCCTAATTCTGGACCCGTCTCCCCTGATGGAATCAGTTTCTCTTCATCCAATCTGTCTACACCATTTGTAGTGTATTTAATATTTCAGAAATATTTGAGTAATATTGTAAATATATTGTTTGAGTAAGCATTCTTTGTTCGCTTACATCATTCATTGTGGGTTATATGTAAACAGTACGTAAATAGCATACATCATTTTGCCAACACGTCATATGTAAGCGTTTCACTTAAGGAAAAACTAAGTAGACAAGTTCATCCTGGTTCCTGTCTATTTCTTTCAATTAGTTTCTGGAGTTACAAAACATAACAGTGGTGATGAGGAGGTTTTAAAATGAACCCGCGATGACTACATATCTCTTGATGCATAGCGTGTTTTTTCTTTGGAAGGAGAGAAAGAGAGAGAGAGATGTTTGAGTTAAAAAAGGCAGCAAATGGATGAAGTTAACAAACAGCGAATATGGCTATAGGTTCATAAACAGTGAGTACTGGGTAATAATAATAAATTAATTAATAAAAAGCAGAAATGGCTGGCGAAATCGGAAAGATAGATGCATTCAATTGTACAACTGATAACTGGAGGATGTATACTGAATGAATTACGCAGTATTTTGAAGCAAATGAAACAGCCAATAAAATATACTGTATGTGCCAGTGCTGCTGTGCAAAAGGTGGAAAACATACAGTTTGCTTCAAAGTTTAACTGTTCCAACCACACTAGCTGAAATGAGCTTTGCTGATTTCATGAAGGTAATGCAGGAACATTTAGAACCGAAACACTTTATGTTTCATAAGTGGAATCGAAAGGAAGGGGAGTCTGTTTTAGCTTAGGTGGCTGAATTGAAGAAATTGTCTGAGTATTGTTAGTTTAGAGAGGGGCTTAATGATGCACCAAGAGATCGTTTAGTTTGTGGAATATTTTAAGAAAGCATTCTAAAACAGCTCCTAACTGAAGCACAACTCACATTTAAAAGAGCAGTTGAAATCACTGTATCGATGGAACAGCAGCCAAAGCTGTAATTGAGTTGCAGTCAGGAATGAAAGTGAATGTGAACAAAATTGCAATGTCAAAGCAGAAACGTGCTTGGCTGAAAAAATTGTTGTGGCAAGGTCTCACATACACCAGACCATTGCAGGTTTAAAGGTGAAACTTGCAGAAAATGCACCAAAGTAGGATACATATAAAGAGCATGTCAGGCAGACAAAAATAAATGGACTGCACAGAGAAGATAAAAAGATAAAAAGTCAAGTTGCATTTTCAAAAAGAACACTAATCTGTATGCTGTTGCTGAATAATCTGATAATGATGAGAGTGATATAGGATAGTGTAGCATTGCGATTTACAATGTGAAAATTGACAATCAATGTGACTTACACCAGAAAGTAAATTAATTAAAATGGAATCGGACTCTAGCTTAGCTCTTTCAGTCATTCCACAAAAAGGGTGTGAATGACATTTCAAAGATACTAAACTGAAACCTGCTGTTATCCACTGAAGAACTTATACTGGATAAAAGATAACTCCTGTGGGAATGACGTTCGAAGCAGTGAACTGCAACAACCAACAAACCACAATGGGCTTGTATGTCGTTAAAACAAGAGGACTGGCATTCTGGGGCCATGATTGGCTGAGACAACGAAATTTGCATGTGACATCCCCTACAATGGAGTAAACTGAAAACAAATAAAGATACTTGGCCTCTTCTTGGTACATGGACTGACATGTCACAATGGGAATAGGAATCTGAATTAAAATGTTTGGCCACTGGGAAGTCCCACTTATGTCAGATAGAGCAGAGGTGCTCAATGAAGTGGTCCCCCAATTTATGATGGGTTTCACCAATGAAGAGGAGGCTGCACTGGGAGTATCAAACACAACAGATGACCCTAGCAGATTCACAGATCAAGTGCTGCCTCACCTGGAAGGACTGCTTGGGGTCCTGAATGGAGGTGAGGGAAGAGATGAATGGGCAGGTGTAGCACCTGGGATGCTTGCAGGGATAAGTGCCAGGAGGGAGATTAGTAAGGTGGGATGAATAGAGAGGGAAGTGGGGGGGAGGGGAAGGTAAAGATATGTTTAGTGGTTGGAATCCTTCAGAGATGGCGGAAGTTGCAGAGGATAATGTGTTTTGATGCGGAGACTGATGGGGTGGGTAAAGACAAGAGGAGCTCTATCACTATTAAGGTGGTGGGAAGATGGTGTGAGCGCAGATGTTTGGAAAATGGTGGTGGAGATGTGGGTGAGGGCAGCATCAATAGTGGAGGGAGGGAAACCCTGTTCTTTGAAGAAGGAGGACATCTCTGATATCCTGAAACAAAAAGCACCATCCTGAGAGCAGACGTGGTGGAGGTGAAGGAACGGAGAAAAGGGAATAGCATTTTTACAGGAGACAGGGTGGGAAGAGGTATAGTCAGATAACAGTGGGAATCGACAGGTTTATAAAAGATGGCGATTCACAGTTTGTCTCCAGAGATGGAGACAGAGAGATTGAGAAAGGAGAGAGAGGTGTCAGAAATGGACCAAGTCAACTTAAGGGGAAGGTGGAAGTTGGATGCAAAGTTAATAAAATTAACGAGCTCAGCGTGGGTGTATGAAGCAGTGCCAATGCAGTTGTCAATGTGGTGGAGGAAGAGTTGAGAGTACTACCAGAGAAGGCTTCGAACATGGACTGTACAATAGAGCCAGTGAAGAGGCAGATATAGCTGGGGCTCATGCAAGTACACATGGCTACCCCTCGATTTTGGAGAGTGTGGGAGGAACCGAAGGAAAAATTCTTAAGGATGAGGACAGAGGAGGGTGGTGGTAGAAGGGAATTGGTTGATTCTTCTGTCAAGAAAGAAGCAGAGATCTTTGAGTACTGGATGATGCCACAGCAGTGTTCAAGGATGGCATTGGAAAACTCTAACACTTCAAGGGTAAAATAGTGTTAAATGAAAATGCCACTCCCAATTTTTACAAAGCCTGACTGGTTCTTTATATCCATGATAAAGTAGCCAGTAGGCTAGGTCACATGGAAGCTGAATGAGTTCTTTCCAAGGTCGAGTGGAGCCCATGGGCAACATCAATGGCCACAGTAGCCAACAAAGAATGTGTCTGTCAGGACCTGTAGTGATCTTAAGGTCACCATCCACCCAGTACTGAAAGTAGATCAATACCTTCTGCCCAGGATAGTGGATATCTTTTCAAACCTCTTTGGAGTGAAACACTTCAGCAAAGTGGACTTAGCTGAGGCCTACCTACAGATGAAGATTGAAGAAGAGTCCAAACTTTTTCTCACCTTACAAAGGGCTTTATCGTTATAATAGGCGTATTTTCGGAGTAGCATCTGCTCCTGTACTCTGGCAGAAAGCTATGGGCCAGATGCTGCAAGGATGCCCAGGCACTTAATGTTACTTGGATGAATCATTGTTAATGGTAAGGATGACAAGCAAAATCTCTGAAATTTCAAGACAAGTGTGAAAAAGATTAGAAGATTATGGGCTCAGAGCACAGCACAATAAATGTGAATTCTTTAAACCAAGCGTCACTTACTGTCGTCACATCATTGACGCAGAAGAATTACACAAGTGTGCTGAGAAAGTTCAAGCAGCGGAGGATGCTCCAAGGTCAAAGGATGTGTCACAATTGCAGTCTTTTTCAGGATTTGTCAATTACTATAACAGTTTCCTGTCAAACCTGGCTATTGACCTCAACCCCTTGAACTCAATACCACTGATGGGGAAGAAATGGCAATGGAAAAGCAATATGAGCTGGCTTTCCAAAAGACAAGGGAAATGGTGATGTCAGACACTGTACTCACACATTATGATCAATATTCCTTCTAATTTGTAATGACCAGTGTGCGTGAAGATCTTGTACTGTGCAATTTTTTGCCCAGTGACAACATGCGCACATTGAATTTTTATATAAAGAGGTATTCATTTTAACAGCTAGCAAAACACTGTCAATAAGAGCTTTGATCTCCTCTGGGTTTGATCATTTTCACTCTTGTTCATTTGCACTCTCTCAAAATATGGCCTGTAGTGGTTAATGAAGGATTTTTTCCACTGGAGCTTTTATACACCGTCCATATGTGATTTGCTTGCTAAATAACTTTAAAAAGTCAAGTTTCCAAATATCACTCCACTTCTTCCCGCTTACAAATTCTCCAGCAAGTTTTGCATCATGAGAATACGTGCAGGTAACATCAGTTTCTGTATTGTACATAAATATTTCTCATAGCTGTACATTTCTGACTTCATGAGCTTTCGGCGTAGCAGTTTCTACTGTTTCATTAAACCATTCCGCTTTAAATGAACTACCAGTTCTTTTGCACTTCACACCCTTTGCTTGTTTGGAGTTGACATTGTGAACCAATAATCTCTTCAATAAAAACACAGAAGGGTGTTCCACTAACAGTAGCTGAGATGGCTGTTTTGTTTGTCATATACATTAATGATCTGGATGATGGGGTGGTAAATTCGATGAGTAAGTATGCAGATACTAAGGCTTACGTCCACACTACGCCAGATAATTTTGAAAACAAAGCCTTTTCTCTTTGTTTTGACCTTCCGTCCACACTGAAACGACGTTTTCATCCCCCGAAAATGGAGATTTTTGAAAACACTCTCCACAGTGTGTAAATTTGAAGACGATTGTTTCGCGTTGTAGTGTGGACGGGGTAAACGGAGGGACTTAAAAATGTTGTCATGACAACACCACAACAACAATGCTTTTTCTGCTTCTGCTTGGTACTGCGCAAGCACTGCCGGACAGCTGTTCTTGGTTCTTGATCCTCCAAAATATTCCACATGGAATTTAAACTGGAGGTGGCTTTCAAGCTGGGCCCCTCGGTTTCTCTGTTTGCATCCTCTGTTCTTCTGCCCGTACCCTCCGGTCTCCCAGTCTGTGGTGGTCGTAACCTTGATCTCCTGTACCCCGGGGTCTCCAAGCCGGCACTGTCGCTGACTGACCACCGCTGTTATAACGCGCAGTCAGTGTGAACGGCGTGAGAGTTAAATTGTAAAGTGAGCTTTTTTGGCTAGATCCCCTAAATTGATTTGATTGAGTCTATCTTTAAAAATATTAATGTCAGAAATACTGTGCAGGTCTGGCAGCAGAAGATTCCACTCTCTTGGTTCTTGGTTCTTGATCCTCCAAAATATTCCGCATGGAATTTAAACTGGAGGTGGTGGAGAGTGGGTTTAAGAAGGAGATTTTTGAAGAAGAAAAGCTGCCTTAAATTTAATCGGGTTTGGTTGTGTGACTGTATTAGGATTAAGATTATTCCATGCTTTAATTGTGCGGGGGAAAATGAATTGCTGTACACATCTGACTTGGTAGTTAGTATTTCAAACTGAGTTGAGTGCCCTTTTCTACTCCTAATAGGTTTGGATTTGATGTGGGATTGGTACTCTATGTCGAGTTGACCATTTAACATTTTGTAGTTGTTGATCTTGTTGATCTTGGGCAGAGGACGGCTTTGTGTGTGTTTTGTTTACTTTATTGTCTACGTTAATAGCTTGTTTGGAATTAAACATCTCCACTGCTTTGCTGACTTTGTAGTCGTTTGTAACTCACAGAAACAGCTCAACTTCATTGTCTGTCTGAGCGAAGAAGTCTGGTCTGATTTTTCCAGTTTTCTTTGTATTCCTCGAAGACATTATTGAAAACTTTCTTTCGCTGTTGTTGTAGGTACTCTAGTTTTTGACCAATGGAAATAGCACAATGCCGCCGCGGAAACATAAATATTATACCGTTTTCTCTTCGCTTGTTTTCTGTAGATGTGTCCGTGCATGCACAGTAGGAGGAGATTCGCCCAAATATCTGTTTTAGTGTGGACAGAGATATTTTGAAAAACGCCTAGTGCGGAAGCCTGTTGTTTTTATTCGAAACCGGCGTTTTCAAAATTATCTGGTCTAGTGTGGACGTAGCCTAAGATAGGCGGAGTTGTGGATAATGAAGTAGGTTATCAAAGCTTGCAGAGAGATTTAGACCACTTAGAAGAGTGGGCTGAAAGATAGCAGATGGAGTTTAATGCTGATAAATGTGAGGTGCTACATCTTGGTAGGACTAATCAAAATTGGACATACATAGTAAATGGTAGGGCATTGAAGAATGCAGTAGAACAGAGGGATCTAGGAATAATGGTGCATAGTTCCCTGAAGGTGGAATCTCATGTGGATAGGGTGGTGAAGAAAGCTTTCAGTATGCTGGCCTTTATAAATCAGAGCATTGAATATAGGAGTTAGGATGTAATGTTGAAATTGTACAAGACATTGGTAAGGCCAAATTTGGAATATTGTGTACAGTTCTGTTTGCCGAATTATAGGAAAGATGTCAATAAAATTGAGAGAGTACAGAGGAGATTTATTAGAATGTTGCCTGGGTTTCATCTCCTAAGTTACAGAGAAAGGTTGAACAAGTTAGGTCTTTATTCTTTGGAGCATAGAAAATTGAGGGGGGACTTGATAGAGGTATTTAAAATTATGAGGGGGATAGATAGAGTTGACGTGGATAGGCTTTTTTCCATTGAGAGTGGGGGAGATTCAAACAAGAGGACATGAGTTGAGAGTTAAAGGGCAAAAGTTTAGGGGTAACATGAGGGGGAACTTCTTTACTCAGAGAGTGGTAGCTGTGTGGAACGAGCTTCCAGCAGAAGTGGTTGAGGCAGGTTCAATGTTGTCATTTAAAGTTAAATTGGATAGATATATGGACAGGAAAGGAATGGAGGGTTATGGGCTGAGTGCAGGTCGGTGGGACTAGGTGAGTGTAAGAGTTTGGCACGGACTAGAAGGGCCAAGATGGCTTGTTTCCATGATGTAAATGTTATATGGTTATATGGGCTATGTTTCTTGGAGGACACAATTATAAGATTGAAATCATGAAAATGCTGACGTATTGTGCTGTTTACCCTTGGAAAAGGAAATACCTGAAAAAATTACAGAAGAGGACACTCCTCTTGACATATTCTCCCTAACGCAAATTGAAAGTCTTTCTATTACGGCAGAGATGATCCAAAGGTAAGTCCAGAAAAGACCCCACTCTGTCTCAGGTCTACAAGGCAACCCAAAATGGCTGAAATGTGCAGCAGCAATTCCAATTTTCCCATTTTTATCAGCACCAGGATGAATTTTCCCTTGATGGAGTTTGGCTAATGTGGGGATTGAGAGTTGCTATTCCATCCAGGCTGAGAGCTGAGGTGCTACAGGAGCTTACCTGCTGGTCATCTAGGTGTGGTCAAAATGAAAGCGTTGGCTTGAAGTTTGTCTGGTGGCATGGAGCAGATCAACAGGTTGAGCGGTTTTCCATGCACCATTTGGGATGCCAACATGTCTAGAATATGCCAAAAGCAGCACCCATTCCTGGGAATGGCTGGCGTTTCACTGGCCAGGGATTCGTGCGGATTTTGCTGGATCATTCATGGGCACGGATTTCTTGGTGGTAGTGGATGCAGCTACAAAGTGGCCAGAAGATTTCCCAATAGCCTCCACTACAGCCTCACACACTGTTGATGTGCTGAGAAGCCTTTTCTCAAGGAATCGTGTTCCAGAACACTTAGACAAGTAATGATGGACCACAGTTTGTTGTGAAACAGTTTCCTGAAAATGAATGGAATAAGACATATAACATCTGCACTGTACCACCCAGGTACAAATGACTTGGCAGAAAGATTTGTCCATAGTTGAATGAATGCACTGTGAGCAATGTCAGCAGAACACACTACACTGACATTAAATCAGAAATTCACCAATTTCCTCCTTGCACATCACAATGCAGCACACTCTACAACCAACAACCAACAACCCACCAGCTATGCTGTTCCTGAGTTGTCCCTTGCAATCATGTTTGAATCTGCTCAAACCCAATCTCAGAAGGGGTATGCAGGACAAACAGCTGAGGCAAATTGAGGACTCCTCAAACAAGGAAGTTCAATGTTTCACTCCTGGACAAAGAGTTCTGGTGAGGGATTACAGAGGTGATCAAAAGTGGGTACTGGGGAAGATCAAGGACAGAACTGGATTACTCTCCTACACAGTGGAGATTGTGTCTAATGCCATCTGGAGACGACACATCGATCAGTTGAGGAGAGCAGAGTCAATTATTAGTAAAGAAAGATGTCCAGAGCCGTCAGAATCACTTCCTGCAGTGCCAGAGTCAACTCCTAAAACCACCACGGAGGAGGCCCCAGAACCTGTGGTTGTTTCACAGCCACAAGTCTCACCTGCCCAGCACAGTGACCCCCGTTTTAGGAAAGACGTTATCCCACAAGAGTAAAAAATCCTCCACAGCAATAAAATTTTTAGGCCTGAATAGGATGGGTTACAATTTACTATGCTGTGGATGTCTATATAGTAGTTCTATTATATAGTGTGTATATAGTGAGTTGGAGTTTATAGCTAAGCAGGAAGTTGTGTTGTGTACTTAATATTTCAGTAATATAGTAAACATATTGTTTGTTTACATAATTCATTACAGGTTATATGTAAGAAGTATGTGAATGGCATACATCATTATGCCACCATGTCATATGTGAGTGGCTCACTAAGAGGAAAACTAAGTATACAAGTTCATCCCAGCTCCTGTGTTTTCCCTTTGTTCAGTTTCTGGAGCTACAAAATATAACACCCATCATGATTTTAAAAATCTCTATCCAATCCCCTACAAGTAGAGCTACCACAAACCTGCTGTTGTATTCCTCTGCCCTGGAATCATTTTAATGAAACCTGTACCTTCTCTAAAACCTCTATTTAAGGCATCCGTTAGTCTCGCGAGACCACGGATCTGCGCCTGGAAAGTCTCCAGGGCACAGGCCTGGGCGAGGTTGTATGGAAGACCAGCAGTTGCCCATGCTGCAAGTCTCCCCTCTCCACGACACCAGTGTCGTCCAAGGGAAGGGCATTAGGGCCCATACAGCTTGCCACCAGTGTCATCGCAGAGCAATGTGTGATTAAGTGCCTTGCTCAAGGACAGAACACATTCCCTCGGCTGGGGCTCGAACTCACGACCTTCAGGTCGCTAGTCCAATGCCTTAACCACTTGGCCACGTGCCCACACCTCTATATCTTTCTCAAATTATGCACACAGAACTAGTTACAATATTCCATTTGTATCTGAAACACTGTTTTACAAAGATTTGTTATTATTTCCTTGCTTTTGTGTGTTATTTCTCAGTTTACAAAACTCCAGATGTCTCATTGTTTTGTTTTGTAAGTCCTGAAGAAGGGTCTCGGCCCAAAACATCGACTGTTTATTCCCCTCCACAGATGCTGCCTGATCTTCTGAGTTCCTTCAGCATTTTGTGTGGGTTGCTCTGGATTTACAGCATCTGCAGAATCTCTTGTCTTTATATATTATGAGGCCAGTCTGTACATGTGGGTTTTGGAAAGCATAGTCTTACGGTTCAAAATGAGGTTAGCTGTCTCCATGCATCACACCATTGCACGCGCAGACAATGGGGATGTAAAATCCCAAAATTTTCAATGCACACAGTGTTGCCAGTTGCTAGAATATTCCACAACACATATATACATTGGTTTGTTTTACCACTTTCCCAACCTGGCCTGCAATTTTTTTGATCTAGCCCCTTTCATTCCATGGAGTTTGGTCGTGATGAAAACCCTATTATTGGACACCTCTTCAGCATTGTTTGAATGCTCACACACCTCATTTCCCTAATTCTGAGGCAGCAAACCTATGGCGCATACGACCAAGATTGCATGCATAAAAATTTTGTTGGCACGGCATGCAGTACCGCCCCTTGGTTCTTTAAACCCCACCTATAAAAATATATACTTAATGATTATCTTTACCACCAAATGAAGCAGCAAATGACTCAGTGATGGGGAATATGTTTAAGAATCACATCTAGAGTGTGCCCCTTTTCGACAATTTTCCAGAGAAAGAAAAAATTACTATGGCATGCAAGAGAATTTTTTAGAAGATTATCACCAATTTGGCCGCACGCTGTCAAAAAGGTTTGTCTGCTCCTACTCTAATTGATTATGTTAGTTAGCCTTGTATTGGGTTTTACAAATCTATGTTGGCTCTCTGTAATCAATCCACACTTAACCAAGTCACTACTAATTCTGGCTCTGCTGTACCATGCCTTCAAGATACGTACATCTTCAGCCTCACATCCATCTTCACCTCCGTCAACACCTCCATCAACAGAAAGACATTGCAGACAATCCTTTTCACAAATTCATTCCCTTTCTATGTCTGCTACACTCTGAAAGACCCTTTAAGGTACAGCACTGGAGTAGGTAATGTGGCTAAGAAGGCATATGAAGTACTGAACAACAAACATGAAATGCTGGAGGAGCTCAGCAAATTAGGCAGCATCTATGGAGAAGAATAACAGGTCAATATTTAAGGCCAAGACCCCTCATCAGGAAGGGTCAGGGCCCAAAATATTGATTCTTTATTCCTCTCCATAGATGCAGCCTGACCTGCTGAGTTACTCCAGCATCTTATGTGGAATAAAGATGGAGGGTGATGAAGGGTCTCGGCCCGAAATATTGCCCTTTTATTCTTCTCCATAGATGCTACCTAATCTGCTGAGCTCCGCCAGCATTTTATGTGTGTTATTTTGGATTTCCAGGATCTGTTGTGTATATGAAATACTGACCGTCATTAGTCAGCATATTGAATACAGATGTAGGGAGATTTAGGCCCCAACTTTATAAAATCTATCAGATTTCAAATGTAAGATATTTGTTACTTGATAGAGTGGCTCTCAATTTCCATGTGCTCCCTTGGATCCCTAAGGAAATAAATTTTAAAATTAATATTCATTATTTTATTAACTCATTTTCTTTCATACGTTTTAAAAGCAAAAGATAAAACATGGTTTTTTTCTATGTTTTTCTATGTTTTCTATGTTTGCAGGTTTAATGGACACGTGCATAATGTACAAATCAATATCTTAGGATAAATAGCTATGCTTTCTTTTAAATCGTGAAAGTGCTGGAGAGATTCCTGTGGATTATTGTGCAGTTGAAGAACATGGACAGGGACATTGCCTGTTTAAGCTATCATTGTTCATCTAAGTCAGAGCAGCAACACTACCTGCTATAACTAACCTTATCACAGACTAGCCAACAAGTAAACTATGGAGAGCAGAAATATGATTTATGGCACTGTTTATTTAGCCCATAAGACATATGAACAGATTAGTCCATACTGCCCATCAAGTTTTCTCTGTCATTCCATCATGGCTTGTTTATTATCCCTCTCAACCCCATGCTCCTGCCTTTTCACCATAACCCAATGATTTGGCCTCCACAGCTACAAATTTCACAGATTCACCACTCTCTGGCTAAAGACATTTCTCCTCAACTCTGTTCTGAAGGTACATCCTTGTATTCTGCGGTGCTACCCTCTGGTCCTAGGCTCTCCTGCTATAGGAAACATCCTCTGCAAGTCTGCTTCATCTAGACTTTCAATGTTTAAAGATATTTGAAAGGGATATGGGCCAAATGCAGGCAAATGGGAGTAACTTAGATGGCCACATTGGTTTGCATAGATAAGTTGGAGTGAAGACCTGTGCTGTATTACTCTATAACTGTAGGTGATTGCAAGTTCAATTTGAATAGAGTGAAAGGAAATAATGACCATTTCTTGCTCCTTGCTTGCTTCCATCACTCTGGAAATTGGAATGGGCATTTCCTGTCATGAGCTGCTCACACTCTGATGCAATGCCTGCTTCAAGTCATCATTTCCCTGTGATTTTTCCTGTAGCTCCTTTAGGAGCAAAGTATGTGACATTAACCACATTGGTAAGAGCATTGATCTTTGTCTGTCACTCCCAATGCAACTATGTTATAATAGCTCTTTGCCAGGCTGAGGCCAAAAAGAGAAGTCACTTCACTTCCATCTCTTGGAGTCTGTACATCCAGCACTGATCTAAAACCTCCTGCCTGCCCCTTTGTTCACCTGAAGTCCCTACTCTCCAATCCTCTCCAACCACTGTTGACCCACCACGAGGTGCCAATTGTTCAATGAACAAAGAAAGCCCTCCCTCTCCCTCCTGGGCCTCAATAGGTGCTTTGAACAAACAGGTATGTTAGGTTCTTCATGTTTGGATAGTAGCACAACTGTTAGCATAATGCTATTACATCACCAGCGACTCAGGCTCAATTCCACCATTGTCTGTAAGGAGCTTGCATGTTCTTGCTGTGACCATGTGGGTTTCCTCCGAGTTCTCTGATTTCCTCCCACATTCCGAAGAAGTACAGCTTAGTAGGTTAATTGGTCACATGGGTTTAATGGGTGGCATGAGCTTGTTGGGCTGGAAGGGCCTGTTACAGTGCTGTATCTCTAAATAAACAAATTCAGCATAAGGGCATTGTAGACTATGGAACAAAATTCTCATTGATGGAAGGGAAGAGAGAGAGTAGGAGTGAGAGTGAGAGAAAGAGACTATCAGAGAAAGAAGAGAGAAAGAGATAGCGAAGTGTCAGAGAGAGGGAGATTGTTAGAGAAAGAGAGGTGAGAGTGAGAGAGTCAGAAAAAGAGAGAGAGAGAGAGTTACAGCCAGAGAGAGAGAGTCAAAGAGAGAAAGAGAGGAGCGAAAGAGTGAAGAAAGGAAGAGAGGGGAGGAGGAGGGAGAGAGAGAGAGAGAGAGAGAGAGAGAGAGAGAGAGAACCAACTGGCTTGGGCAAATTTTTTTGTTTATGTTATTTCTATAAACCTCTGATTGCATGGAAATGTCATTTAATTAAAGGAGAGAAAAAATAATTGCTTGATGAACACATCCCATGGAATCATATGTGAAATATTTTCTGTGACTTTTTTGGTTAATCTCCTAACTGTACATAAAATGGGATTTTATTGATGCCCAGTGCATGACTCATGCTGTTGCCATAGCAACCTGCTCACCAAATCCGACAGGTTTTATAAAAGAGCGAACATTCTGTTCATGGGGCAAATCTGTATGAAAATTGCTCAAGTCATTTCAAAATACTAGTGGTTGATAAAACAACTAGATGACTGTTCCAAACTGGGAAGATATTTAAAGGGGATTTTAAAAAGCACCATAAAACCCCACAATAGCATTTTGTCTTCCCTGTTTCCCCCTTAACTTTTCCCGTCACTGTGTCTTCAGTCTATCTAGTTGCAGATGACATGTCAATAAATGATGAACTGATGGGTGGCAGTCCAGGAGAACTCTTAGAGCAAAATGCTGCCTATGACAAGATTCTCAATAAAATAGTTATGGCTTGTTCAAAATAAAGTCTAAATAAGTGTAAAATTTCCAGGTCAAAATGTCCATCCTCTTCTGAAATGAGAGAAAATATGACTCGTTATTGTTCATTTTGATGAGTTCACTAACGTAATTATACTCCCCTGGGTCTTTTCATTGTCCACTCTGTATGTCTTAGTACTTTACCATACTTTCATTAGTATGACATGAGTTGCCTGACTGTTGGATGACCAGTTTGCAACCTTCTCTTCTACTGAGAGGAATTAGATTCTTCCTTGAACAGATCTATAAAGGGAGTGTTGAAGTGAATCAGAATCAGGTCTAGTATCACTGGTAGATGTCATGATATTGTTGCTTTGTGTCAGCAGTACATTGCAATGCATAATAATAACAACTATAAATTACAATAAGAAGTAATATACAACAAAACTTTAACTTAATAAGTAATACAAAAAGAGAGGAGAAAAATATTGAGGTAATGTACATGGGTTCATTGTCCATTCAGAAATCTGATGGTGGAGGGGAAGAAGTTGTTCCTGAAACATTAGTGTGTGTCTTCAGACTCCTGTGCTACCACCTTGACGGCAGCAATGAAAAGAGGGCATGTCCTGAGTGATGGGGGTCCTTAATAATGGTTACCAACTTTTGAGGCATCGCCTTTTGAATGCATCCTTGATGCTGGGGAGGCTAGTGGGCATGATGGATCTGGCTGAGTTTACAACTTTCTGCAGTTTTCTCCGATCTGTGCAGTGCCACCCCACCACCATACCAGAGAGCGATGCAATGAGTTAGAAAGCTCTCCACGGTACATCTGTAGAAATTTGCAGGTGTCTTTGGTGTCACACCAATTTTCCTTAAACTCCTAATATAGCTACTGTCATGCCTTCTTTGGAATTGCATTAATCTGTTGGGCCCAGAATAGTTCCTCAGGGTGTTGACACCCAGGGACTTGAAACTGCTCACCCTTTCCACTTCTGATCCCTCAATGAAGACTAGTGTGTGTTCCTTTGTCTTACCTTTTCTAAAGTCCACAATCCATTCCTTGGTCTTACTGACATTGAGTGCAAGATTGTTGCTGTGACACCACTCAACCAGCTGATCGATCTCGCTCCTGTACGCCCCCTCGTCACCATCTGAAATTCTGTCAACAATAGTTGTGTCATCAGCAAATTTTTAGATGGCATTTGAGCGGTGCCTAGCCACACAACCGATGTCCACATGGATGGGGACATGGTCACAATTGCTCCTTGGGTCACTTGCATCTTGCTGGCAGAATAGGTGACCAAAATGTCAATGACCTGTGCAGATTTTCTCGAGGGATATTGACTACTTTCCAGAGAGGTCTAAACCAGGGACTACTGCTGAAGCGTATGTTCCTGCATTAAGTATGCCCCATGTTTCGCTTCCTTTTGGATGACAGGCTTGTGGCAATGGTTGCTGTTACCCAAACTGTCCTGTATGATTTTATATGATCATATAATCATGAGATTGTCAGGTCGGGTAATGTGAACCATCAGTGGTCCCACTTAATTGGAATCCCTATCACCACCAGTAAGGAGCTGAATCTTCATCCCTGCAGAGGCAGCAGAGATATCTTGAAATTCTAACAGAATGCTGAATGCTCACCTGTACTGTGTTGTGGAAACGTAAACACAAAATACTCTGCAGATGCTGGGGTCAAAGCAACACTCACAACACGCTGGAGGAACTCAGCAGGTCGGGCAGCATCCGTGGAAACGATGAGTCGACGTTTTGAGCTGGAACCCTTCATCAGGACTGTAGGGGGAAGGGGCAGAGGCCCTATAAAGAAGGTGGGGGGAGGGTGGGAAGGAGAAGGCTGGTAGGTTCCAGGTGAAAAACCAGTAAGGGGAAAGATAAAGGGGTGGGGGAAAGGAGGTGACAGACAGGAAGGTGAAGAAAGAATAGGGGAAAACACAATGGGTAGTAGAAGGAGGCGGGACCATGAGGGAGGTGGTAGGTAGCTTGGGGAGGGGGCAGAGTGACATAGGGATAGGGGAAGGGAGGGGGAGGGAATTACTGGAAGTTGGAGAATTCTATGTTCATACCAAGGGGCTGGAGACTACCTAGACGGAGAATGTCCATACATGGTCCAGTAGCCACCCACTTCAACTCTGCTTCCCACTCCCATTCAGATATATCCATACATGGCCTCCTCTACTACCATGATGAGGCTAAACTCAGGTTGGAGGAGCAACACCTTATATACCTGCTGAGTTTCTCCAGCATGTTGTGACTGTGTTGCGGAATATTACTCACAACCGGAAGCTCGGTGAACATTGAAAATTTTGGGATTTTACATCCCCATTGTCTGCACTTGTAATGGTGCGATGCATGGAGACTGCTGACCTCATTTACAGTTGTAAGACTATGATTTTCTAAAACACACACACCTTGCTTTCTGTCCTGTGACTTGGAATTGACCACACTTGAGACTTATGCAGCTAACTATGCATAAAACAAGTGCGGGCAGCAAAGTATGTGTCCTCTTGTGTAATCTCTCTTCAGCCAGGAGCTCTTGAAGTAGCATGTTCTAACACATCTTTCACTAAGGAGGTTTCTTTAGGGCAGATTTGTACTTGGAAGCATGTCGTATCAATCAGGTGATGGGACAGGTATCACAAGCCTTCAATTACTTATAGTATTTATATATTGAGGTACAGTGTGGAATAAACCTTTCCGACCCTTGGAGCCACGCTACCCAGCATTCCCCAGTTTAATCCTAGCCTAATTTACAATGACCAATTAATCTACCAGCTGGTACGTCTTTGGACTATGGGAAGAAACGGAAGCACCGGGAGGAAACTCGCGGTTACAGAAAAAATGTACAAACTCCTTATAGGCAGTGGCAGGAACCGAACCGGGTCACCTGTACTGTAAAGCATTGTACTAACTGCTATGCTACTGTGCCGTAATCACAAAACATTCTGATGATGCTGGAAATTCAGAACAACACACACAAAATTCTGGAGGAACTCAGCAGGTCAGGCAACATCTTTGGAGAAGAATAAAGAGTTGATGTTACAGCCCAAAATACTGTGAGTTCCTCCAGCATTTTGTGTGTGTTACTACAAGTATCATTGTATGAAAGTTTGGGAAATTTGGCATGTCTCATTGACCATCATTATTTTTATAGATGCACCCACAGAAAGCATCCAATCCAGATTCATCAAGGCTTGGTACGGCATCTGCTCTGCCCAAGACTACAAGAAACTGCAGTGAGTTTGGGCATCATTCGGCACATCACAAAGACCTACACCCCACAACATAGGGCTTATATTACAGAAAGGGTGAATGAGTCAACCAATGAGGAATGCCTTTAAACCATTCTGGAACAGTGCTTAACTCCAATGCTATTTGCAAAGGGCCTTCTAATTCTGCAATATTGAAGGAGGGATACCAGTTTTGCTGTGTTCAGTTTATCATGTTGGAAACACACAAACCTCCATACAGAACTCCACAACATGCACAGAGAATGGGGTGTAAAATCCCACAAGCTGCAACTCAGAGTTGCCAGCTGTAAGGACATTTTTATTGCACAGTGCATATAAAATTTCTGCTATGTGTTATGAAACCTCAAGCTTGTAAAATTTCAATACATGTTTAGCCATGATCAGGATTATTGCTGGCTTTATACTTTTAGTGAGAGACTGACCAGCAGAATAATAATACATGATAAACCACTGGTGGAACGCTGGTTGAGTTACCAGCATCTGCAGATTTCCTCATGTTTGTGTACTTCAAATTCCCTTCTTTAAACCTGAAGCCTAAAGTATACCTGTTAGTACTGGCCACCCCCAGTTTATGAATGCCCAACATGGACAAATCAGCTCTCATAACATTATTAATTTAAAAGACTGAAGTACATACGTTTTTTTCCTATGAGTAGCAGAACCAATTTCCTCTTTCTTTCCATTTCAGTAATTATTCTTAGATAACACCCAGATTTAGATTTATTTATCACATGTACATTGAAACAGACAGTAAAATGTATCATTTGTGTTAACAACCAACACACCCAAGGATGTGCTGGGGGTTCCCGCAAGTGTTGCTGCACATTCTGGTGCCAACATAGCATGTCTGCAATGGCAGAACAATGCGGAACACAACAAAACAGGACATACCAAGCAATACAGCAACAACAGTGAGATAAATCAAGTGATTTTTCTGTTTTTTCTGACCTATGGTTAAAATTGACCAGGACTGCGGAGGGAGTCGATGTTTTAGTTGAAGACCATTTGGGGCAGAACGGGTAACACACAGCATTTAGCGTAACATTATTACAGAACCAGCAATTCTGCCGCTGTCTCCAAGAGTTTGTACCTTCTCCCCATGACTGCGTGGGTTTCCTCCGAGTGCTCCGGTTTCCTCCCAAATTCCAAAGACGTACAGGTTAGTAGGTTAATTGTTCACATGGGTGTAATTGGGCAGGAGAGACTGTAACCGTGGTGTATCACTAAATAAAATACAAAATCTGGTCCATATATCCCCACAGATGCTGCCTAACCGCTCAGTGCCTCCAGCAGCTGTTCTTTTGCTTCTGACTCCAGTCTACCCCTGGGTCTCCTTGTCTCCCGTGAGCCTAGCACAGTGGTAACATCAGCAGAACTTCACACTGCCCTGTTGGACACAGAACATCGAGTCTCTCGGTGCAGATTTCTTGTGGCTGGCTCTCGGCTGAACAGATAATTGTATATTTGTCTCTGCTTAGGCATAGCCCAATTATTGGGAACTCTGCTGGTGAATTTCTCTGATGAATCAATAACATTAACATTAAACTTGTATACCACAGCAGAAGATACCTGATAATCAAAAATGCATGAAATATTAAAATCAGTTCTGCTGTTTAAGGTGTTAAACGTTTGCTCTGGGAAGCTTGTGTTGAGTTGGAACAATGTTAAGACGATGTTAAATTATGAATCATTTTGACTGGAAGGTTTTTTACTTTCTCCGGATACTTGTACAAACCCACTCAAGTTCCAGTTTATGATCAATAGTTAGGCAATTCCTACAGATTCTGCAGGCGACCTTAGATTTCCTTGGTGGTTTTCTGGTGGTTCTTTAAGAGGGAAAACGCATCAAAAAATAAAATGAGACTTTGTAACAGAAAACTATTGCTCCAAATAGTTTGGACTCACACAGTGCCTGAGCAGTAAAGGCCACAAAGGGAAGAGGCAGATTACTGCCACATTAAGGATGTAGACAATTGCCGAGCACGGGACTGTTGAGTCCACATTGAAATATACTGGAGGTGATGGGAGACTGTGATAGCTTCTTCTTCTTTGATTGTCTTATGGAGTTGAGACTGATTTGCTTCTGCTCCAGTTCTGTTGACACTAGATGGCTGATGAGTCAAGTAGTGGACCTGCTGTCTCTGCCACAGGAGGTGCTTGACAGGATGGGTGATTTTGGGTGGTTTTGGCAGTGGTGTGCTCCTTCCACCACTTGTGTTGGGCTTTTGTGTTTTCATAGAACATAGAACAGGACAGATCCTTCAGCCTACTGTGTTGTGTGGACCCTTTAACCTACTCTAAGATCAATCTAGTTCTTCCCTCCCAAATGGCCTTCCATTTTACTTTCATGCATGTGCCTATCTAAAAGTCTCTTAAATGTCCCTAATGTACAGTATCTGCCTCTATCACCATCCCAGCCAGAGTGCTCTATGTGTTCCTACTCTGTGTAAATCACTTATCTCTAACATCCCCCTATACTCTCCTCCAGCCACCTTAACATTATGCCCTCTCATATTAGCCATTTCTGCCCTAGGAAGAAAGTCTCAGGCTGTCCGCTCTACCTCTGCCTCTTATCATTTTATATACCTTTATTAAAGTGAACAGACGCAAGGCCTTAGTGTCAAGTCACATGTTCTTCTTTATTTTGAGCAGTCAGGAGTTGGCTGTTCACCGGTCAGTGGGGATGTTCTACGTGAAAAGGAGGCTTTGAGGATATTGATGATTTGTTTCTTTTATCTACTTGGTAATCTCTCACTGTCATGAAGCTTGAGAAAGAGTGCCTGCTTTCAAGTAGTCTGATGTAAGATGGGCGAATGACAGAGCCTGCTCATTATAGCCAGCTGCATATAATTGGGGGAGTTCAATGCTGGCAACATTGCCCTGGGAGAGGATATCCATGCCAATCTGTTTATACCGCCTAAGTATCTGGAGGATTTTGTAGAGGCAGTAATGGTGGTAGCTCTCCATTGCTTGATGGCTTCCTTTCTTTAAGGTAGTCCATCTCTCAGAAGCACGCAGGATCACTGCTGCCTGTTAGACCATGAGTTTTTTTTTCCCTAAGTTTACATGAAACAACACCTTAGATAAGTTGGATTTCACAAAGGCAATGAATGGAAGACCAACGACAGAATCTTGGAATGATCAACACTGGTGTTAGCAACCTGACTAGAAGAACTATAGAGGAGATTGACGCAATTTGGAGGAAGCAACTTTATCAGATGAATGGTGCTTGTGGATGCTCCATAGTAAATGGAAGATATGATGTAGTTTCAATTTCCGAAGTGCAACTATCTGTAAGAAAGGTCTTTCCAGGATGGTTGCAAAAGGAATTTGGATATAGGCAAAGAAGGATCAAAGGAAGGGGTGGTATATGGAATTGCCAGTGATCGAGACCAAGGAAGTAGGAAGGGTACTTAGTAGGAGGGTAAAATGAGCCTTGGTTCTGGAGGGTGGTGGGGGCATGAGGATGATGCCCAAGTGTTCTCTGGTACTCCACAGTTACATCATTCAAGTTGATAGATCAGCTGGTTGAGTGGTACTGCAGCAATAACCTCACATTCAATATCAGTAAGACTAAGGACTTGATTGTGGGCTTCAGGAAGGAGAAGTTGGGAGTTTTTAATGAGGGGTCAGCTGCGGAAAGGGTGAGTAGCTTCAAGTTCCTAGGTATCAATATCTTGGACGATCTATCCTGGACCCAACACGTTGATGCAATAATGAAGAAGAGACCCCGGTGGCTCTACTTCATGAGCAGTTGAGGTTTGGGATGTCACCAAAGACTCTTGCAAATCTCTGTACACAGTAGGGAGCATCCTGACTGGTTACTTCGCAGCCTGGTATGGAAGTTTGACAGAGACTTCTGAGATTTGTAGACTCAGCCAGTTCCATTACAAGCAAAGCACTTTCAACCATTAAGACATCTTCAAAAGATGATACCCCAAGAAGGCAGAATGCATCTCCAAGGACCCTCATCATCTGGAACATGCCCTCTTCTCAATACTACCATTGGAGAGGAGGTACAGGAGCCTGAAGACGCTTAATCAATATTTTAGGAACAGCTTCTTTCCCTTTGCCTAGATTTCTGAACAGTCCATGAAGACTACCTCTTTATTGTTTTATTGTACTATATCTATTTAGCAATTTATAGTAGTTTTTTATGTCTATGCCCTGTAATGCAAAATAATGAAATTCTCATAATCTACATCAGAGATAATAAATTTGATTCTGATTATCCATTAAATACCTCATTAAGATCCATTTTTGTAAGATTGTGATTCCTGACAACTTCTCCTATGCTTACTGGCCAATTACACCTACATTAAGTGCCTTGAAAATGTCCCTTTATGTCAAATGCATGATTCAAATGTGCTCTCTGTTGTTGGCTTCCATCTTGCAGCAGTCCATCTCGTCTGCCATGTCTCCTCTGTTAACATCCTGTGACTAATTAGCTTTAGTTTAGTGGAGTTTTTTGTTGCAACCTCTTTGTTCACAGGAAGGAAACATTACTGGCAATACCATCCTTTATTGTCCATCCCTAATTAGCCCTGAACGGAGGAGGCTGTTAAGAAACAAACACGTTGATGGGTGCAGAGTCACTTACAGTCCGGATTGGGTAAAGATGGCAGATTCCCTTCTTAAAAGGTTATTTTGTGAATCTGGTATTTTTTTTTAACAACCTGGTAGTTTCATGGCACAAATATTTTTGAAAGTTCCTGATTTATTTGGTTACTTGAATTTAAATTCCCCAGCAGTCCCAGTGGGTTTCAAACATGTCTCCAAGCGATCCAGAATTCTGGCTATTAGCAGGATAAACTGACTATGACGCTACTGCACAGAAGAATGCACCAGCCACACAATAGCCTCATTTCTGTCCAGTTACCCTGAAAAAGAAAACTTTGAAATCTTGACAATTAAATCACATGAGTGCAATTATACAAAATAGTCTTTCCCAGAACCACGTGAAGCTTCTCAGCAAAACCAATGGTAAAGACACTTGGCAATGCAATCATTGCTCTCTCTGGAAAATGAATGATACTGTGGAAAAAATACGAACATTTCTAAAGCTTTAGCTGTAGTACTTTTATAAGTGTAATAAGAAGGATTTAATAACTTAAATGTAGTTGGTGATGGTCCACTAGAACGCAAGAAAAAAATCCATTTACAAATTACAAAGGCAGTCAGCCAACATTTTCTTGGAAACTAAAACAAGTCTCTTTTCTTTACCTGCTGACCCACATTGTTAGTAATCCTCCCACGTTTTCATTAATTCTAGAGTATACAAGGCCAGCACCAGGAGGAAAAGACAATTGAATCTTATCCCCAGTAATACGCTTTTCACATGCACATTTACGTGATTCAATGCAGTATTCAAGGACAAGATAATAATGAATACGGTCCCAATTCTCCAAAAGACAGTGTTCATTTATTTATTATTTCCACGACAAAGCACACAGCCTAGAAACTAAGCTGCAGCTAAAAGGAAGCTGTAGGGTTGTTTTATTTGTTGGTAAACGCCGTTGGTAAAAATGGAAAAGCCTGCCAGAAATCACTGTCCGCTGTCATTGGCCAAATGAAAGGTAGTGACAAATCAGCATTTAGGAGGTATACTGAAAATCTGGCTGAGTGGTGTCACAACAGCAACCTCTTACTCAATGTCAGCAAGACCAAGGAGCTGATTATTGACTTCAGGAGGAGGAAACTGAAGGTCCATTAGCCAGTTCTCATCAGGGGATCGGAGGTGGAGAGAGTCAGCAAGTTTAAATTCCTCAGTTATCATTTCAGAGGATCTGTCCTGGGCCCAGCTCTTAAGTGCAATTATGAAGAAAGCCTGGCTGTACCTCTACTTCCTTAGGAGTTGCAAAGATTTTGCATGACATTTAAAACTTTGATGAACTTCTATAGATGTGTGGTGGAGAGTATATAGACTGACTGTATCACAGTCTGGTATGGAAACACCAATGCCCTTGAACAGAAAAGCCTACAAAATGTAGTGGATACAGATCAGTTCATCACGGGTAAATCCCTCCCTACCATTGAGTACATCTATATGAAATGCTATCACAGGAAAGCAGAATCCAACATCAGGGCCCCCCACCACCTAGGTTATGCTTTCTTCTCTCTGCTGCCATTAGGCAGAAGGTACAGGAGCCTCAGGACCCACACCATCAGGCTCAGGAACAGTTATTATCCATCAGCCATCAGGCTCTTGAACCAGAGGGGATAACTTGACTCAACTTCACTCGCTGCATCATTGAAATGTTCCCACAACCTATGGACTCTTCATCTCTTGTTCTAGATATTTGGCGCATATTTATTTATTGTTATTATTATTATTTCAGTTTTTTCTTTCTTTTTGCATTTGTTGTCTTTTGCACACTGTGTGCCCTGTTGGCATGGTCTTACATTGATTCTATTATAGTTGTTGGATTTACTGAGTATGCCCACAAGGAAATTAATCTTAGGGCTGTATATGGTATTATGTACAAAGTTCAATAGTAAATTTATTTTGAACTTCAGTTTATTTCTTGCTGCAGAGACTGAAGTAAACCTTTTCCTGTATGGAGGAACTGGAACAGGGACAGATCTGGGAGATGGGACCAAGAGAGAGGGCCAGTAGTTAGGGAGCTTATTGGGATCTAGGAGGAGGGGCTTGCAGTGGTGGTGGCTGATCGGTGGGCTTTGTGGATTAACACCATGGAGGTGTTCTGTAGTTGAGCAAGCAAGTAATAGGGCTTGCATTAAGTCTAGTCCAGTGTAGGCAAGTTGCTGGTGGAGCACAGGATCATAGGCACAATATGTTTGGAAAAAGGCATATTAATTTCCCCTGTGACAGTCAACAGGGGCTTCTTGCGATCATTTGAGTAGAGTACAATGTTCTCCTAAGGAGTTGTCTATTAGTGGGTCCTCAGGTGGTTGTAGAAGCTGATCCAGGATCCAGGTATTCTGGTGTGCCAGGGTGGATGAAGAATGGCTGTGCGTGATTTTGTTTAATGCAGGCAGGCTGGTGTATAGGCAGCCACCACACAGTGCTTGTCAGATTGGAGTCAAGGTCCACTAGCAGAGAGTGCCAGATGACTGGGGACCCCTCACTGCTGCAGCCTACCTCCGCCTTCACTGCCGTTGTGATGTGTCATCTTCCACCAGCCTTACCACCCTGAGGGTCCTTGCCCGGAGTTAAGCATCAGATGGTTAACTCCAGATGGCATCGCTCTTGGGATCTCAGGAACTCACAAGCCTCTCCACCATGACAAGGTGACGATCCTCAGAGAAGGAGCATTGCATGGGGAACACAGGAAGACAAGAGAAAAGGAGCAGGAGTAGGTCCCCAGACACCTCAAGCCTGCCCTGCCATTCAATCTGATCATGGCTGATGCATGCTTTCCTCAGCTCCTCTTCTGTTCCGGTGCCCTATAACCATCAATGCCCCTCTCTTTCAAATATTTTTTCCCCATTTTAAACATATCAAATGATCAGGCCTCCATCACTCTTGGCAGGTTACCCTCTGAGAGAAGACATTTCGACACACCTCAGTTTTAAGCAACCAGCCCCGTATTTTGCAATTATGTCCCCTTATTTGTGACTTCCCAATTGATGACATCATTTGATAGGTGACTGAAATTTCTTGGTCGAATTTACAGATTGGTGTGATTTAACCCACTGGATATGGCAGGGGGATGGGAAACCAGGCAGAAAGACGGAAGGAAACAATGCAGAGGCTAAAGTTAGAAAAGAAAAAAGTCAGAGTGGAGTACAGAAAAGTCAAATACAAAGGATACAAAGGTTACTAAATTCTAAAAGGATAATGAGTATAAGAAGAGATTAACGCAATAGAAAGGAAGGACATAAGCCGGGAAGATGTGGAATCGATATGGGTAGAGCTGCGTAACACTAAAGGGCAGAAGACGCTGGTGGGAGTTGTGTACAGGCCACCTAACAGTAGTAGTGAGGTCGGAGATGGTATTAAACAGGAAATTAGAAATGTGTGCAATAAAGGAACAGCAGTTATAATGGGTGACTTCAATCTACATGTAGATTGGGTAAACCAAATTGGTAAAGGTGCTGAGGAAGAGGATTTGTTGGAATGTATGCGGGATGGTTTTTTGAACCAACATGTCGAGGAACCAACTAGAGAGCAGGCTATTCTGGACTGGGTTTTGAGCAATGAGGAAGGGTTAATTAGCAATCTTGTCGTGAGAGGCCCCTTGGGTAAGAGTGACCATAATATGGTGGAATTCTTCATTAAGATGGAGAGTGACATAGTTAATTCAGAAACAAAGGTTCTGAACTTAAAGAGGGGTAACTTTGAAGGTATGAGACGTGAATTAGCTAAGATAGACTGGCAAATGACACTTAAAGGATTGACGGTGGATATGCAATGGCAAGCATTTAAAGGTTGCATGGATGAACTACAACAATTGTTCATCCCAGTTTGGCAAAAGAATAAATCAAGGAAGGTAGTGCACCCGTGGCTGACAAGAGAAATTAGGGATAGTATCAATTCCAAAAAAGCATACAAATTAGCCAGAGAAAGTGGCTCACCTGAGGACTGGGAGAAATTCAGAGTTCAGCAGAGGAGGACAAAGGGCTTAATTAGGAAGGGGAAAAAAGATTATGAGAGGAAACTGGCAGGGAACATAAAAACTGACTGTAAAAGCTTTTATAGATATGTAAAAAGGAAAAGACTGGTAAAGACAAATGTAGGTCCCCTACAGACAGAAACAGGTGAATTGATTATGGGGAGCAAGGACATGGCAGACCAATTGAATAATTTCTTTGGTTCAGTCTTCACTAAGGAGGACATAAATAATCTTCCAGAAGTAGTAGGGGACAGAGGGTCCAGTGAGATGGAGGAACTGAGCGAAATACTTGTTAGTAGGGAAGTGGTGTTAGGTAAATTGAAGGGATTGAAGGCAGATAAATCCCCAGGGCCAGATGGTCTGCATCCTAGAGTGCTTAAGGAAGTAGCCCAAGAAATAGTGGATGCATTAGTGATAATTTTTCAAAACTCGTTAGATTCTGGACTAGTTCCTGAGGATTGGAGGGTGGCTAATGTAACTCCACTTTTTAAAAAAGGAGGGAGAGAGAAACCAGGGAATTATAGACCAGTTAGCCTAACGTCAGTGGTGGGGAAACTGCTGGAGTCAGTTATCAAGGATGTGATAACAGCACATTTGGGAAGCGGTGAAATCATCGGACAAAGTCAGCATGGATTTGTGAAAGGAAAATCATGTCTGACGACTCTCATAGAATTTTTTGAGGATGTAACTAGTAGAGTGGATAGGGGAGAACCAGTGGATGTGGTATATTTGGATTTTCAAAAGGCTTTTGACAAGGTCCCACACAGGAGATTAGTGTGCAAACTTAAAGCACATGGTATTGGGGGTAAGCTATTGATGTGGATGGAGAATTGGTTAGCAGACAGGAAGCAAAGAGTGGGAATAAACAGGACCTTTTCAGAATGGCAGGCGGTGACTAGTGGGGTACCGCAAGGCTCAGTGCTGGGACCCCAGTTGTTTACAATATATATTAATGACTTGGATAAAGGAATTAAATGCAGCATCTCCAAGTTTGCAGATGACACGAAGCTGGGTGGCAGTGTTAGCTGTGAGGAGGATGCTAAGAGGATGCAGAGTGACTTGGATAGGTTGGGTGAGTGGGCAAATTCATGGCAGATGCAATTTAATGTGGATAAATGTGATGTTATCCACTTTGGTGGCAAAAATAGGAAAACAGATTATTATCTGAATGGTGGCTGATTAGGAAAAGGGGAGGTGCAACGAGACCTGGGTGTCATTATACACCAGTCATTGAAAGTGGGCATGCAGGTACAGCAGGCGGTGAAAAAGGCGAATGGTATGCTGGCATATATAGCGAGAGGATTCGAGTACAGGAGCAGGGACGTACTACTGCAGTTGTACAAGGCCTTGGTGAGACCACACCTGGAGTATTGTGTGCAGTTTTGGTCCCCTAATCTGAGGAAAGACATCCTTGCCATAGAGGGAGTACAAAAAAGGTTCACCAGATTGATTCCTGGGATGGCAGGACTTTCATATGAAGAAAGACTGGATGAACTAGGCTTGTACTCGTTGGAATTTAGAAGATTGAGGAGGGATCTGATTGAAACGTATAAAATCCTAAAGGGATTGGACAGGCTAGATGCAGGAAGATTGTTCCCGATGTTGGGGAAGTCCAGAACGAGGGGCCACAGTTTGAGGATAAAGGGGAAGCCTTTTAGGACCGAGATTAGGAAAAACTTCTTCACACAGAGAGTGGTGAATCTGTGGAATTCTCTGCCACAGGAAACAGTTGAGGCCAGTTCATTGGCTATATTTAAGAGGGAGTTAGATATGGCCCTTGTGGCTACGGGGATCAGGCGGTATGGAGGGAAGGTTGGGGTGGGGTTCTGAGTTGGATGATCAGCCATGATCATAATAAATGGCGGTGCAGGCTCGAAGGGCTGAATGGCCTACTCCTGCACCTATTTTCTATGTTTCTATGTTTCTAAGGGCACTTTATCAGAATGCCCGTAGTATTCGAAACAAAGTCAGTGAACTTGTGTCTCAAATCAGTACAAAGATGTATGATTTAGTGGGTACTACAGAAACATGGTTGCAAGGTGGAGATGATTGGGAATTTAATATCCAAGGGTATTAGGGAACATGGAAGGAATAAGAATGAGGTCAGGGCGGTAGTGAGGGATGTAATAAGATCTAAGTAGCTGAATGTTGAGTCCATCTCAGCAGAGATTCGGAATAGTAAAGGAAAAGAAATCACTGGTGAGAGTTGTCTACAGGCCACTGAATAATAACATTACAGTGGCACAGGCAGTTGTCACAGGGGACTTCAACTTGTACATAGATTGGGCGAATCAAGTTGGTTCAGGCAGTCTTGAGGAGGACTTCATAGAATGCATCCATTGATAGTTTTCTTGAATTTAATTTAATTTATTTAAATCTTACATCTGTTCCACAACACAAGGGAGAAAAAATCTTTGTGTTATGACTCCGTCGCAATGTACAGACATGTGAATTTATACGTCTGATGGCTTGTAGAAAGAAGCTGTAGCCTGTTGGTCCTGGTTTAATGCTGCAGTACTGTTTGCCAGACAGAAGCATCTGAAACAGTTTATGGTTGGGGTGACTGGTGTCCCTGATGATCTTCCTGGACTTCTCTATGCACCTGTTGTTGTAAATGTCCTCAATGGAGGGAAGTTCACATCCACACATGCACTGAGCTGTCGGCACCACTCTCTGCCATGCCCAGCGATCAAGGTTAATGCAGTTCCCATACCAGGTGGTGATATAGCCAGTCAGCATGCTCTCAATGGTGTCTCTGTAGGCCTTTAGGATTTGTGGGCTCATGTTGAACTTCTTCAGTCACCTGAGGTGGAGGAGAGACCGTTGTGCTTTTTTTGGCCACACAACCAGTGTGTACAGTCCAGGTGAGATCTTCAGTGATGTGTATACCGAGGAATACAGCATTTCAGTGAACCTACAAGGGAACATGCTATCTTACACCTGGTCCTGTGCAATGTGACAGGTAAAATTAACTATCTTGTAGTTAGGGACACTCTTGGAAAGAGTGATCACAATATGATTGAATTTCTCATACAAATGGAGGGTTTAATATTTCGATCTAAAATCATTGTATTATGCTTAAACAAGGGAGACAACAATGGGAAGAGGAAGGACCTGGCTGGCATAGAGTGGGAACACAGACTATATGGTGGGACAGTTGAGGAACAGTGGAAGATTTTCAAAGAGATTGTTCACAGTGCTCAACAGAAGTATATTCCAGTTAAAAGCAAGGATTGTAAGGGAGAGGAGAGCCAGCCTTGATAAAGGAAATAAAAGAAGGCATCAAAGCAAAAGTTCATGTATACAAAGTCACCAGGAGTAGTGGGAAATTGGAAGATTGAGAAAACTTAAAAAAAACACAGAAACACGAAGAAAGCAATAAGGAAAAATGAAGATAGATTAAGAAAGTAAACTTCGATAAAATATAAAAACAGATGGTAAAAGTTTTTATAATTATATAAAGCAAAAAAGGGCGGCTAAAGTGAATGTAGGCCTCTCAGAAGATGAGAAGCGAGTATTAATACTGGGTAATGTGGAAATGGTTAACACCTTGAATGAGTATTTTGTCTCAGTCTTCATGGAGGAGAACATGTCAAACATGCCAAAGAGAGATCAGAGATGAGGATTGCTGTCACTACTGAGGTAGTGATGAGCAAACTGAAGTACCTACAGGTAGACAAGCTCCCTGATCCTGATGGGATGCGTCCAGGGTACTGAAAAAAATGGTGGAAGTTTTACCAGGCAAGTTTGTCATAATTTACCAAAATTTAAGAGTAAGGATGTTATGCTGCAGCTTTACAGGGTATTGGTGAGTTCACACCTGCAGTACTGCACCTCCTTACTTGAGGAAAGTTTTGCAGGCAGTGCAGAGGAGGTTCTCCAGGTTGATTCCAGAGATGAGAGGGTGAGACGATGAGGAGAGATTGAGTCACCTGGGCCTGTACTCGCTGAAATTCAGAAGAGTGAAAAGGGATCTTAGAGAAACATATGAAATTATGAAAAAGATAGATAAGATAGAGGCAGGAGAGTTGTTTCCACTGATGAGTGAAACTAGGTTTAGGGGACATAGCCTCAAAATTTGAGGGAATAGATTTAGGATGGAGATGAAGAGATCTGTTTTTCCCAGAGAGCAGTGACTCTGTGGAATACTCTGCCCAGTAAAGAAGTACAGACTAGTTCATAAGTATATTTAAGGCACAGTTAGAGAGATGTTTGCATAGCAGGGGAATTAAGGGTTATGGGGAAAAGGCAGGTAGGTGGAGATGAGTCCATGGCCATCTTATTGAATGGCAGAGCAGGCTCGACGGGCCGGATGGCCTTCAGTACTTCTGCTCCTGTTATGTTCTTATGTTCTTATACAGTCATGTGCTGTTGAGAGAAAAAATAATTTCCATGAGTATAGTAACTAATAATAAACAGCATTGTATGTCCTAATTTTGAAGCCAATTTTCAGTGCCTGATAATACAAATAGATATCCTCTGTCGTATCTTCATTTCAAGCTGCACTTTGGAGTAATAAACAACTTGGCATTATGTTCACTCCTACCAATGAGTGTACTTAAAATGTAAGGAATGCCAAGAGTCTCTACAGGAATGTTATTCAATTCCATCTGATACTGAGCCAGACAAAAAAAATAGTAAAGCAGGTCACAAAAACTTCAGTCAAAAAGTTAGTGTATTAAAGGAGGAAGGAAGAGGAGAGGTTTAGGGAGGGAACTCCGGAGGTTAAAGGCTAGTATTATGTTACCAATCTGACATATTATACAGGGCTCTTATGTAACAAAAAGAAAACAGAAATAAACTCAAGCCAAAATGTGCCATGAAATGTCCTTATGAAGGGTCTTGGGGTAATTAAGTTAATTGATGAGGGTTGGGCAATAGATATTTTGTACTTGGACTTTAGCAAAGTTTTGACAAAGTTCCATATGGTAGGCTGATTTAGAAAATGAAGATGTATGGGGTTGATGTATGGTAGTTTGGATTCAGGTTTGGCTTGTCCATGGAAGACATTGATTAGTGGTGGAAGGGTATTAGTCTAGTTGAAGGCCTGTGATCAGTAGTGTTGTACAGGGATCAGTGTTGGAACCTCTGTTGTTTGTAATATATTTATAAATAACAGATGAAAATGCATATGGCTGCGTTAGCAAGTTTGCAGATGACACAGAGATTGTAGTGAACAGTGGACAGTGAAGAAGGTTGTCAAAGGATACAGCAGAATATAAATCGGTTACAAATATAGATGGAGAAATAGCAGATCAAGTTTTATTGAAGCAAATGTGTATTGTTGCACTTTGGGAGATCAAATATAAAAGGAAAGTATACAGTTAATGGCAGGACCTTTAACAGCATTGAGGTACAGAGAGATCTTGGGGTACAAGTCCACAGCTTCCTGAAAGTGGTCACTCAAGTAGATAGGGTGGTAAAGAAGGCAAATAGCATGCTTGCCTTCATTGGTCAGGGCACTGAGTATAGGAGTCAGGAAGTCATGTTACATCTACAGTATATAAGACTTTGATTAGCCTGCCTTTGAGTATTGTGTTAATTTCTGCTCATCTCAATAAAGGAAGGATCTGGAAGCTCTGCAAAGAGTACAGATGAGGCTTACTAGGATGCTGCCTAGACTAGTGGGTATGAGCTGTAAGGAGAGGTTAGGCAAACTTGGATTATTTTCTCTGGAGTATCGGAAGCTGAGGGGAGATCTGATAGAAGTTTATAAAATTATGAGAAGCACAAAGTGGGCAGGCAGTCAGAACTTATTCCCCCCGGAGAAGAAATTTCAAATAACTGATGTCATGTATTTAAGGTGGGGAGGGGGTGGGTGAAAAGCAGTAGATGCCTGGAACAGGCTGCCAGGGGTAGTGTGGGAAGCAGATACAACAGTGGCATTTTAGAAAGACACATGAATGTACAAGAAATGGACGGATATGGATTGATACCTATGTAGGCAGAAGAGATTTTATTTAATTTGGCATCGTGCTCAGCACACTGTACAGGGATTGTGGGCTGAAGTGCTTGTTCCTGTGCTGTACTGTTCTATGTTTTACGTTCTATCATTTGCTAGATTTATGCTTTGTACTTCACCAAAGACGGGCTTTACACCACACAAGATTAAACAATCTATTATTGCAAGCTGCTGTCATCATAATTTACAGCACGTTTCCGGTATGTGTGTTTGTCAATTTCAGAAATGCAACATATCCTTGCCTAATTTGCCAACATCACTCATCTTTTAAGAATGAAAATAAACCCTAAGTCAAAAGCCAAGTGGTATGCACTCAAACCTTGACAACATGATTACTGCCCAGATATATTATCTACAATACTACTATGTCAATCAGGCTTGTGAGTGAGTAAACAGTGACCAAAATGTTTCAGATATTACATTTGTATGTTAAAGGTTGTGCTTTTGATAAATATAATCTGCAAAAAATCAAAAAAGGTGACTTTAATATGGTTCAACTGAATTTTATTGTTGGTGAGAATCTTGTGAGCCTGGGCCGAGGGCACTGGATAAACTGAGATTTTCACCTCTGGAACTTCTTTCCACCCAAATCCAGTGTGAAATGGCAGACATCAGCGGTAGGAGCATAAAGTTCTGAAGAAATGGTCCGTGATATTCAGGAAGGAGTTGGGAGGAGGCTCGGGAATGACTTGTGATCTGGCAAGTGGGATGGATCAGGAAGCCTAAACTCCTGCTCCTCCTGGTCCCAGAGAAAGGTAGAATATAAAGATCTACTTATCTTTTCAGGCTTCAGTCACAACTCATGTGAAGACAGTGGGACTGGAGCAGATGAAATCAGCCCCGTATTCTTGATTGCTTCCACTTACTTGTTGTAGACATCTATCCTTTCAGAGGTTTTTAGCCCAAGTGTTGCTCTGTTGAAGAATAACAGCAGAAGAAACAATATTTGTTTCTCTTAAACCAACTTAGGGATCCTAAGACCTTAAACTCCTTCATCGGAACTTAGGATACTTGATCCAAGTCTGCACAGCAAAGATAAAAGCACAGGATACTGGAAGTTTGGAACTCACTCCCTCAAACGTTTGTAGATGCTAAGACAACAAAAAGACTGAGATCAATAGATATTGTTTGGTAAGGGCATCAAGAGATATAGATCAATAGGGCTGAAGTGCAAGAAAACAAGAGAAAAGAAATAGAATTCTCAGGCCTGCCCAACCATTCAACATGATCATAGCTGGTCTACCCTAGGCTTCAACTTCCCTTTTATGCCATTTCAACAATGCTGTTTATTCCCCAATCTTTCAAAAACTTATCCATCTCTCCTTCTCATGCTTCAACTAAACCAGATGTCATAACCCTCAGCATAGACAGTGCCAGAAATTCACCAGAGGAACTTTCCACATCACTCTGTTTTAATTAACTGTTAAATACACGCAGTAGGCACTTTATTAGATACCTCCTGTACCTAATAAAGTGGCCACCTAGTGTATGATCATGGTCTTCTGCGGCTGTAGCCCATCCAGTTAGAGGCTTGACAGGTTGTGCATTCAAGAATGCTCTTCTGCACACCACTGTTATAACATATGATTATTTGAGTTACTGTCACCTTCCTGTTAGTTTGAACCAGTCTGGCCATTCTCCTTTGACCTCTCTCATTAACAAAGCATTTTCACCCTCAGAACTCTCACTGACTGGATTTTTTTTGCTCATCACACCATTCTCTGTAACCCCTAGACACCGCTGTGCATGAAAATCACAAGAGTTCAGCAGTTTCTGAGATACTCAAAGCACCCCATCTGACAACAAGAATCATTCCATAGTCAAAGTCACTTAGATGACATTTCTTCCCCATTCTGATGTCTAGTCTGAACAACAACTGAACCTCCTGACCATGTCTGCATGCTTTTATGCATTGAGTTGCTGCCACACGATGGGCAGATTAGATATTTGTATTAGCAAGCAGGTGTACAAGTGCACCTAATAAAGTGGCCACTGAGTGTATGTCTCGCTGTGTGAGGCCCTCCCACTAGTGGAAACATCTCTGTATCACCCCTGCCATGCACCTTGGGGTCCTATGAGTTTCAATTTGATGACGGCTTGTTCTGACTTAAATAAACAATCTAACTTTAAACATAGAAGTTTTGCAGAAGCTGGAAATAAGACCATAAGACCATAAGATATAGGAGCATAATTAGGCCACTTAGCTCATTGATTCTCCTCCACTATTTCATCATCGCTGATCCATTTTTCCTCTTGGCCCCAATCCCCTGCCTTCTCCTCGTATCCCTTCATGCCCTGACTAATCAAGACTCTATCAACCTCTGCCTTAAATATACACAAAGACTTGGCCTCCACATCTGCCTGTAGCAACGAATTCCACAGATTCACCAACCACTGGCTAAAGAAATTCCTCCTCATCTCCATTCTAAAAGGACACCCCTCTATTCTGAGGCCTTTCGCCTTAGACTCTTCTACCATAGGAAACATCCTTTCCACATCTACATTATCAAGGCCTTTCACCATTTGAAAGGATTTGATTAGGTCACCCCTCATTCTTCTGAATTCCAGTGAATACAGGTCCAGAGCCATCAAATGCTTTTCATATGACAAGCCATTCAATCCTAGAATCATTTTCGTGAACCGTCTTTGAAACCTCTCCAGCTTCAGCACATCCTTTCTAAGATAAGGGGCCCGAAATTTCTTCAAGTAAGTCCTCACTGGTGCTTTATAAAGTCCCAACATTACATCCTTGCTTTTATATTCTAGCCCTCTGGAAATCAATGCTAATATTGCATTTGCCTTCCTTACCATACACTCAACCTGCAAATTAACCTTTAGAGAATCCTGCACAAGGACTCCCATGTCCCTTTGTGCTTCAGATTTTTACATTTGCTCTCCATTTATAAAATAATCAACCCTTTCATTTCTTCTTCCAAAGTGCATGACCATACACTTCCTGGCACTGTATTCCACCTGTCACTTATTTGCTCATTCTCCTAATCTGTCTAAGTCCTTCTGTAGCCTCTCTACTTACTCAAAACTACTGCTCCTCCACCTATCTTCATATCGTCTGCAAACTTTGCAACAAAGCCAAGAATTCCGTCATTGACATATAACGTAAAAAGCATCAGTCCCAACACAGATCCCTGTCGAACACCACTAGTCACCGGCAGCTAACCAGAAAAGGCTCCCTTTATTCCCACTCTTTGCCTCCTGCCAATCAGCCACTGCTTTATCCATACTAGAATCTTTCCTGTAATATCATTGGCTCATAGTTTGTTAAGCAGCCTCATGTGTGGCACCTTGTCAAAGGCCTTCTGAAAATCCAAGTACACAACATCAAATGATTCTCCTTTCTCTACCCTGCTTGTTATTTCTTCAAAGAATTCCAACAGCTCTGTCAAACAAACTATTCTCTTGAGGGAACCATGCTCTCTACGGCTTATTTTATCATTTGCTTCTAAGTACCTAGAAACTACATTCTTAACAATCAACTCTAACATCTTCACAACCACTGTGTTTAGACTAACTGGCCTATAGTTTCCTTTCTTCTGCCTCTCTCCCTTCTTGAAGAGTGGAGTGACATTTGCAATTTTCCTGTCTTCTGGAACCTTGGGGTACACGCCATCTAGTCTAGGTGACTTAACTACCTTCAGACCTTTCAATTTCCCAAGAACCTTTTCTGTAGTTATGGCAACTTCACACACCTCATGCCCCCGACACTGGAATTTACGGCATACTGCTAGTGTCTTTCACAGAGAAGTTGGCTGCAAATTATTTATTCAGTTTATCTACCATTTCCTTGACCTCATTACTGCCTCTCCAGCATTGTTTTCCAGTGGTCCGATAGCCACTCTCGCCTCTCTTTTACACTTCATGTATATGAAGAAACTTTTGGTATCCTCTTTAATATTATTGTCTAGCTTATTTTTGTATTCCATCTTTACCTTCTTAATGACTTTTTAGTTGCCTTCTGTTGGATTTTAAAAGCTTCTCAATCCTCTAATTTTCCACTGATTTTTGCTCTATTATATGCCCTCTCTTTAGTTTTTATGTTGGCTTTGATGCCTCTTGTCAGCCACGGTTGTGTCATCTTGTCTTTAGAATACTTCTCCCACTTTGGGATGTATCTATCCTGTCCGTTCCGAATTGCTTCTAGAAATTCCAGCCATTGCTGCTCTGCCGTCATCCTTGCCAGTGTTCTTTTCCAATCAGTTCTGGCCAACTCCTCTCCAATGTCTCTGTAATTCTCTTTACTCGACTGTAATACTGATGCTGCATTACACAGTAATCGCAAAGTGCTCTGTGGCGACACTGGTGCCAAGCTTTATGGGTCCCAATGCCCTTCCCTTGGACAACATTAGTGTCGTGGAGAGGGGAGACTTGCAGCATGGGCAATTGCCAGTCTTCCATACAACCTTGCCCAGGTCTGCGCCCTGGAGAGTAAAGACTTTCCAGGCGCAGATCCATGGTGTCACAAGACTAACAGATGCCTTTATTCATTTAATACTGATGCATCTGACTTTAACTTCTCCTTCTTAAATTTTAGGGTGAATTCGATCATATTATGATCACTTGCCCTGAAGGGTTCTTTTACCTTAAATTCTCTAATCAATTCTGGTTCATTGCACAACATCCAATCCTGAATTACTGATCGTCGAGTGCGCTCAACCATGATCTGTTCTAAAAAGCCATCTTGTAGGCATTCTAGAAATTCCCCCTCTTGGGTTCCAGCAGCAACCTGATTTTCCCAATATACCAGCAGACTGAAATCCTCAATGACTATTGTAACATTGCCATTTTGGCATGCATTTTCTTTCTCCCGTTGTAATTTGTAGACCACATCCTTACTACTGTTTGGGGGTCTCTATACAATTCCCATCATGGTCTTTTTACCCTTCCAGTTCCTTAACTCTATCCACAATGATTCAACACCTTCCGACCCTATGTCACCTCTTCCTACTGATTTGATTTCATTTTTTACCAAAAGAGCAACACCACTCCCTCTGCCTTCCTGCCTGTCCTTTTGACACAATGTGTACCCTTGGACATTAAGGTCCCAGCTATAATCTTCTTTCAGCCATGATTGAGTGATGCCTTCAACATCATACATGCCAATCTGTAGCTATGCTACAAATTCACCTACCTTATTCCGTATATTGTGCTCATTCACATACAACACATTCTGTCCTGTATTCACCTTTTTCAATTTTGTCCACCATTTACATTGTAACTCATCCTGTTGACTGCAATTTTGCTCTATCATCAGCCTCTCCTTGCTGGGAGTCTCAGTACCCATTGCCTTTGTTTGTAACCCAACCACCTCATCTTCAGCCCTATCATTCCAGTTCTGACCCCCTGCCAAATTAGTTTAAACCCTCTTGAACAACTCTAACCAACCTGCCCGCAAGGTTATTGGTCCCCCTTGCGTTCAGCTGTAAACCTTTCCTTTTGTACAAGTCATACCTTCCCCAGAAGAGTTCCTAATGATTGATAAATCTGAACCCCTGCCCCCTGCACCAGTTCTGCAACCATGCATTCAACTGCTATATCATTCTATTCTTACCATTACTGATTACTACCTTGGAGTCCTGTTTTTCAACTTCCTACCTACCTCCCTAAATTCTCTTTTCAGGACCTCCTCACTTTGTCATTGGTGCCAATATGTACTGAGACTTCTGGCTGCTCACCCTCACCCCTGAGAATGCCATGGACGCAATCTGAGACGTCTGATCCTGGCACCATGGAGGCAGCATTCCATTTGGGTATTTCTATCGCACCCACAGACTCTCGCCTCCGTTCCTGTGACTATGGAATTTCCGATCAACACTGCAGTCCTCTTCACCTCTCTGTTGTTCTGAGCCACAGCACCAGTGATCCGGTTACTGAGGTTCCCTCTGGTAGGTCATCCCCCTCAATAGTATTTAAAGTTGTGTACTTTTAGTATTGAGGGGAACAGCCACAGGCGTACTCTGCACCGGTGGTGCATTTCCCTTCCTTCTCTGACAATCACCAGGTTTTTTCCCTCCTGCAACCTAGGGATGACTACCTCCTTGTAGTGCCTATTTATCATCTCCTCAGTCTCCCGTATGAACTGAAGCTCATCGAGCTGAAGCTCCAGTTCCTTAATACGTTCCCTGAGGAGCTGCAGCTCAGTACACCTGGTGCAGATGTCCCACATCCCACACACACAGTACAATACACTGCCCCGGAGCAATTTTCACTGAACTATTATGCTCTAACTGATGAGGAATAACAAATAAGAACAGCGAGAGAGAAACTTACCAAGTACTTTCCCTCACCCAAGCCTGATCTTGTCCAAGTCACTCTAAAACATGCACACTCAAAAGGATGGCCGCTCTGCTTGTACTTGAGTTATTTTTATTGTCCCTTTCTAATGAATCCCTCTTGTTGATTAGTCACTCCTCAACTCGGAGAAATTGTTGTGAAGCTCTGCCTTTTAAATCTCAATTGCGATTTTAAAAAAATCATGAAGGAGGCTCACGAAATCTTGAGCAACACACACAAAATGCTGCAGGAATTCAGCAAATGAGGCAGCATCTATGGGGAATTAAACAGTCGATGTTTCGGACTGAGATCCTTTATCAGGAAGGGGGCAGGAGCCAGAATAAGAAGGTGGGAGGGGGAGAAGTATAAGTTGACAAGTGGTAGGTGAGATCACATAGGGAGAAAGGTGGGTCAGTGGAGGGGTGGGATGAAGTCAGAATCTGGGAGGTGATAGATTCCCCTCCATAGATGTTGCTTGACCAAACAAACATTTCTTTAAAATTCATGATCGTACAAGCTTCACATTTTGAGCCCCTTATCTAAGAAAGGGTACACTGGCATTTGAGAAGGCTCAAACGAGGCTCATAAAAATGATTCCAGGAATGGAAGGGTTAAAGTATGAGGAGCTTTTGATGGCTCTGGGTATATACTCACTGGAGTTTAGTAGAATGAGGATGGGAGGGTAGGGATCTCATTGAAACCTATTGAATATTGAAAAGCCTAGATAGAATTGATGCGGAGAGGATGCTTCCAATAGTGAGAAAGTCTAGGACCAGAGGACACAGCCTCAGAATACAAAGATGTCCCTTAACCAGAGGGTGGCGAATCTGTGGAGGCCAAGTAACTGGGTATATTTAAAGCAAAGGTTGATACGTTCTTGATTAGTAAGGGTTTCAAAGAGAAGGCAGGAAAATGAGGTTGAGAGGGATAATAATTCAGCCATTATTGAACAGCAGAGCAGCCCCAATGAGGTGAATGGCCTAATTCTGCTCCTATCTTTTACATTTTATGGTCTCAGGAATTAGCCGAGTGAATCCCCTCTGGACTGCCTCCATTTTTAGCTTATTGTTTCTTAATTAAGTAGACCAAAACTACTTTTTACTCTCGGTGTGGTCTGACCAGCACCCAAATAATTGGATCAATAATTCTCCACTTTTCAACTGCAATGTCCTATCGACAATTAATCACAATAGGATTGATTGATAGAACAGATTTAATGACCTCAGTGGTTTACTCTTGTTCCTAGAGGTCTGCTGATGCTTTTGCAATCTCAGAATTAAAGCCTAATTTCACCTATGCATCAATTTTCAACGTCTGCTGTTTCACCACCAATATGCTGATGATATGCCGCAAAATTAGTCATTAGCTTCAGGCAGGCAATACAAGAAAAAAAATTCTGTAAACCCAGTTGCAAGTTCATTCAGCCACATTTAATCAATTCTGTCTCCATTGTCTCTTTAACAATAAATCAAAGTAACTGAATCACAGAGGTGTTCAATTCCCACCTCTGGATTAAAGAAAAATACAGTCAAAATGCAATGCTGAATTTTGTAAACAGTGACATCTGGTTTCCACTTAATTTTCACAATAACTTGAAAGGACTGGATAGAGTGAACGTAGAGAGGATGTTTACAAGAGTGGACAAGTCTAGGACCAGAGGGCACAGCCTCAGAATAAAAGGACGTCCCTTTAGAACAGAGATGAGGAAGCATTTCTTCAGCCAGAGGGTGATGAATCTGTGAAATTCTTTGCCACAAATGGCTGTGGAGGCCAAGTCATTTGGGTAGATTTAAATCAAAGGTTGATAGGTTTTTGATTAGTGAGAGTGCCAAAGGTTATGAGGAGAAGGCAGGAGAATGTCATTGAAGCGGAATAATAAGTAATGATCAAATGATGAAGCAGATTTGATGGGTAGAATGGCCCAAATCTGTTCTTATTTGCATTATGGTATAACTTGCGAAGCCGTTAAGCCATTGGCTTCTTCCAAACTGAGTCATACTACAAGCATGCTCATCATTTTTCTTCTTTATCTATTCTTCAAAGGAGAAAGAAGTCTTTTTCCACGAAGATCTGTAAATTAAATGTGAGAAGCATTTCCTGGAATCTTTAATAATGCTGGCACTTGTTCACTTCGGATAAACATGAAGGCAGATTCAGCAAGTCGGGAAATGGTGTTGCCATGAGGATAAGAGGGACGAATTTTGAATTCTCATTGGTTAAATGAGTCATTGTGAAAACCCTGTGACAGAATATATATCTGGATTTTACTCTTTACAGGAAGACTTGGTAAACTTTAAATGGAAGTTGACTACAAATGTAATACAAATAGCAGTGTAATATGGAATATATAATTTATTGAATTAAAAGGTCACTGAAGTGTTTGATAAGATATAAAAAAATAGAAACAAGAGTAGGATACTTGCCCCTCTTGCCTGATCATGGGCCAATCTTTTAGCTCAGTGCGCTAATTCATGGCTCTTGATTCCGTTCACACCGGAAAATTTATTGATCTGTATTGAATATGTTGAGCCATGGAGCCACTTGGGCCAAGAATCCCAAAGATTAGTACACCATCTGACTGAAGATTTTTTATTCCTAAAAGGCTGTCTTGTCTGAGGTTGTGATTCTTGGCTTTAGAAAGTCCAGCCAAGACAAATATCACCTTACCAAACTCTGCAAACATGTTGTGATTACCTCTCATTCTTGCAGAGACATTCCTCACTGGTCAGTTCGTTAGCTTCAAGAATTGATCTGAGAACCTTCATTTTATTCCCTCAAAGGATTAGCTTTATTGCCTCATGTACACCAAAACATTGAAAGATACACTGAAATGTGTTGTTTGTGTCAGCGACTAACACAGTCCAAAGATGTGCTGGGGGCAGTCCGTAAGTGTCGCTAAGTTTCTGGTGCAAACATAGCATGCCCAAAACGTAATAGTCATAACCTGCACCTCTTTTGGAATGTGGGAGGTAACAGGAGCACCCGGAGGAAACCAATGTGGTCACGGGGAGAACATACAGACTTCTTACAGACAGCGTTGGGAATTGAACTCTGATCTCCCGATTGCTCCTGCTGTAAAGCGTCATGCTAACTGTTACGCTACCCTGTTACCCCACTGTGCCACCCTATTGCAAGTAAATCCTTCTTCAAGCAGGGAGACCAGAACGGTCCACAATATTTTTTCTTATTCGTTTTTCAGCATCTGGATGTTGATGGCAGGATTTCTTTGCCCATCCTTAATTGTCTTTGATTGGAACCACTGTGTTGTCACCCAGAAACAGAGACTGGATGTTTTCCTGAGAACACTGCCCTCACAGAAGCCATCCGTGAACTGATTTAGTTAATTCTGTGTGATATTAAGAAAGAGATGAGTACAGTACATGCAGCAAAGGATACAGGAACAGATCATATTCTGGCTGTCGTACAGAAAAGTTGCATTCCAGAGCAATCTACTCCTCACGCCAAACTGTGTTAGTATTGTTGCATCACTGGGTTCTATGGAACAGCATGGAAACATTTGCCAGGTATATCCAGTTCACACACAGCAGGGTCCAATCCAAACACAGTTGAATCTAATTTAACTACTTATTGCCCAATCATGATTGCATAGAGGTTAACGTGATGTCACTACAGCTTGGGGTGTCAGAGTTCAGAGTTCAATTCCAAAACCATCTGTAAGAGGTTTGCATATCTTTGCCGTGAAGTGCATGGGTTTCCTCCAGTTCCTCTGGTTTCCTCCCACTGACCAAAGACAGACAGGTTACTAGGTTAATTAGTCATTGTAAATTGTCCTGTGATTAGACTAGGGTTAAATCAGGGGTTGCTGGGCGGTGCGGCTCGTTCGACTTAAAGGACCGGTTCCATGCTATATCTCTAAATAAGGCAAAAACTAAAATAAATCAGTATGCTGTCAATCTTCGAGAAGGTGATGGAAGATGAACAGTGACATGTGTTCACTAATAGCCCAGGTACAGTTTTGCTTTTGCCAGGGCCATTGGGCTCTGGAGCTCAGCCTTTTGTCCTAGGAGAGATAAAAGTGAGTGCTGTTGACTTCGAGGTAACAATTGATTAAGTGTGGCATGATGGTTGCCTGGTAAAACAAAAATTACTGGGCATTGAAGTTCAAACATTCTAGTAATTGCACAGAGGGAATTAGTTGTGTTTGGTGGAGGCCAGTCATCCCATTGTTCGAAGCCTATCACTTTCAGCTGCTTCATTGTGAGCTCGAAGCCTGGAGCCAAGCAAATAACCTCTTCCTCGAAACAAGACAAAGGAGATGGTTAGATGGTTATCGACTTCAGAACTCTCACCACTTTTCACATCTGCCAAATAGCAGTGGAATCTGTGAGCAGTTTCAAACTCCTGGGAGTGCACACCTCGTACAATTTGTCATGGTCCCAGAACATATTTCACACAATCAGGAAAGCTCATCAATGCCTCTACTATCTGAGGATGCTGAAGAGAGCTGGACTATGCACATCTGTACTCACATCATTCTCCAGGTGTGCAGTAGAGAGCATCCTATCATGCTGCATCATTCCAAGGTATGGAAACTGCACTGCAGCAGCCAGGAACACAACGGGTAGACAAAACTACCCAACATATCACCAGCACCAGCTTACCTGCCGTCAAAGATATAGTTATAGAAAGATGCCAGAAGAAGGCCAGTAACATCATGAAGGACTCCATCCACCTTGTTCACGGACTGTTTGTCCCACTCCCATCAGGAAGGTGGTTATTTAGCATCTACGCCAGGACCACCAGACTCAAAAACAATTATTTTCCCCAAGCAGTAAGGCTGACCAACACCTCCACCCACTAACCCACACTCCACACCACCAATCACCACTAGTTTATCATTTCCTGTTAATCAACTTATGTATAGACACTACTGTGCCAAGTGGCACTTTATGGACATACAATCAATCTTTGTACATAAGCTATCTTATGTACTTATATTTATTGTGTTCTTTTTGAGTCTTGTGTTTTATTGTGCTACTTCAGATCCAGAGTAACAATTATTTTGTTCTCCTTTACACTTGTGTACTGGAAACGGCATTAAACAATCTTGAATCTTGAATCAGCCCCTTCTGCTCATTGTTACAAAGACCATGCCTGCAACCAGCAAGATGTGGAAGCCAAACAATGCTGGAGGATCTTAGCTGGTGAAGCAGCATCTATATGGGGAATAGAAATTGTTGATCTTTTAGGTCTTAGGTCAATTGGGCCTGGGCTGCTAGATGGGAGATAGCTTTCATATTATAAATTTGCCAGGCATTAAACATCTCTAATTAGAGATTACCCTTGATTTTCAATGATGTCACCAATATCACCATTCAAGGGGTCACCATGGACCAGAATCTCAACTGGACCTGTCAAATGCACACTGTGGCTACCAAGTAACAGGGTATCCTGTAGAAAATGACTAACATTTGACAATCGAAGGCTCTTCTACCACCTACAATGCACAAGTTAGGAGTGTGATTGAATTAGCTTCGTTAGCTTGAATGAATGCATCTTTCACAAATCTAAGGAAACTTACCACCATCCAAGACAAAACAGCCAGTTTGGTTGGTGTGTCGTCCAACCAGTTATTTTCTGCACCATTGTGGCAGGTGATTTCAGTGTGTACAATCCACAAAATGCACTATGTTTACTCTTCCCAGCTACTCTAACACCATCTTCAAGCCTGTAACCTTCAATGCTAAGAAAGATAAAGGTGGTAGATACATGGGAACCACCTGTGGGTTCTCTTCTACATTGATCAGGAAATGTATAACCATTCCTTTTTCTTACTGTGTCTAAATCCAAATCAAAACATTGCGAGAGCAACTTCACAGTAATGATCACTGTGGTCCAAAAGCACTATTATCACCACCTTCTGAAGAATAGTTAGGAATGGACAATAAAAGTCAGTTGCATATACCCCAAAATGTGAATAAAGAAACAGAAGATGTCTTTCTCAATCAAGGTAAACTCACAAATAAGGTTTAAAGCAGATTATCTATATATATTTCCTTACTACCCACACTATAGTTCACATTGGAAAAAATAAATGTTCCAATTTGCTAACAGCCCTTGACAACCCTGATCTTTTGTAGCTATCTGGCAGGTGGATTTGAAGTCGCAATCTTGAAATAACATGTAATCTAATATATTGATTAATATCATGCTCTTTTCAGGGAACTGCAAAGACTAGGTATGGACTGAGATTGGATTCTTTCTGCAGGTGTGTAATGTTCTTGACTTTGAGTGTAAATGACCTTAAAGAGGAAGGACATTTGATTAATTCAGTCTGTTGAATCAGGGAGAATGAAATCATATATCAATGATCAAGCATCATGGATCAACATTATTCACCATATACATTTACAATTAGGACATTGTTGTTTTGAGTTAGCGCTATGGACAACAAAAAACAGCAACATTCAACAATTATACAGAATAAAGAATTATATGAAATAAAGTTAGAAAAACAAATATAGAATAAAATGTGAATAAATACCATCATGTAGAATAAAATGTAGAATAAAATGAGGATAAGTACCACCATGTAGAATAAACTGAATAAAATGTGTATAAATATCATCATGTATAATAAAATGAGCACAAATATCATCAACATACATCAAAGTTGCTGGTGAACGCAGCAGGCCAAGCAGCATCTGTAGGAAGAGGCGCAGTCGACGTTTCAGGCCGAGACCCTTCGTCAGGACTAACTGAAGGAAGAGTGAGTAAGGGATTTGAAAGTTAGAGGGGAAGGGGGAGATGCAAAATGATAGGAGAAGACAGGAGGGGGAGGGATAGAGCCGAGAGCTGGACAGGTGATAGGCAAAAGGGGATACGAGAGGATCATGGGACAGGAGGTCCGGGAAGAAAGACAAGTGGGGGGTGACCCAGAGGATGGGTAAGAGGTATATTCAGAGGGACAGAGGGAGAAAAAGGAGAGTGAGAGAAAGAATGTGTGCATAAAAATGAGTAACAGATAGGGTATGAGGGGGAGGTGGGGCCTTAGCGGAAGTTAGAGAAGTCGATGTTCATGCCATCAGGTTGGAGGCTACCCAGACGGAATATAAGGTGTTGTTCCTCCAACCTGAGTGTGGCTTCATCTTTACAGTAGAGGAGGCCGTGGATAGACATGTCAGAATGGGAATGGGATGTGGAATTAAAATGTGTGGCCACTGGGAGATCCTGCTTTCTCTGGCGGACAGAGCGTAGATGTTCAGCAAAGCGGTCTCCCAGTCTGCGTCGGGTCTCACCAATATATAAAAGGCCACATCGGGAGCACCGGACGCAGTATATCACCCCAGTCGACTCACAGGTGAAGTGATGCCTCACCTGGAAGGACTGTTTGGGGCCCTGAATGGTGGTAAGGGAGGAAGTGTAAGGGCATGTGTAGCACTTGTTCTGCTTACACGGATAAGTGCCAGGAGGGAGATCAGTAGGGAGGGATGGGGGGGACGAATGGACAAGGGAGTTGTGTAGGGAGCGATCCCTGCGGAATGCAGAGGGGGGGGAGGGAAAGATGTGCTTAGTGGTGGGATCCCGTTGGAGGTGGTGGAAGTTACGGAGAATAATATGTTGGACCCGGAGGCTGGTAGGGTGGTAGGTGAGGACCAGGGGAACCCTATTCCTAGTGGGGTGGTGGGAGGATGGAGTGAGAGCAGATGTACGTGAAATGGGGGAGATGCGTTTAAGAGCAGAGTTGATAGTGGAGGAAGGGAAGCCCCTTTCTTTAAAAAATGAAGACATCTCCCTCGTCCTAGAATGAAAAGCCTCATCCTGAGAGCAGATGCGGCGGAGACGGAGGAATTGCGAGAAGGGGATGGCGTTTTTGCAAGAGACAGGGTGAGAAGAGGAATAGTCCAGATAGCTGTGAGAGTCAGTAGGCTTATAGTAGACATCAGTGGATAAGCTGTCTCCAGAGACAGAGACAGAAAGATCTAGAAAGGGGAGGGAGGTGTCGGAAATGGACCAGGTAAACTTGAGGGCAGGGTGAAAGTTGGAGGCAAAGTTAATAAAGTCAACGAGTTCTGCATGCGTGCAGGAAGCAGCGCCAATGCAGTCGTCGATGTAGCGAAGGAAAAGTGGGGGACAGATACCAGAATAGGCATGGAACATAGATTGTTCCACAAACCCAACAAAAAGGCAGGCATAGCTAGGACCCATACGGGTGCCCATAGCTACACCTTTAGTTTGGAGGAAATGGGAGGAGCAAAAGGAGAAATTATTAGACTAATTCCGCTAGACAGAGCAGAGTGGTGGTAGAGGGGAACTGATTAGGTCTGGAATCCAAAAAGAAGCGTAGAGCTTTGAGACTTTCCTGATGGGGGATGGAAGTATATAAGGACTGGACATCCATGGTGAAAATAAAGCGGTGGGGGCCAGGGAACTTAAAATCATCGAAAAGTTTAAGAGCGTGAGAAGTGTCACGAACATAGGTCGGAAGGGATTGAACAAGGGGTGATAAAACATTGTTGAGGTATGCAGAAACGAGTTTGGTGGGGCAGGAGCAAGCTGAGACAATAGGTCGGCCAGGACAGGCAGGTTTGTGGATCTTGGGTAGGAGGTAGAAACGGGAAGTGCGGGGTGTGGGAACTATAAGGTTGGTAGCAGTGGATGGGAGATCCTCTGAGCGGATAAAGTCGGTGATAGTGTGGGAGACAATGGCCTGGTGCTCCTTAGTGGGGTCACGATCGAGGGGTAAATAAGAGGAGGTATCCGTGAGTTGTCGCTGTGCCTCGGCAAGGTAGAGGTCAGTACGCCAGACTACAACAGCACCCCCCTTATCAGCGGGTTTAATAATAAGGTTAGGATTAGTGCGGAGGGAGTGGAGAGCAGAGCGTTCCGAAGGAGTGAGGTTGGAATGGGGACAAGGTGCGGTGAAGTCGAGACCGTTGATGTCCCGTCGGCAGTTGGCAATAAAGAGATCCAGAGCAGGCAGAAGACCAGAGCGGGGTGTCCATGAAGAAGAGGAGGGTTGAAGACAGGAGAAGGGGTCATCGGTGGGGGTGGAAGAGTCCTTGCCGAAGAAGTAGGCTCGGAGACGGAGACGGCGGAAGAAAAGTTCCGCATCATGGCGAACACGGAACTCGCTGAGGTGTGGGCGAAGGGGGACAAACGTGAGGCCCTTACTGAGAACAGAGCGTTCTGCCTCCGACAGTTGAAGGTCGGAGGGGATGGTAAAGACCCGGCACGGATGAGAGCTGGGATCAGAGGGGGGAGGGGGGAGGGGGGAGGGGGGAGGCTGGGGGTGTCAATGGAGAGGGGATGGTTGGGGTGAGAGGAAGATGGAGCCTCTGAGGGCCCAGGAGTTGACGGTGGGATCTGAGGAAGACGGGGCTGCGGAGTGGTGGTGGGGGAAGGGGAGACGGAAGTCACAACAGCAGCACATAAAGACCCGGCCTGGATTTCAAGGCTGGAGTCGCAGTTGGTGGTTGCGCAATCGCTGTGAAGGTGTCCATGGTCGTTGCTGGAGTCCGGGTTTTGAATATGTCCTGAGGTGTTGGAGCCGCCGAGATCAATGGCAGGAGCCGCAATTGAAAGTTCATGCCTGCTAGCGTCGGGGCCGGCAGGCTCTGGAGTCCGTAGATGTAAGATCTTGTGATCTTTGCCTAACATGACAAAGTCAAACAAATATCATCATATAGAATAAAATATGCATAAATATCAAAATGAGGAATAAAATGTGCATAAATATCATCATGTAGACTAAAATGTAGAAAAAAGTATAAATATCATCATGTAGATAAAAATGAGTATAACTATCATGTAGATAAAAATGTGTGTAAATAACACCATGTATAATAAAATGTAGAATAAAATGAGCATAAATATAATCATACAGAATAAAATATGCATAAATATCAAAATGTAGAATAAAATGCAGAAAAAAATATGCATAAATACCACCATGTACACAAAATGCAGAAAAAATGAGTATAAGTACCATCATGTAGAAAAAAACATAGCATAAAATGTGCATAAGTACCATCATGTAGAATAAAATGTGCAAAAATATCATCATGTAGAATAAAATGTCAAATAAAATGAGGACGAATGCCATAATGAATAAAATGTAGATAAAAATGTAGAATAAAATGAGCATAAATATCATCATGTAGAATAAAATGTCGAATTAAATGTGAATAATTACCACTAAGCAGAATAAGCTGTAGAATAAAATGTGCATAAATACCATCATGTAAAATAAAATGCAGAATGAAATGAGCATAAATACCATCATGCAGACTAAAATCTACAATAAAATGTGCATAAATATCATGTAGAATAAAATGAGCATAAATACCATCAACTAGAAAAAAAAAGAATAAAACGTGCATAAATATATTCATGTAGACTAAAATGTAGAATAAAGTACATAAATATATTCATGTAGGTGAAAATGTAGAATAAAATGAGCATCATATAGAATAAAATGCAGAATAGTGTGCATAAATACCATAATGTAGAATAAAATGTAGAATAAAGTATGTATAAACATCATCATGTAGAATAAAATGTAAAATAAAATGTGCATACATATTATCATGTAGAATAAACTGTAGAATAAATTGTGCATAAATATCATCATGTAGAATAAAATGTTGAATAAAATGAGCATAAATATCATGTAGAACAGGGGTCACCAACCTTTTTTGCGCTGCAGACCGGTTTAATATTGACAATATTCTTGCGGACCGGCCGACCGGGTGGGGGGGGTGGGGGGTGGGGTAGGGTTGCCAACGGACAAGAGTAGTAGTCAAAAAATACGAGAAAGACTACAATGACCATGAAGCCTTGCGCGGGCACCAGTGCGCATGAGTGACCTGCGCATCCGTGTACCTGCCGATATTATTCTCTGCAAATCGTTTTTGGCGATTCTGTTCGGGGATGGGGGTGGGGGTGTTAATCACGACCGGAATATTGGTAATAAGGGGATAATACACTCAGTTTCATTTCTAAAAGGGGTTATCTAACGAATTTAACATTAAACACACAGCACTTATTTTCCTCACATGAATACAGTGATAAGTCAATCATCAGGGGAGGACGGGGAGCTTGAAGTAAGTGTTGAAAGAACTTCCAGTAGAAGTGGTAGAGGCAGGTTCGCTATTATCACTTATAGAAAAATTGGATAGCTATATGGACAGGAAAGGAATGGAGGGTTATGGGCTGAGTGCAGGTCGGTGGGACTAGGTGAGAATAGCGTTCGGCACGGACTAGAAGGGCCGAGATCGCCTATTTCCGTGCTGTAATTGTTATATGGTTATATAAGTCACTTATCAGTCAATAGCATCATAACATTTTAAGTAATGTTTGGATATTAAACACACGGCACATATTTTCCCCGTATGAACATATAAAATCATTGCAACACACCAATATCGCTGAATCAGTGGGAGCCCTGGGCTTGTTTCCCTGCAACAAGACGGTCCTATCGAGGGGTGATGGGAGACAGAGATACTCGAAGGAGGTTTCTTATGTCCAGTCTATTTTACAATTTAGTTTTCATTGCATTCATTGCAGAGATATGATGTTGGAAATGGAAGCAATGTTTTCAGTGCTTTCGTGGCTATCTCAGGATATTCAGCCTTGACTTTGATCCAGAATGCCGGCAGAGATGTTATGTCAAACATACTTTTCAGCCCGCCGTCATCTGCAAGCTCGAGGAGTTGATCTTCTTCCCGCGCTGACATGGATGACGCACGGGTAATGACCTCGCATGTGTTCAAGCTCAACAGTGGGCGTGATGGAAATGAGGAAAGGTGTAGCTGACTCATATCGCCAAATCATATCGTTTCCTTGCGGCCCGGTAGCAAATGCTCTGCGGCCCGGTACCGGTCTGTGGCCTGGTGGTTGGGGACTGCTGATGTAGAATAAAATGTTGAATATAATGTGCATAAGTATCATCATGTAGACTAAACTGCAGAATAAAATGTGCATAAATAGTGTCATGTTTTTACAGTGTAAGCAGTATTATAAAAAGGAGTTAGCATGTGGTAGAGTGATCTAACGAGAATAGTGCATCAGATAATGTCCTTGTGGAAGAAACTTATTAAGATGGCATGACCTTTTAGTTTTAATATTTAATGTATTACAAAGGTTAGTTGTGAATTAATTTTTGGAATTAGACTGGTCATAAAGATATTGAGGTTAATGAGTGCTTGCTGATCTGAATTTTACAACCTTTCTTTCTCCCTCATTCTTGGTTTTAACTTCAATTGAAAATGCTGTCATTCCCAAATGTTGATTTATCCCAAACAACCTCTGGCTATCAGAGCATTAAGAATTATTAGAAACGCACTGAAATATTTTTATGTTATCCAGCATTCAGAAATATTTATCAGTCTTTGCATTCATCATCTGTCTGGAAGGTCATTGACCTGAAAGATGAACCTTTGCTTCTTTCTCTACAAATTCTGCTATCCAGTCGGAACGTTTATGATGATTGACGATGAGTCAGAGGTGAGTGTGCTACCTGAGAAGCTTATTGGAACATCAATGTGCTAAAGCTCCACATTGGGTTGGGTCGGGTATAGGATGCGATGACCTAGCATTCAAAATCACTTCCATAGTTTCAAGCTTGGACCAGGAGTTGAAATGGCTGACAGAACCTGAACATAGGTGTCTTCAATCTTTTCCTTGGAATCATTGTCAAGTGGGGATTCAGCTCATGAGGAGAAGTTTTGTAAGTTAGAGTGGTGCTTGTTGTTGCCCTTACTGATCAAAGATGAGTTCTTTCACATGCTTTATGTAGCATCTTATGTGTCATTATTCATGACTCTCGCACTAGTAAAACATCTTACCCTGTCAAACCCACTTGTGATCTTTTATGTTTGAATAAAGTTTCTCCTTATTCTTCGAAACTCCAACGAATCCAGACACAAACTTTCTATTCTCTCTTGAAAGTATAACCCTCCCATCTCAGGAATTATCCTGGTGAATCTCCTTTGAACTGCCTCCAATGTTACACTATCCCCTTTTAGGTTAAGGGACAAAAACTGTGCACGGTATCCAGGTGTGGTCTCAACAACACTCTGTACAAGTGTAACTAAAACTGCCATATTTTAAACTCTACCCATGTTCAATTAATAAGGTCAATATATAATTTACCTTCTTAGCCGCCTGTTGTACCCTGCAGGTTAACTTTTTGTGATTCATGCACTGGAATACCTAGATATCTCAGAACTTCAGTCATTTGCAGTCTTCCCCATTTAGATAAGACTCTAATTTTGTTTCCTCTTTCTAAAGTGCATGACACTTTCCAAGATTAAACTGCACTTACCAGATTTTTGTCCAATCACTCAACCTAGCTTCTTGTAGAATCACAACGTCATCATCACAACATGCCTATGAAGTCCTGATGAAGGGTCTTGGCCTGAAATGTCGACTCTTTATTTTTTTTCATAGATGTTGCCTGAACTGCTGAGTTCCTCAAGCATTTTGTATGTGTTGCTTTGGATTTCCAGCATCTGCAGGTTTTCTCATCTTTGTGATCTCAACACACTTACTTTTCTACCATCGGCCAACATGGAAACCTTCCCTCCTCTAGTCATTAATGAAAATTGTAAATAATTGAGGGCCAAAAACCAATCCCTGGGGTACTCTACTAGTTACATCCCATCAGCTTAAAAATGATACATTTTTTCCAATTCTTTATTTCTATATGACAGGCAGGTTTCAATCCATGTTAACACACTTTGTCCAATACTTTGTCCAATACCTTCAGCTCTTAATTTATGCACCAGTGTCTTAAATAACACCTTGTTAAATGCTTTTTGGAGATCTAAACACAGGTTAAACTTCCTCTCAATCAATTCATTCTGCAACACCCTTAAATAATTAAAGCAAATCTGGCAAATATGACCTTCTTTCATAAAACCACCAGATCCCATATTAATCCTTCCTCATTAGTAATGATAAAATCAATAATAGCCTATTCCTGGGTTATTCTAAGAAACAATTCCCAGAAACATTTCACAAATCCATCTTCAATAATTCCCTTGCCACTTTGGCTTGATCAACCAATATGTAGATTAAAATATCCCATGATAATTGCAGTTTCCTTCAAACATGCCCATTTATGCTGTACCCTCTTGAAAGGTCACATTCTGGGGACCTATACACTTAGTGGACACTTTATTAGCTACCCCTTGTACCTAACAAAATGGCTAGTGAGTGTACGTTTGTGTTCTTCTGCTTCTGCAGCCCATCCACTCCAACATTCAACGAGCTGTGTGTTCAGAGATGCTCTTCTGCAAACCACTGTTGTAATATGTGGTTATTAGTTTTACTGTTGCCTTCCTGTCAGCTTGGACATTCTCCTGAGACCTCTCTCATTAATAAGACATTTTGCCCATAGAATTGCCATCAATGGATTTTTTTTTTTGTTTTTCACACCATTCTATATTGTCTAAAGACTATTTTGTGTGAAAATCCCAGGAGATCAGCAGTTTCTGAGATCTTCAAACCACACTGTTTGGCACCAACAATCATTTTATGGTTAAAGGCACATTTCTTTCCCATCCTGATGTTGGTCTGAACAACAACTGAACCTCTTGACCTTGTCTGCATTCTTTTATGCATTGAGTTGCTACCAGATGATTGACTGATTAGATATTTGCATTAATAAGCAGATGTACCTAATAAAGTGGCCACTGAATGTAGATTGTTCTCTCCTATTTCATCTTACTATTGCTGTTTATGGTTTCTACCCAGACCAATTCTACATTACCATCCATTGCCTCGATATCACGACTCTGATACCTTCCTTCATTAACAATTTAACTGATTTATTTGCATGCTTTCATTGCTGAGAAGGCATTTATACACAACTAAAATGAGATCTTTTCTTCTCTGAGCTTGTAAGGATCTTAAAATATTTATTTTATAATTATAACAACATGAAATGAATGTCTTTCTCAAAGTAAAAATTAATGAAACAATTTCACAGGAATGTAATTGGTCATAATTCAAGTGAAGAAGGAAACAATGCTGTCCACAATCAAAAGTCTAGTCATAGAGATGAACTTTAAGCAGATTCTTAAAGAAGGAAATCAGAGAAGTGGAGAGATTTGAAGAAACAATTCTGGATGGAAGCACCACCTATTTTTTAGTATATTCATTCAAGGTGTGTGGGTTTTTCAGGCTGAGCCAGCATTTAGTTCATCATCATCATCATCATGTGTTATGTCGTATGACATGGGTAATCATGGTCTTCCTCTCTCTATCCATGACCACTACTGTTCTTGGTAAATTTTGGTAACCGCTACAGAAGCGGTTTGCCATTGCCTTCATCTGGACAGTGTCTTTACAAGACAGGTGACCCCAGCCATTATCAATACTCTTCAGAGATTGTCTGCTTGGTGTCAGTGGTCGCATAACCAGGACTTGTGATATGTACTGGCTGCTCATATGACCATCCACCACTTGTTCATTCGACCATCCTCCTCCTGCTCCGATGGCTTCACTTGACCATGAATGGAGGGCTAAGTAGATGCTATACCTTGCCCAAGGGTGACCTGCAGCTAGTGGAGGGAAGGGGAACCTTACACTTCCTTTGGTAGAGATGAATCACTATCCTGCCACCCTATAATTTAATTGCCCATCTCTAATGGGCAGTATGATAGTGTAGCAGCATCTGCTATAAGATTGGGATTGATTCCTGCTGCTGTCTGTAAGGAGTTTGTATGTTCTCCCCGTGACTAAGTAGGTTTCCTCTGGGTGCTCCAGTTTCCTCTCATATTCCAAAGACATACGAGTTAGTGTTATGAAGTTGTGGACATGCTATATTGGTGCCAGAAGGATGGCAACACTTGTAGACTTCAGACGCATGCTACGCATTTCACTCTTTGTTTCAATGTGTGTTTGCCAAATAAAACTAAACTTTATCTTTAATTGCCCTTGCGGCTGATGGTAAATTGCCTTCTTGAACCACTATAGTCCTTGAGGTGCAGGTGTATCCAAAATGCTTTCAGAGGCAGAATTCCAGGAATTTGTCCCAGCAATATTGAACAAACAACAATATATATTTTAAATCAAAGCAATGTGTGGCTTGGAGGACAACCTCTAGGTGGTCGAGGACCCATACTTTTGCCGCCTTCTCTTTCTAGCTGGTAGAAGTGAAGGAAAGTAAGTGTGAAGAATTGGAGGAGTATTGAACTCAGAATGTGGAAAGCTTCGGCAAACAGGGAGGTGCTGGGTGAACTGAAGCCAAGGATAACAATTTTAAATTTAAGGCTTTGGGAGACAAGAACAGCGAGTGGGAGGCACTGGGTGAATGAGATTAAGTTCAGTTAGGAGATGTAGAGGTTTAATTGAACTGTATTTTATGGAGGGTGTGAGATGGAAGGCTGGTAGGAGAACATTGGAGTATCTTAGCACAGTTGAAGTTTGCAGCTACGAATGTTCAAACACTGGGGGTTAGGAAGAGAATACTGACTGTGTGGAGTTTGTATGTTCTCTCTGTGACCATGAAAGATTCCTCTGGGTGCTTGTTTCCTCCCACACTCCAGAGATTGATAGCTTCATTGGCCAACGTAAATTGCCTCTGGCCAATTGTCCCTGGTGAGTGGTCAATTTTGGGAGAGCTAATGAAAATATTGTAAATGGATGTTTGATGGTCGGTATGAACTCAGTGGGCCAAAGGGCCTGCTTTTGTGCTGCATCTCTCTGTGACTATAGAGGATAGGAGGTCAAAAGCTACCTTTAGGTCAAATAGGGTAGCTAATTTTATGAATACTGCTTTAGTGCAAGACAGAGGTCAGAGAGGGCGCGGAAAATGTGGCTGGACAATGAAGTACAGTTCCAACATTGGAGACATGAGAGACTGTGGATGCTGGAATCTGGAGCAACAAGCAAATTGCTGAAGGGACTCAGTGGGTTAGGCAGTATCTGTAGGGGGAAATGGATAGCTGATGTTTCAGGTTGAGACCTTTCGTCTGAATAAAATAAGTTTTCTCCAAGTTAAACTATTTGCATAAAAATATGAAAGCTTATTATTATGAATGCATTGTCTTCTATTGATTGGAATTCCAATAAATGCATTTCTATGCATGAGATAGAACAACGTGCACATTCACTAAAGGCAATACCAGTCTATTTCACATGGAAATAATCTTTAACAATGTACTCACTTTTGATGTTTCTAGGAAGTACTCCAAGGACCATTGTTCTTGATCAGAAAGAATCCCAATGGACCCAATTAGTTTGCCAATGATGCAGGAAGCAAAGCACAGTGCTCAAAGTGTAAAATGTAATCACCTTTCTTGTGTTTCAGATCATCAGTTAATCCTGTAGAAAAGTCAGAAGAATCAGACAAAAGTTTGACTTGCTAACAATGCTAAAAGGTAAAATAAGATATAATTTTACATTTTTTTCTCTTTTATTAGGTTTAAGGCACAATTTTTTCATTTCTCAAAATCAAAATTGGCTTTTCATTTTAAAAATGGTCTTTTCTTTAGTGTGATTTTCACTAACTGTGCACCTCTTGTATCCCAACAACATCATCCCATCTTTGCAAGAAATCATTTTACTTTTTATTTTGTGATAGATCATGGTAATAGAGCTTTCTGCCACCACGAACCCACAATGCTCTATTACCTCTGCGTGACCAAATAACCTACTAACCTGTACATATTTGGAAGGGTGAGTAATGCCTTGCAGAAGATCTGCTAGTGTTTTGATGAACAGCAAGTTATCCAACAACAACTATATATGAGCATCAGGAGTCAGAGAATGTCCCCTGTTCTGGAGTTTTCCTAGTACAGAACCCAGTATGTTTTCCATCTTGCAGTATATAAGATACAAAAATAAGAGGACAAGGTAATAAGTCTAGATGAAAAGTCTCGACTTGAAATGTCAACTGTTCATTTCCCACTTCAGATTCTGCTTGACCTGCTAAGCTCCTCTAATAGAGATGCCTTTTTGTTTCAGATTCCAGCAGCAGCAGTCTGTTGTGTATCCAAGATAAGACAATTTTCTGGTAAATTCTTGGAGTTATCTAACTGCTATGGGTAAATATGGGAATACAATATATGTCTACACCCTCAATACCCATTGCTAACGTTGTGCATTCACATGGCAGGTATAGCAAAGATTTTAAATAAATCTAGCAGGAAAGCTTACTTCCTAAGATCACAGATTGGGGAAAAAAGCAGTACAGGTTACAGCCAGTGAGCCCATTTAATCTTTGTTTGTCTTTTGAAAGAACAATCCAATTAGTTACAGCTATTTGCTCTTATCTCTCCTTCAGTATTACCCAACTCCTTTTGTCGAATCAGCCTTGAATGGGGAGCAGGCTCGAGGAACTGAACGTCCTGCTCCTGATCCTGTTCCTTATGCGCTTAAAGCTTACATTGAATCCAAACCCTGAACCCTAAACAGTTCAGAAGACCATTCACTCAAGAAGAATTGAGTTGAGACAACTCATGTAAGTTGCTTACAACTAGGAGAGGTCAAAAGCTTTCTAGATTCAAATGGAAGAACAAGAATTAAGATGATAGTTTTGAAATAAAAATAGAAAATGCTGGGATTACCCAGAAGCATTAGTAGAGAGTTAAAATTTCTGGCTGAAACCTTTTCATTAGAAATTTAATAAACTGATAAATCTGTCTTAACTAGAGTTATTCAGGTAAAAGGGAAAAGGTATATTCACGGAGTTAAGCCACACATTAGATAGCCTACTCATGTTCCTATGTTCCTGTTTCCCTGCCTTGCTTGACTTCAGATGTAAGGTACATTTAATTACTAAACATGAGCAAGCTCTTCAGCTCAATAAGTCAATATTGGTTTTGGCCTTCACATGAAAAAAATATTTTAAATCACATTTTCTCATTCTGTTCCCATATATTTTGACCTATTCCAATCACCTAACCCAACATACTTCTGTAATTATTCCCCCAACCACTACTCATGGAAATAAGTTCCAAAGACCTTTTCTTTGATTCCGTTCTGATTATTTTTCATTTAACTGTACAATTATTGCTTCTTTTTCCGGACCACTTCCATGGATGGGTGCAGTTCAAGCAATACCCAAGTCGTTCAACACAATCAAGGACAATATGGTTCACTGGATGAGCAGCCCAACCAGCTTTAACCTTTAACAATTCCTCCCTGTGCTGCACGCATTGCAGAAACTCTTCATGGGTTCTTTGCTCCTCTGAACTCCTTTTGCCCTCTAACATCTAGAGAGATTAGGGAAGTGGTGGGTCGCAACACCAGAGCCTGAAAGATCCCCTTACTGTCAAGTGCATAGAATCTTAACTTGGATATGCATCACTTTTGAACTTCTTTCCAATATTTTTATGATTAATTTTACATATAAGAATATAGAGTACAAGAAAAATATATATATCAGTACATTATACTAAATCGTATATAAAGACTCCTTATCCTATATTCATACAGATTAATTACTTTGTAACATTGAAATATAGTAATTTTATTATATGAAAAAACTAGCCCACTACCAAGACTGAAGCTGATTAGTAAAGAAAAAAAGGAAAAAAAATATTAGTCATCAACTATGCTTTAACAGCAAATCAAATGTTTTGAAAATAATTCAAAAAAGGTCCCCACAACGTTTGAAAGTCTTGGGTAGATTCAGAGATTGAACATTGAATCTTCTCTAAATTTAAACATGACATCACATCACGTAACCATTGGGCATGAACAGAAGGAGCCGTATCTTTCCATTTAAGCAAAAGCGTCCTTCTGGCCATAAGAGAAATAAAAGCCAAAATATGCAAGTCAGATGAGTCAAAAATAATATCCCTTCCTCCAACAATACCAAATAAAGCGGTCAAAGGATTAGGCTTAAAGTTTACTTTGAAAAGTACTTTGAAATACATTTTTCCAATATTTTCCAAGACTCGGGCATGTCCAAAACATATGAATGAGTGAAGCTTCTCCATTATTACATTTATTACAATACGGAGATATATCTAAATAAAAACAAGACAACTTATCCTTGGTCAGGTGGGCCCTACGGACCACTTTAAATTGTAGGAGAGAGTGACGGGCACATAACGATGAAGTATTAACCAATTTAAAAATTTGATTCCTAGTTTCCTCAGAAACTGAGGTCTGTAAATCCTGTTCCCAAAGACCTTTAATTTTATCTAAAGGAACACTTCTCATTCCCAATGGTATATTATAAATATTAGATATAATCCCATTATAAAAAGGTTTCAAATTAAAAATTACATCTAGTAGATCCTTATCAGGACTTTTAGGAAATGTACTTATTTGAGACTGTAAAAAATCTCTTATTTGTAGGTATTGAAAAAAATTAGTTTTGGGTAAACTATATTTAGTTGACAGTTGTTCAAATGAAAAGAGACTTCTCTCTACAAACAAGTCCTGAAAGCACTTAACACCTAATCTATCCCATTCTTTAAAAGCCACATCAATCAGAGAGGGTTTAAAAAAATAATTAGAAAAAATGGGACTCAAAAGAGAAAATCTCAATTTTGCCAAAGTATTTTCGGAATTGTATCTGAATTCTCATAGCGTGTTTAACTACCAGATTATCAGTTAACTTACTCAGAGACAAAGGAAGTCAGGATCCAAGAAGAGAAATAATAGAAAATTTATTAACAAAGTTAGCTTCTAAAAAAACCTACATCGGGCAATCCTCACGATTAACGTAATATAACTAAAATGTAAGATTTCTTATATTAACTGCCCAATAATAAAATCTAAAGTTTGGTAAGGCTAATCCTCCATCCTTTTTATCTTTCTGAAGATGAATTTTATTTAATCTCGAATGCTTATTCTTTCATATATAAGAAGATATAATAGAGTTAAGAGAATCAAAGAAAGATTTAGGAATAAAAACAGGCAACGCCTGAAAAAGATGTACAAAGTATAAATTTAGGTAATGTATTCATTTTAATAGAATTAATTCGGCCAAACAGCAATAATGAAAGAGGCGACCAACGTGATTCAATAGGGTAAGAAAATTTTCTTTAAATAGGTGCTTATAGTTTTTAGTAATCGTTACACTTAAGTAGGTAAGTTGGTTTCTTACAATTTTAAAAGGAAGGTTAGAATTTGTTGGTATCAAATTATTCAAAGGGAAAAGTTCACTTTTATGTAGGTTTAATTTATAACCTGAGAACTGGCTAAAACAGGAGAGTAAGGAAAGCGCATGGGGTAACGAAGTCTCAACGTTAGAAATAAATAGCAGCAGATCATTAGCGTACAGCGAGACTTTGTGAATAGTATCTCTCCTTAAAGTACTAGTGATATCATTAGATTCTTGAAAGGCAATGGCTGAAGGTTCTAAGGCCAGATCGAAAAGCAAAGGGCTCAACGGACAGCCTTGACTAGTGCCATGTTGAAGCTCAAATGGTTTGGAATTATGAGAATTAGTGATAACCACAGCGGAAGGAGCTAAATAATTTAATCCATTGAATGAAAACGGGTCCAAAATTGAATTTTTCTAAAGTTTTAAATAAATAATTTCATTAAACTCTGTCAAAAGCTTTTTCACTATTTAGGAATACTACACATTCCAATATCATGTTAGAAGGAGAATAAATAACATTTAATAACTGACAAATATTAAAGTGAGAATATCGATTTTTGATAAATCCAGTTTGGTTATTGGAAATGACAGATGGTAAAATATTTTCAATCCTTCGGGCCAAAATTTTAGATAGGATCTTAGTATCAACATTAAGAAAAGAAATTGGTCTATAAGAAGAGCAGTCAGTTGGATTCTTATTCTTTTTAAGGATAAGTAAAATGGAAACCTCATAAAAAGATTGAGGAAGTCTGCCCAACTTAAATGAATCCAAAAAAAACTGAACATAAATGAGTTATAAGCAGTGAGGAAAAGATCTTGTAAAATTCTCCAGAAAATCCATCTGGACCTGGAGCTTTCCTCAAATGTAATGAGTGCACAGCCTCAACAATTTCCTCAAAAGAAATAGGTTGTTCCAACAACTTACTGTTGTCGGCAGAAATTGTAGGAATGTTTAGTTGCTCGAGAAAATTGTTCATTACAGTGTTATTGTCATAGTGGGGGTGCTGGGAGGTGGACCCAAATGCAAGACACAGACACTGAACTACTAGGAACAGGACTAGGATTATCAAGGTAGCAAGGTGTGACAGGAAGAAACGATGCTGGACATGACACAGGTCCTGGACGAGACAAGGATTCAGGGCCTGGGCTAGGACTTGACTAGGATAGCAGAACCAGGACATGGAACTTGGAACTAGGAGCCTGGGCTTGGACTCTGAGCCAGAGACTAGACAAGGACCCGAAACCTGGGTCTTGACTCGGGCTCAGACCCCAGATCTAGGTGAAGACACGACAAGGCTTGGCTTCTTCGAGTCTTGGGTACTTCGAGGCTTGGGTATGGACTCCAAGCCAGAAACTGGGCAAGGACCTAGAACCTGGGACTTGACTCAGGATCGGACTCCAGAACTAGGCGAGGACATGACGTGGCTCCAGGATGAGAAGTGGCATCAGGACTGGATGTGAGACTCCTGGACAGGACAAGGGAACCCCAGCGCAGGACGAGGGAACTCCAGCACTGGGCTGGGCAAGGTACTCCTGGGCTGGGCAAGGCACGTGGACAAAATGAAAACACAAAGCCATGGCTTGGACAGGACAAGGTTCTTGGATCGTGGCTAGGACTGGATGAGACCCCAAAGCCTTGATTTGGTCGAGGGAGAGACAGGAACGCAGAGCCTTGGTTGAGGGAGAGGCAGGAACGCAGAGCCTTGGTCAAGGGAGAGACAGGAACATGGAACACAGAGCCAGGACCCCTCTTTGGAAATGGGGTGTAGGGCCGGGACTCAGTGAGGCTGAATCCTGAAGGTATTTATGAAGCCAGCCCAAACGAGAATCAGCTGCCTCAACAGAAACTGGGGAAAACCAGAAAACCTGGAATAAGTAACATGGACCAGACCGTAAACCGGAATGCGGATTTCACAGACCGGACCATGACAGTTATCCTTAGAAGATTCAGAACTATGGAGTTTAGAGTAAAATTCTCTAAAAGTATCATTTATTTCTAAATAATCAGTTGTCCTATCACCATTAGCTTTGCATATTTCTTTAATCTGCTGTTCAGCTATAAAGGTTTTAATTTGATCAGCCAATAATTTACCTGTTTTATCTCCATGAATATAAAATCGACTTTTATCTTTTAGGAATTGGGTTTCAATTGGATAGGTTGAAAGGAGATCATATTTAGTTTTAGTTTTAGTTTCAACATGTCTTTTATATAAGGCAGGATCTGGAGCCAAGGCATACTCTTGGTCTAATTGTTTCAGCTGATTAGCTAAATCATTTCTCTCTTTATTAGCTTTTTTCTTAATACTTATAGTCTAAGAAATAATTTGTCCTTTAATATATGCCTTAAGGGTATCCCATCTGATAAGACTAGAAGTCTCCTCTAACGTATTTTCTTCAAAAAAAAAGAGTAGTTTGTCTCTCCATAAACGTAAAAAAAATCTTTATCAGTTAAAAAAGTTAAATTAAATTGCCAAAACCTATTTGTTTGAAGAAGACCAGGGAGATTTAAAGATAGGAGCACAGGAGCGTGATCTGAGACAGCAATCTCTTTATATTCACAGGATCAAACTGATGGAATCATTTGGCTATCAATAAAAAAAATCAATCCTGGAATATGTACGATGGACATGAGAGAAAAACAAATATTCCTTGTCTACTGGATGAAAAAAACGCCAAGCATCAACAATACCACATTTCATTAAAAAAGATTTAATAAACACAGCTGATTTATTTGGTATCATTAGTTTAGAAGATGAATGATCTAAAGCTGGATCAAAGCAACAATTAAAGTCTCCACCCATCACCAATGAGTACAGACTTAGATCTGGGATAAATGAAAAAAACGCTCAAAGAAACCTGAGTCATCTATATTCGGAGCATACACATTGGCAAATGCTACTAGTTTGTTATTTAGTTTCCTTGATACTACAACAAAACGCCCATTAGTATCAGAAATTACTTTATGTTGAAGAAAGGGAACTTTATTATCTATAAGGATCGAAACTCCTCTGGCTTTGGCCCGAAACAAGGAATGGAAAGGAGATCTTCTCCATCGATTAAAAAGGCGTGAATTGTCACACTTACGTACATGGGTTTCTTGAAGAAAAACAATTGGTACCTTAAGTTCTTTAACATAGGCAAAAATCTTATTTCTTTTCTCGGGATGATTTAGCCCTTTCACATTAAAACTAAGTAAATTAATACTTTGATCCATTTAAAAACTATTTATAAGAAAGATTAAAGTAGCAATCAGAGAAATGAATATTAAACCCAAATAATAAACCTTGAGATATATTAGCTAAGTAACAGAATTGACTAGATTCCCAAATCAGCTTCAAGAAAAAAGAACTTCCCATCCCCCTCCCTCCTCCCAAAGAGAGAAAATCGGTCAAAGGACAACCGTTATCTACCCCCACTGAAAACATCCCCTGAGAAAACCTGTTGGAACCGCTCCAAAGAATTCAAGGTTATTTACTGTTCCAACCAAGACTAAATAATATACATTAAAAATCAAACTTAGGCAGGTTCATCAAACAGAAAGAGCGATTATTCATACTGAAAAATATTAAACAGTCATTTTTTAAATATGCAGTATTTCTGTTTTTGCAAGATTTTTAATCTATTCAATATATATATACAGTCATTTTTTTGAGTCTAAAAACTCTTGCACCTGCTCCTTTGTACAAAACCATTTAAATGATCCATCTTCCATTGTGATTCTCAGTCGAGCTGGAAAATAAGGAGAAGGCTTTAAATTTTGGCTGTATAGCTCCGCCATAACTTTTTTAAACTTGACACGTTCTGCCATAATTTCTGATGAAAAATCTTGAACAATACCAAACTTCTGACCTTGGTAGCCAATCATACCTTTTCCACGGGCATCATGAATCAGATGGTCCTTCATTTAAAATTCATGGAAACATGTAGTGACTGATCTTGGTTTTGATTTTGAAGTCGATCTGTAGATAGGCGATCTGTGAGCACGATCAATCAAAGGCAGAGACTTTATAATATCAGGGAATAATTCCATCAAAAGGTTTGCAAAGAATTCTTTAGGATTATCTCCTTCTGTTTACTCTTTAAGTCCCAAGATTCATAAATTGTTCCTCCTACTTCTGTTTTCCAAATCAGTAATCTTCTGTCTCAGTATTTTGTTGGACTTGGATTGTTTTCATACAGGTTTTGCAAATCATCCATTGTCTTGTCCAGTATAGTAATAACCTCTTCATGTTCCTTTATCTTCTTATCATGCTCAGTCAGAGTTGCTTGAATATCATTTAATTTCATACCTATTTGTTTAATTTCAGCACTGGTTTGTTGTGAATCAGCCAACGCTTCTTTTCTGAACTGTTGAAACTCCTCAGTAAGGTTTTGAATTGAGCCTGTAATAGCTTCCAAAGCTGCTTTAGTAGTCATAGTAATATAATAACCCGTCTAACAGTAGTATTTCAAAAGGTTGGAGACAAAAGTAAGTAAGTAAGGAGCACCAGCAGAGAGCTGTTACTCCATCAGCAGCCACCAGGCAAATCCATGAACTTTGAACTTTGAATTGTACCTGCAGGGTTGGTGAATCAAAATCCTAGTAAACGCTATCTCAAAACTATGACAGAATCTCCTTTACGGGTGAATTCTAGCAAACTGTGAAGTTTTCCTCATTCTAAAAGGCAGATAGGAGAGAGAAATAAATATTGATTTTGATTTCAATGCTCAGACTGACTGAATGCAAAGCAAACTTTGCTTCCATCTGCCACAGTTCTGCCACTTTTATTAGTTCTTGTCCACGATCTACATTGTACCAATGAACAGAAGCCCTGGCTTTTAACTCTTCTTTGTGTTTCCTGATGCTGAGTAGTGCCTCAGTAAATTTGTGCGGGACCCTCACAAATGATTCAATATCCTCCTGAACTGTGGTGCCTAATATTTTATACAGTACATAATGATGTCTTTGTCAGGTTTTGCATAGACTCATTATTTCTCTTAGCTTTTACATTTTACATCATGGAATAAAACTTAGAAATCTACATTTTATTTTTAAAAGTAGTTTATTAACCAAATATCATGGCCTTAATATTCCCCAAATTATCATAATTTTCCACAAGTTTCCTTCCATTCTGAATAGAATGACTACTGTTTATTTTGGTCACAATATTTTCTCTCAAATTTAGGAGATTGAATTCCATCCATCACCTTGTAGTTTATTCCTCCATGGTGCCAATATACAGCTGCATTCATTTATATTCATTATTTAAATGATTCATTATCTATCAGTGGATAGGGTCAGAGAAGACTTCTTCTCTCAGATAATTGAGAATCTATGGAATTATTTGCCTATGAGCATAGTTGGGATAGACAGTCAGAATCGTTTTTCTAGGGTAGCAATTACAAATACTAGTGGGCATAGGCATAGAGGGGGAAGGTTGAAGGGAGATGAACGGGGCAAATTTTAGATTGTAAGACATAGGAGCAGAATTAGGCCATACAGTCCATCAAGCCTTTTCTGCTATTTGATCATGACTGATTATAGCTGATCATGGCCACGATAGTGTAGTCGTTAGTGTGACGCTATTACTGCTTGGGGTGTTGGAGTGCGGAGTTCAATTCTGGTGTCATCTGTAAGAAGTTTGTACATCCTTCCCGTGAAATGCATGGGTTTCCTCTGGGTGTAACTCAGATATCCCACCTCTCCCGAAAGTTCCAGGAGCCTCCCACATATTGATGGCAGCTCCCCAATGCCCACAAATTATACACAATATCCCGGAAATCGATTTTTTTGAGAGGGAGAGGAAGAGGAAGAGCAAGAGCGAGAGTGAGAGTGAGAGGGAGCATCCTGATTGGTCTCTCTTCATGCTAAGTAGACCTATCAGTTTTCTCTGCGGGCGGGCTTTATAGTCGACCTCAAAAATAATGACAGTGTTGCTCGCTGCACTGTTTGCAACAGTGACTTTTCTATTGGTGGGTTAAAATGTAAAAGACATGTTGAGGTGAGTTTAACAGGTGTTATTCATTCATTAGCATAGCTAACGTTATTTAAACTAGCTGGTTAGCTGCTAAGGAACTACTCTATTGATGTCCTACGTGATGAGGCCAAACTCCCTGTAGACTTGCTTAAAGTTGTAATAGAACAAAAACGACTCCATGATAATATAATATAAGTACATATTTTAATGTCACATTTTCTGCATATACCCAAATTGATTTACAGATTAGACAAAATCACTAAACTAAGTATTACATACACCCTTGGAGGTCAATTGGGGGTGATATGGGGTTGCAGGGGGCGGGAATGTTGGGGTGTTACCTCCCTGAAATGAGTTTTTGCAGGGTGGGATGTCTGGTAACTGTTTCTTCCCAATTCCAAAGACATACCAGTTAATAGGTTAATTGGTCATTGCATATTATTCTGTGATTAGGCTAGTGTTAAATAAGTGTGTTGCTGGGCAGTGAGGCTTGTTGGACCGGAAGGGGCCTGTCCATCATTGTATCTCTAAATATCCTTCTCAACCCCATTCTCCTACCTTCTCACTTTATGGACATACAATCAAACCATGTATATAAGCTATTTTATGTATTTATATGTATCGTGTGTTTTTATTATTGTGTTTTTTAAAATATTGTGTTATGTTTGGGCTGCATTGGATCCAGAGTAACAATTATTTAATTCTCTTTTACACTTTTGTACTGGAAATGACATTAAACAATCTTGAATTTTCTCCCCATAACCTTAGATACCCTTACTAATCAAGAACCTATTAATCTCCCTTTTAAACACACTCAATGACTTGTCTGCACACAGCCCTCTGTGGCAATGAATTCCACAGATTCACTAACTTCTGTCTAAAGAAATTCTTCATCATCTCTGCTCTAAAGGAATGTCCTTCTGTTCTGAAGCAGCACCCTCTGGTCCTATACTACCCCTCCATAGGAAGCATTCTCTCCACATCCACTATATCTGGGCCCACCTCTGGAATTGAGTTTAATTCTGCATCAGGTCTGATGCAGACATCATGAGCCGAAGGGCCTGTTCTTGTTCCTGTGCTGTATTGTTTAATATTTTAAGCTCATCTGTTCAGTGCATTTGAATGGTAGTTCAATAAGCATTTGGCCAGTTAAGGGATCAAGAATATTTTGGGCAGGTGATAAAATGAAGGTGAGCTGGAAAATCAGTTGTGATGTATTGGTGTGTGGAACAGGATCTGAGCACTGTATGGTCTTTTCCAACTCTTCACAACCCTTATTTTCAAAACAATTCACCAAACCCATTATGTCGATATGCATTTCAAATTAATTTTGGTGTTATGAATTGCATTTGAATAAGTAAATGAAAAGAATTTTCTGGCTTCCATTCAGAATAATCAGCTCTTTGTATCATAGAAACATAGAAAACCTACAGCTCAATACAGGCCCTTCGGCCCACAAAGTTGTGCCGAACATGTCCCTACCTTAGAAATTACTAGGCTTACATATAGCCCTCTATTTTTCTAAGCTCTATGTACCTATCCAAAAGTCTCTTAAAAGATCCTATCGTATCCGCCTCCACCACCGTTGCCGGCAGCCCATTCCACACACTCACCACTCTCTGAGTAAAAAACTTACCCCTGACATCTCCTCTGTACCTACTCCCCAGCACCTTAAACCTGTGTCCACTTGTGGCAACCATTTCAGCCCTGGGAAAAAGCCTCTGACTATCCACACGATCAATGCCTCTCATCATCTTATGCACCTCTATCAGGTCACCTCTCATCCTCCGTTGCTCCAAGGAGAAAAGGCTGAATTCACTCAACCTATTCTCATAAGGCATGTTCCCCAATCCACGCAATCCTTGTAAATCTCCTCTGCACCCTTTCTATGGCTTCCACGTCCTTCCTGTAGTGAGGTGACCAGAACTGAGCATAGTACTCCAAGTGGGGTCTGACCAGGGTCCTATATAGCTGCAACATTACCTCTCGGCTCCTAAATGCAATTCCACGATTGATGAAGGCCAATATATCGTATGCCTTCTTAACCACAGAGTCATCTTTATTGATCTGAGCTTAGTCATCATAATTATTTTTTCTTGTTTCACTTAACGATTAAAGAGTAAGCAATCCCACCTATAGAGTTTAAAATTGGATGTAGTATTCAAAGTGTGTTTAATGTATTACAGGGAAATGGAATTATGCTGCTGGGTTTGCATTCATTGGCTCTATATTCCTTCACTGTAGAGACAGCGTACAGGAAAAGGATTCTTTTTTTGTTTGCTCTTCAGGATCTCTTTTCGTCTAATGTTGTACAGGAAGGTTGAAGTGATGATGGAGAAACAAATTGCATTTTTGCATATTTAGATGACAACCACTTCAAAGATTTTCGCTCATCTTGAACTTAATAACATAAGAATAGATATGAGTATTTCACTGCAGAATCCTTTTCTGTAAAATCATAACTGCTTTGTGAATTTACCTCAAATATCTTCTTTGCTCTACATCTCTAGGTATTCTAGATCAGGGGTCCCCAACCTTTTTTGCACCGTGGACCGGTTTATTATTGACAATATTCTTGCAGACCGGCTGACCCGGGGGTGGGAGGTAGGGTTGCCAACGGACAAGAGTAGCAGTCAAATACGTTGTTTACCCCGAGAAAGACTTCCATGACCATGAAGCCTTGCACGGGCACCTGTGTGCACATGCGTGTATGTGCCGATTTTTTACCTACAAATCATTTTTGGCGATTCTGTTCGGGGGGTGGGGTGTTAATCACGACCAGAATGTAGGTGATAAGTGGCTAATACGCTCAATTTCATTTCTAAAAGCGTTTATCTAATGAATTAAATATTAAACACACAGCGCATATTTAAATTGGATCGGTATATGGACAGGAAAGAAATGGAGGGTTATGGGCTGAGTGCAGGTCATTGGGACTAGGTAAGAGTAGCGTTCGACATGGACTAGAAGGGCAGAGATGGCCTGTTTCCGTGCTGTAATTGTTATATGGTTATATAAGTCAATAGCATCATAACATTTTAAGTAACGTTTGGATATTAAACACACAGCACATAGTTTCCATGTATGAACATATAAAATCATTGCAACACACCAATATCGCTGAATCAGTGGGAGCCCTGGGCTTGTTTCCCTGCAACAAGACGGTCCTATCGAGGGGTAATGGGAGACAGCGATACTCGAAGGGGGTTCCTTATGTCCAGTCTATTCCACAATTTAGTTTTCGTTGCATTCATTGCAAAGATATGTTGGAAATGGGAACAACGTTTTCAGTGCTTTCGTGGCTATCTCAGGATATTTAGCCTTGATTTTGATCCAGAATGCCGGCACAGATGTTATGTCAAACGTACTTTTCAGCCCGCCGTCATTTGCAAGCTCGAGGAGTTGACATGGATGACGCGTGCGTACTGACTTCTCGTGCGTTCAAGCTCAACAGGGGGCGTGACAGGGAGTGAGGAAAGGTGCAGCTGACTCATATCGCCAAAGCATAATGTTTCCTCGCGGCCCGGTAGCACATGCTTTGTGGCCCGGTGGTTGGGGACCGCTGTTCTAGATAACACAAATTTCAGTCATAAAATGAATAATAACCCCATTATTAATAGTGGTTAATAGAACTTCCACTATCTAATCACTTTTCTTTTGAAAGACTTCATGCTAATTCTTAACTGATTGTCCTTGCTCTTGGGCTCCCAGACAGTGGAGATAGTTTCTCGCCGAAATGTAGAACTCTTTCCCAAATATTAAAGATACCTACTCTGTTGACATTTTTTTTTATCTTACCTCTTTTTCTCTTGCATATTTCTTATTTGTGTTATATCTTTGTTTAAGAGCTGAAATTTTCTATTCTTGAGATCTTCCCCCTCAGTACTTGCTTTCAATATGATGTTTTCTAAGACCTCTTCACTTTATCAGTAAGACATTGATGAAAGACTAAATTTGTCTCGATCAGTGCTTGAGGTGCAGGTTCTGGTTATCTGTGAATAAATCTTCCATTAGTGCAAAAAAATCTCCTGGAAGGACTCAATGTGTCAATCAGCATCTGTACAGGCAGAGAGATGGTCAACGCTTTGTGTTGAGTCTACATCAGGACTGAGAGTGCAGAGGGAAGATAACCAATATAAAGAGGTGAGAGAGGGTGATGCAGAAGCTGAAAGGTGGAATCAGGTGAGGTGGGGGATGATGGGCAGATGGTGCCAGATGGGGGACAGGGAGAGGGGAGTTTTGAGACAGAGAACTTACGTTCTCATACCTCAACTGCCCTGACCTTGCACTGACTGCTTCTATCTCTCAGCAAAAATCCCCAGACAGGCCTTTCCTGGTAGACCCATTGTTTGTCTGCTCTTACCCCCACTAAATCTATCTCTTCATTCCTCAGATATTCAGCACTTCACTCAATTTTCCAGTCCCGACATCCTCATCAAACCCACCATACAATGGCTGCACCATCCTGTTCTGGTGGACTGACCTCTTGCTTTGTAGAGGCCAGACAGTAGCTCTTGGACACCTTCTCATGCTATCTTTGGACCATGACACCACCAAGACACACCAGGCCACCAGCTCCTGGACAATTATTGAGATCATCACAACAGGAGATCTCCCTTCCACAGTCTCCAATATCATGGTGACCCAACCCCAGACTACCTGATTCTATCCCTTACCCAAGATTCACAAACAGGACCGCTCTGATAGGCTTAATTCTTACTCTTGCCCCATTGACCTTGCCCCACCACAACTTGACTCCACTTGGCAGCCCCTTTTACATCGTTTCTCTCTGCACTTTCAGGCCTCGTGTCTAATCAAAATGTCCATCATCCCTTTCCCTTCACAGATTCAGATTCAGATTCTAATTCAGATTTATTTATCACATGTTCTGCACATTGAAACAGACAGTGAAATGCATTGTTTGTTTTAACAACAAACACACTTAGAGCTATGCTGGAGGCAGCCTGCAAGTATTGCCACACATTCTGGTGCCAACATAGCATGCTCAGAATACTCGACAGAGCAACAAAACAACAACAGCAAAACAAGCCCCTTTCCTCCCTCCCACCCACCCACACAGACAAGGAGTTGTCCAACTCCAGGACAGGCCTGCGGGCCTCCAGTCTCTGGGCTTCTTGATGCTTCTTGTTGTAATGTGAGCATTATTAAAAGTAAGTTAATACTAATTAGGATAATGGGGGCGGGGGTTCACTTCCGTTCTTTTTACTTCCGGTGTGCTTTGTATATGGTGTTCCTGCCATGCTGCACGGGTTGTGAAAGCCTCTGTATATACACATATCGGTTTTGACGTTCGAGATAAAGTTGTTTCTTTGGGCATGAAGTTGTTGAGTGTGCCTTTTTCAAAGAAGAAAATACCACATATTCTTGGTGACAAGACGAACTGGTTTTGTGGATGTGTTGGAGTGTTTCGAACAGGAGCAGCAGTGTCGATAAGGACCTCACGTTCAGATGGCTACGTTTGGGACTGTTGGTGAATTTGTGGAGGTAAACGAGGACTGGCCGGAGTATGAGGAGAGGTAGGGACACTTTTTCTGTGCTAATGGAATTACTGAGGAGGCTAAGAAGCGCTCTATTCTCCTGAGTGTGTGTGGGGTGAAAGCTTACAAGCTAATAAGGAATTTAACCACGCCGGGGAAACTGGGGGACATTTCATATGACAAACTGGTCAAGCTCGTGGGGAACCACTACAATCCGAAACCTTCTGTGATAGTCCAACCGTGGAAGTTTCACAGCCATTTCAGGAAGCCAGGTCAGTCTGTGGCCAATTTCATGGCCGAGCTTTGGCAGCTGTCAGAGCATTGTGATTTCAGAGCGGTGTTGGAAGACATGCTCCGTGATAGATTGGTATGCGGCATTGATAATGACGGCATACAACGCCGCCTGTTAGGGGAAACTCCACCGTTGACTTTCAAGAAAGCCTTAGAGATTGCCCAAGGCATGGAGATGGCTGCTAATAATGTCAAGGATATCCAGAAAGGACATGGGGGGTCGCAGTCTGCAGCAGTTCACCAAGTCAGGAGGGAGACTGGTAAACAGGCAAAGCGGGTGGAATGTTTCCGGTGTGGAGGGACGCACTATACAAATGATTGCAAATTCAAAGACACTGTCTGCCATGCTTGTAGCAAAAAGGGACATTTAGCTAAAAAGTGCAGGAGTTCAAAGGGTAAGATTAAGCCTGGGCAGGGGAAAGCTCAACAGGATCAGGCAGCCACACACCATCTAGAAGATGCAGATGAAGAGGCAGTGTGTGCCTACAACATGTTTGCAGTGGAAACAGATGAGGAACCACCTGAACCATATTATGCCACAGTCACTGTCAGGGGAAAGGACATTAAGTTTGAGATTGATTCAGGGGCTACTGCATCGGTCATTAGTGAGGAGACCTACAGGAGGACATGGGGGTCCAACCTGCCTCCCGTTAGACCGTCAAAGCTCAAACTTAGGACCGATACGGGGCAGCCCATACCTCATTTAGGGGTGTTATATGTGGACATTTCAGCCGGGGGTCAGAAGACTGAAGCCAGGCTGGTGATAGCTAAGGGCAGGGGCCCAGTCTTTTGGGTCACGATTGGCTTTGCAAAATCCGGCTAAACAGGCATGAAATTAAGTATGCACACACGACGGAGGACGTTCTGCAGCGGTGTAGTGACGTTTTCAGGGACGAGCTAGGAACACTGAAGGGAGTGACAGTGAGACTGCATGTCGACCCTGAGGCTACACCATGTTTTTTTAAGCCCAGGTCGGTGCCCTATGCCATGAAAGGCAAAGTCAAGGAGGAGCTGGAATGTTTACAGAGGCTGGGCGTTATTGAGCCCGTCCAGTTTTCAAGATGGGCGGCTCCCATTGTTCCAGTTTTGAAGGCAGACAAAATGGTGAGGATATGTGGGGATTATAAGCTTACGGTGAATCAGGTCTCTAGGCTGGAGGAGTACCCATTGCCATGGGTGGATGACCTGTTTGCGACCCTGTCAGGGGGTAAGCTGTTCACAAAGCTGGACATGAGCCACACCTACCAACAGCTGCTGCTCGACGAGGATTCAAAGGAGTACATCACAATTAATACGCACAGGGGATTATTCAAATACAATCACCTGGTGTTTGGAGTGGCATCCTGCCCTGCCACTTTCCAAAGGACAATGGACACTTTGCTGCAGGGGATTCTGCACGTAACAGTGTACCTTCATGATATTTTGATCACGGGGAATATGGAGGTAAAGCATCTGGCAAATTTAGAACGGGTGCTGAAGAGGCTCTCAGACGCAGGGTTGCGGTTGAAATGCGGAAAATGTGTGTTCCTGGCATCGAGTGTGACTTACCTGGGACACAAGATCACAGCTGGGGGGCTTTTTCCTGTGGAGGACAAAGTGAGAGCTATTAAGGAAGCCCCAAGCCCTAAGACTGTCACGGAACTCAGATCATTTTTAGGCATGGTGAATTATTGTGGCAAGTTTCTTCCTGACCTCTCAAGGGTTTTGACCCCACTGTATAAGCTGCTTCACAATGACACTAAGTGGCAGTGGGGTGAAGAGCAGGAGAAAGCTTTCAAGGAGGCGAAAGAACTCCTCCACTCAGCGAAGCTGCTTGTTCACTATGACCCAGACAAGGAGATCACCATTGCATGCGATGCCTCACCCTATGGAGTCGGGGCAGTTCTCTCACATGTAATGGAGGACCGTTCAGAGAAGCCTATTGGTTTTGCTTCACATACCCTGACAGCTGCTGAGAAAGGCTATTCACAGCTAGACAAAGAAGGTCTGGTCATTGTTTTTGCAGTCAAACGCTTTCATCAATATCTTTATGGACGCATATTTACTATTTATACGGGCCATAAACCACTGATGAGCCTGTTCAGTGAGACTAGATGCATCCCACTGCTAGCCTCAGCCAGGATACAGTGTTGGGCTCTTACATTGTCAGTCTACCAGTACACTATAGTGTACAGAGCGGGTGGGGATAATGCAAACGCTGATGCACTGAGTCGACTACCTTTACCTGAGACACCTGTTACTACATATGTGCCCCCAGAGACTGTGTTTTCATTGGAGAGGCTGTCAGAGACACCTGTAAAGGCGACCCAGATCAGGCAGTGGACAGAGAGGGACCCAGTCCTGTCCCAAGTCAAGACTTTTCTATTACAAGGTTGGCCCAGAGTCGTGGAAGGAGAGGATCTGAGGCCTTATGCCAAACGCAAGATAGAACTCAGTCTGCAGGATGGCAGCATTTTCTGGGGGGCGAGGGTCATCGTGTCTCCCCCTGGCCGTTCACAGATTGGGGAGGAAGTTCATGAGACTCATCCAGGGGTGTCTCGAATGAAAAGCCTTGCAAGATCCTATGTTTAGTGGCCAAGAATGGATCAGGATCTGGAGAACAAGGTAAAATCATGCATGCAATGTCAGACTAATCAGAATATGCCACCACCAAGCTCCGTTGCACCCATGGGAGTAGCCAGACCACCCCTGGTCTCGGCTACATTTGGACTTTGCTGGCCCTTGTATGGGGCAGATGTTTCTTGTAATGGTAGATGCGCCTTCTAGATGGATCGAAGCTCACATCATGAGCAACATCACAGCCCCCTCAACCATAGACAAACTCAGGCAAGTGTTTGCAGTCCACGGGTTTCCTGACACTCTGGTCATTGATAATGGCCCGACGTTCACCAGTGAGCTGTTCAGTGAGTTTAGATTAGATTATGAAGACATGCAGTCCTCTTTTATTGTCATTCAGTAATGCATGCATTAAGAAATAATACAATATTTCCTCCAGTGTGATATCACAAAACACAGGACAGCCCAAGACTGAAAAAAACTAACAAAACCACATAATTATAACATATAGTTACAACAGTGCAACAATACCATAACTTGATGAAGAAGTCCATGAGCACAGTAAAAAGTTCAAAGTCTCTCAAATGTCCCACATCTCACACAGACGGGAGAAGGAAGAAAACCTCTCCCTGCCATACCCGACCACGGCCTGACTCTGCGTCATCTGAAAACTTCGAGCTCTGATCAGCTCTCCAACACCGAGTACTGAGCGTCTTCTCTATCCGAACGATTCGACCTCCTTCTCGGTCGCCAACAGCAGGCAAAGCCGGGGATTTTGAGGCCTTCCCTCCGAAAGATTCCCGACCGCGCAGTAATGACAGCAGCGAATGAACGTTTCAGAAATTTTTCCAGATGTTCCTCTCTGCTTTCACATCCATCTCCATCAAATCAGAATTGTCCATGGCCCCTATTTAATGGATACGATATCATTTTTCACTGGACGGCTGCATACGCGCGGCGTGCTGCTTCTCTCTCCTCCCGCCAAATCTATATGCAGCGGAATGGCATTCATCACATTTGGACGACCCTTTTCCACCCAGCCTCCAATGGTTTGGCTGAGCGGGCTGTTCAGACAGTGAAGGAAGGCCTAAAGCGGATGACAGGGGACTCTCACAGCATTTGGCTTTCACGTTTCCTGTTTAAATACCGCCTCACGCCACAGACTACAACTGCCCGCACTCCAGCAGAGATGCTGATGGGGCATAGGTCCAAGTCAAGATTGGACCTGCTGTGCCCGGACATGAAGACAAAAGTGGAGAGAAAGCAGGAAAAGCAGAAGGAGGGACATGATCAACATGCGCGAGAGAGACAGTTAAAACCGGATGACAATGTCTATGTGAGAAACAATCAGCAATGGCTGCCTGGGGTTATTCTTAAGCAGAGTGGTCCCGTCTCCTACGTTGTTAAGCTGACTGATGGGCGTGTTTTCCACAGACATCAGGACCATGTGTGCCTGCGTCATGATACCGGCTCAGAGGCAGACAGTTCCATGGAGTTTCCATTTGTGAGACAGACTGCGGTGGAAGCATGTCCACCAGTGACTTTGCCAGAGGGAGAGACGCTGGCAGAGGGGTCGGGGTCCCCTGAGGAGGATGGACATTCTCATGCAGACACACAGACCCCTCTCATGCCCCCAACACCAGATCCACCCAAAACACCCTCACCAGCGGTGCCTGCAGGGTCACCGGGGGTAGTGTGCAGGTCACAGCGCACTCGTAAACCTCCTGACAGACTGAATCTTTGACGGGACAGTTCTTTTTTGTTGTTGTTAGATTGAATGTTGAATCTGTCTTGCTTTCCAGATGTTTTGTTTTGGTGAACTGTTGCTGAGATACTAGTATAAGCTTTCAGGGGTGCACAAGGTAATAACACCACCGTTTTTATTTCCTAGGTTTTTAAATTTGGGGAATGTTGGATTTTAAAGGGGGAGAAGTGTTGTAATGTGAGCATTATTAAAAGTAAGTTAATACTAATTAGGATAATGGGGGCGGGGGTTCACTTCCGTTCTTTTTACTTCCGGTGTGCTTCGTATATGGTGTTCCTGCCATGTTGCATGGGTTGTGAAAGCCTCTGTATATACATAATCGTTTTGATGTTCGAGATAAAGTCGTTTTTTTGGCATGAAGTTGTCGAGTGTGCCTTTTTCAAAGTAGAAGTTACCACACTGCTTGATCTGCTGAGCTCCTCCAGCAGTTCGTGTTGTGCTCCTGATTCCAGCATCTGCAGTCTTCTGCGTCTTCTCTCAATATTCACATCTGGTTGTGATTCTAAACTCAGGCCATGTTTAAATTCTACAAATTGGAATAAACCCCAATCACTATTTATTTTCTGACAAATATTAATGGTATTGAATTGTGATGTGTGTGCATCTGGCATTCCTTTCAGTCTTTGCACCATGATATTTATAACCTATTCTCTGTCCCTGTGCTTTAACTAACTACAAAAGGGTGCTGTGGATCAGGGTATCACTACTTGAAAGGGAGAGAAAAATCTCCTCCACATTCTATAGTACTTGGATATATCTATGAAGAGCTGCAACTTGTGTGACTGAAAGATATGACTTCAGTTGGTTGCTCTTTTTTGACTAACACAGGCATGGTGGGATGAACAGTCTACTTCTGTGTAGTACATTCTCCATGGCTCGAAGATTCATCCAAATGCAAGCTGTGTTTGGATGCTATAGCTAGGATGAAAATAGATTAAAAATAATTGAATGGTTAAATATATTATAGAAGGAATAAATCACATTAAAATATTTTCTTGACCATAATTCTTCTAAAATATTAGTTATAATATATATTAAATGTCTTCTGATAACAGCATTATGTAATTATGATGCAATGCTAACATATTGTTCATATTGAAATCATTGTTATGTTTGATGTGCAAAAGCATTTCTGTGTTTTTCTGATGAAGGGTCTTGGCCTGAAGTTCTGATGAGGGTCTCAGCCTGAAACGTCCACTGTTTATTCCTTACCATAGATGCTGCCTGACTTGCTAAGTTCCTCCAGCATTTGTGTATGTTACTCCATGTTTTTCAAATTCTAGAAATTGAAAATTTCTCATGTTCAGAAAAGAACTCAGAAGGCTTCACAGAATATACTGTCAGGCATTCCAAAATCTGTAAAATAGGGTTGGCGACAAAAGTGCAAATAAATCAGCAACCTAGATCTAATGACAGATGAGAGTAATCGGTAAATTTGTTAAAACTGGAGCCTGTAGGCTGCACACAGCAAAGGATGTGGTAAATTATCAGATGTGTGCAGTAGCAACTGAGAAAATAAACCACTGGGTACTTACTGTTCTTTTCAAAAAAGAAACATTTCCTGTCAAGCAGCTTTTGCTAATTTATTTCTTTTAAAGTTTCATTTCTCTTCAGTGTAAGCATGTTTTCTTTCATAAACAAAATTCCTCACTTCCCTTCTGTGGATCTCATTACTTTGCTCTCCTGGTAACTGAGTCGTCATCAGTGCAATCTAGAACTGACCCAGAGAGTGACTTGGACAAGAGGTTGGCTTGACATTCATTATTGATCTCTATCCTGTTCAGTTGCCATACTTAAATCTAGAAATTAGTGATTATTTTTTTGTTTCAAAATGCATTAACTCCCTGGAGGCAAACAACCAGGACTGTAAAATGGAGAGACAGGAGACTGAAGATGTTGGCATCTGGTGCAAAACGCAAGATACTGGAGGAACTCAGTGGCCAGGGACTATCTGTGGAGGGAATGGACAGTAGATGTTTCAGTTCAAGACTTTTCATATGGACTTGGTGCTTCTTTGAACTCCTCAAGTCTCTTGCAAAGTTAAAAGCTCAGTATTTGTTCATAGGCATTTGGGAGAGTATTAGAGTCACAGAGCCAAACAGGACAGAAATGGATCTTTCAGCCCAACTCTTTTATGCTGATGCCCATTTACACTAATCCCATTTCCTTTTATTCTTCTCCAATCCAAGTAACTGCCCAAAAGCCTTTTAAACACCATAATTGTATCTGCCTCTGGCACCTCCTTCCACACAACTGCCACTCTCTTATCTACCTTTTTTACAACCCCTATAATCTTATAAGCATCTATAAGGCCACCCCACAGCCTCTTACAATCCAATGTGAAGAAATCCAACCTATTCAATTTCTGCTTGTCCTCCCTTCCAGGCAATCCATTCTGCACTTTTTCTCATGCTTTGTCATCTTTTCTGTACTTCTGTGACCAGAGCTGTACCCAAAACTCCAAGTGCACCCTAACTGATATTTTATACAATGCAACATGATGGTTCAGCTCTTATATTCAACACATCACCTACGAAGGCAAGCATGCCAGATTCCTTCTTCCTATCCATCTTGTTGCCAAATACAAGGAATTATGAACTTGCATCCGAAGGTCTCTCTATATTTCAACACTCCTAAGGGCATTTATTGTACACTGGGTTTCTCAACTGGGGTTCCATGGAACCCTAGGGTTCTGTGAGAGGTCGCTAGGGGCTTTGTGAGGGATCATGATTAAGAAAAATAAACATCATTTTTTGAACTTTATGCAATGTGCGATGCTAGTGCTCGCAGAGGTGGGCAGTGATGGAGCAGCCCCACTAGCAATCTTGTTAGTGGTCTCTCACCCAGTATGGCAGTGCGCAGTAGGACTGTGTTTATTTGCTTCAGTCCAGAGTGGAGGACGGTAGGCTGATGAGGACTGTGAAATGCAGTTTTGAAGCATTGAATGGACTCGCCCAACTTGGGCTGTGACGTCAGCCTCTCCCTGTGTAAAATACACAGGGGTATTTTATTAAACCCTGTGCTTTACAGACACGTCTGATGGTCCAATGTGGTGATTTTTCAAGAAGAGGTGTGAGATGGAAGAGAAGGATTCTAGGCCTAGGCTACGGACAATTCTGATAAGGTTAATGATGAAGAATTACAATCATCAGAGTCATTTCACTTCACTAATGCAATGATGGACACAATAAAAGGCTGTCTTTACAATGGAAGCTATTTATCAGTGGGTTTTATCTGGACTGATGATCTAAGTTGTCCTATTCCATTGTGCCTGGTCTGTAGCAAACAATTTTCAAATGCAGCAGTGGCTCCAGCAAAATTGAAATGACACTTAACTACAAATCACAGCCAAATGACACATAAAAGTGCCGATTATTTTAAACGGCAATTAGGATCTCAAAACAAACATAGTAAAGCTTTTGTTAATAAAGTCACATTCAGTAAAAAACGTTCAGGAAGCAAGTTATTTAGGAGCAGAACTTATTACCCAGAAAAGGAAAAGTCACTCAGTGAGAACTTAATAATGTCAACATGTAAAATTGTAGAGGGTAAAGTGTTAGGACAAGATGCAGTATGGGAAATTTAAAAGGTTTCATTCTCAAACAGTACAATAAATTGATGTATTGATGACATGTTATATGATGCTGAAGAGTTTTTGTGTGATAAACTGAAAAGCAACAGCTTCTCTATCCAGGTTGATGAGTCAACAGATTTCACCAATAAATGTCATGTTGTAGCATTTGTAAGATTTATAAAAGATGGTGAAATTCAGGAAATCTTTTTCTATTGCAAAAAGCTGCCTGAAACAAGCAAAGGTCAAGGTATATTTAATGTTTTGTCTTCGTATCTGGAAACAAAAGGTCTGTCTTGGAGGAACTGTGTGGGCATCTGTACTGATGGTGCCTCATCAATGGTTGGCTCCATGAGAGGTTTTGTTCCTCTTGTAAAAAAAAGAAAATCCTGACATTGTCTCAACACACTTTCTTCACAGAGAGGTGCTGATGTCAAAAGCTCTTCGAGATGAAATGAAAGAAGTTCTGGATGATACTACAAAAATGGTTAACTTTATTAAACAAAGACCAGTTCACTCAAGAATGTTTAAGAAACTCTGTGAAAACCTGGGCAAAGAGCACACCAATATCCTGCTACATACAGAAATCTGGTGACTTAGCAGAGGGAGAGTTCTCAAAAGGGTGCTTGAGCTGAAAGGTGAATTGCAGGAGTACTTTCAAGAAAATAATAGGCCAGATTTTGCTGAATGCTTTGAAGATGAAGAATGGCTGCATAAATTAGCCTACCTAGCAGACAATTTTCATCATATGAACCAGTTGAACAAGTCTCTGAAAGGTCCTGGAAAAAATGTTTTGACTTCAAGTGACAAGATTCTTGGATTTAAAAGGAAACAGAAATTTTGAAAAATCATGTTGCATTAGGAAATCTTGAAATGTTTCCACTGCTGCTTGGGCTTGAGAGTGAGGAAGGATATCAGAAAGTCTCGAGTCTTATTGAAAACCACCTGGAAGAACTGTAGATTAAAATGTAACAGTATTTTTCTTCCCTTTCAACACAAGTGTATGACTGAGTGAGGGGCTGTCTCTATGAATTTTCTGCTCAGCCTGAGAACTTGACTTTGAGAGAAGAGCAAGAGCTTTGTGAGCTGCACTCTGATCATGCACTCAAGATGAAACTCACTGACCTGCCCCTTGACAAGTTCTGGATTTCTGTGAAAGAAGAGTATCCTGCTATTCATAGGAAAGCAATGAACATTTTGCTGTAGTTTTCAACTTCTTACATGTATGAGCAAGTTTCTTCTTGTTTAACAAACATCAAGAGTAAGGATAGAAATTGTCTCACTTCAGTTGAAGGTGAAATTTGTGTGTGCTTATTTCAAGTTCAACCCAGAATAGAGTATTTGTGCAGCAAAAAAACAAGCACAAGTTTCACATGCCAGGCTTATATTTGATCCTGATCATGTCACTCAGTAAGAAAATGCTTTTTCAAAGTTTTGTATAAAAGTGTGTCTTAGGCTATAGTTTTATTCATATTGCTTTGGCTTATGGCTTTTAGTAACTTTTTATTCAATGTTGTCAATAAACTTTCATGTTGTAAATAGCATTGATTAAAATCAATTTACAACCTTTATTTAAATTAAATCTACTAAACCTACCTTTAGAAAGATTAAAGATAGGATCCTGCTGGAGGGTTTCGGCCTAAAATATTGAATGTACTCTTTTCCCAGATCCTGTCTGGCCTGCTAAGTTCCTTAAGCATTTTGTGCATGTTGCTCGGATTTCCAGCATCGCAGATTTTCTCTTGTTTGTGAGAACAATCCCGTGTAAATCCCATTTTGGCTTAAGCCAGTTATTTAACAAGAATTTATTATGTTTGCCTTATGAATTTTTAAAATTTATGAAAGGAAAAGAAAGAAATTAATTTCAAGAAAGGTAAGCTAAGCTTAACTACTGTTTTTTTCAAGAGAGTTTGGCTAAAAATTCATTCTCTACTCAAAAGAGCATTGACAATTATTTTTGGATTATTTTATCTACAACTTACTGATCACGCTAATGTACTGTGAGTTCCCTGAGACCTGAAAATTATTTCAAGGGTTCCTCCAGTGGAAAAGGTTGAGAAAGGCTGGTTGTATCTGTCCAATCAGTATCTGATTTCTCAAAATCAGAATCAGATTTAGGTTTAATATCACTGGCACATGTCTGAACGTATGTGTTTTGCAGCAGCAGTACATGGTACCACATAATAAAAAATTATAATTTACAATAAGAAATATATATACAGTATTTATATATAAATTAAATTAAATAAGAAGTGCAAAAAGAGAGCAAAAGAAAAGAAAAAAATAGTGAGGTTGTGTTCGTGGGTTTATTGTCCATTCAGAAATCTGATGGTGGAGAGGAAGAAGCTGTTCCTGAAACATTGAGTGTGTGTCTTCAGGCTCTCGTACCTCCTCCTTGATGCTAACAATGAGAAAGGGCGTGTCCTGGTGAGATACCAAATCTCCTCAAACTCCCAATGAAATATAGCCGCTAGCGTACCTTCTTTGTAATTTCATCTATATGTTGGACCCAGGACAGATCTTCAGAGTGTCACAATGGTGGGGTGGGGGGGTTTGGGAGCAAGGGTGGACCGAAATGCAAGACACAACTTGTGAGGTTAACTTAATTGAGTTAATTGCTCGGTACAAGGAGAGCAAATCAGAAACAGGAATAGCATACTGGACAAGGACTCAGGCATTGGACTAGGCTGGGACTAAGGGTCTGGGTTAGGACTCGGAATCACGGACCGCCAGGGCCAGGACTGGGCGTGGTACTTGGATGCCGCCAGGGCCAGGACATCGTACTTGGAGCCGCCGGGTAATGGTGAGCTCTAGACTCGGCCTGGGAACAGTAGACAGCGGCTCTTGATTCTCTCCGGCGGGTTAACTGATGGACCCACCTCGGCGAGGAAACTTTGCAGGCTCACTTTGGCGAGGGAACTTGACAGGGTTACTCCAGTGAGGAAAGGCGACTTACTGGCACCCGTCTCGGGGGAAGACTAGGCTTGCTCCAGCCAGATGACATTGGCTCGCAATACCTTTGGTGACTTTGCAAATGCTCTCGTGCCGAACGGCTGAAAGCTGGAGACTATAAACTGCCATTTCAGCTGAGAGTAAATTGCCTCCAATCACCAAGCCTGAGGTACACGGGAAAACAGGAAACCAAAGGGAAACAAGGAGTCAACGGTCCGGATCATAACATAGACAAAGTAAATTTAAAGGGACCTCGATCTAGACCATGACACAGAGATGTTAACACCCAGGAACATGAAACTGCTCACCCTTTCCACTGCTGACCCCTCGATGAGGACTGGTGTGTGTTCCCTCAAATTCCCCTTCTTGAAGTCCACAGTCAGTTCCTTGGTCTTACTCATGTTGAGTACAAGGTTGTTGTTGTGACACCATTCAACCAGCTGATGTATCTCGCTCCTGTACACCTCCTCAGCACCATCTGAAATTCTGCCACCAATAGTTGTGTCATCAGCAAATTTATAGATGGCATTTGAGCTGTGCCTAGCCACACAGTCATGGGTGTAGAGAAGGTAAGAAGGTAGAGCAGTGGGCTAAGCACACATCTTTGAGATGCACCAGTGTTCATCGTCAGTGAGGAGAAGATGATATTTCCAAACTGCACAGACCATGGTCTCCTGATGAGGAAGTCAATGATTCAGTTGCAGGGGGAGGTACAGAGGCCCAGGTTTTGGAGCTTGTTGATCAGTGTTGCGGGTATGATTGTATTGAACATTGAGCTGTAATCAACAACCGATGTATGCATTGCTATTATCCAGGTGATCCAAGGCCGAGTGGAGAGCCAGTGAGATCGCATCCGCTGTAGACCTACTGTGGCAACAGGCAAATTGCAGGGGTCCAGGTCCTTGCTTAGGCAGGAATTGATTCTGGCCATGACCAACCTCTCAAAGCACTTTGTCACAGTAGATACGAGTACAACTGGGTGATAGTCATTAAGGCAGCTTACCGTGTTCTTCTTGGGCACTGGTATGATTGTCACTCTTTTGAAGCAAATGAGAACCTCCAGCTGCAGCAGTGAGAGATTGAAGATCACTCCCATCAGTTGATTGGCACAGGTTTTCAGTGTCCTACCAGGTACGCCATCAGGGCCTGACACTTTGCGAAGATCCACTTTCATGAAAGATGTTCTGATATTAACATCTGAGACAGAGATTACAGGGTCACCAGATGCTGCAGGAATTTGCTCAGGTGTAGTTTTATTCTCCTTTTCAAAGTTGTTCCATTATTCAAGAAGGGAACCAGGATAACCCTGGAAACTATAAATGACTGAGTCTCACATCAGTAGTAGGAAGTTACTGGAGAGAATTCTTAGTGATAGTATTTATGAGCATTTGGAAAACCATGGCCTAGTTAGGGAGAGTCAGCATGGCTTTGTCTGGAGCAAGTCATGTCTTACTAACTTGACTAATTTTTTTGGCGAAGTGGCGAGGGTGATTGATGAAGGTAGAACTGTGGATTTTGTCTACAAGGGTTTTATTAAGGTATTTGACAAAGTCCCTCATGGGAGGCTCATCCAGAAGATTAAGATGCATGGGATCCATGGTGAATTGGTCATTTGGATTCAGAACTGGCTTGCCCATTGAAGACAGAGGGTAGTGGTTGAAGGGACTTATTCTACCTGGAGGCCTGTATTTAGTGGTATTCCACAAGGATCTTTACTGGGACCTCTGCTGTCTATGATGTCTATAAATGGATGAAAAAGTGAATGTGTAGGTTAGTAAGTTTGCAGACGATACGAAGATTGGTGGTGTTGTGGATAGCGTAGAAGACTGCCAAGGAATACAGTGGGATATAGATCAGTTGTAGATATGGCTGAAATAAAAGGCAGAGTTTAATCTGGCCAAATGTGAAGTTGTTTTGTCTGGTTGGAGGTATGTACAGTCAGATGACAATAAACCTGAACTTGAATTCGGTAGGTCAAATGCAAAGAGACAGTACACTGATAAGGGCAAGATCCTTAACAGTGTTAATGAGCAGAGGGATGTTGGGGTCCAAGTTCATAGCTCCCTGAAAGTGGCTAAATAGATTGATAGGGTGGTTAAGAAGGCTTATGGCATGCTTGCCTTTATTAGTTGAGGCACTGGGTTCAAAAGTCAGGAGATTAGGTTGCAGATCTATAAAACTCTAGGTGGACCACATCTGGTCCCCATTATAGGGAGGGTGTTTTGTCTTTGGACAGGGTGCAGAAGAGATTTACCAGGAAGTTGCCTGGGTTAGAGGGCATGTGCTATAATGAATGGCTGGACAAACTTGGGTTGTTTTCTCTGGAGTGGTGGACGCTGATGGGAGATCTGATCGAGGTTTAATTATGAGAGGCATAGACAGAGTAAACAGACAATATCTTATTACAAGGGTTAAAATGTCTAATACCAGAGGGCATGCATTTAAGGCAAGAGGGGGTAATTTCAAAGGAGATGTGAGGGGCGTTTTTTTTTACACAGAGAGTGATGGATGGTTGGAATGCACTGCCTGGGAGGGTAGTAGAGGCAGAAACATTAGAGTCTTTTAAGAGATGTTTAGATCGGCACATGAATGTGTGGAAATGGAAGGATAGGGACATTGTGTAGGCTAAAGAGATGAGTTTAGTTGGCCAGTTGATTGCTAATTTAATTGGTTCGGCACAACATCATGAGATGAAGGGCCTTTTCTGGTGCTGTACTCTTCTATGTTTTAGAATCGGAACCCACTTTAGTTCATAACTGACATTATGAGCAAATACATATTTCCAGATATGAAACTCATCAGCTTTTAATCATTTGCCCTGTACTTTGATTTTCAAGATGGGAATGCTGAGATCTAGAATTGACATTAATGCCCTTGCTATGAGTAACCCTACAGGCTATTATCTAATTCTGAACTATGGTAACCAATCAGGAACCAGGCACGTTACTTTCAATGCTGCCTGCTTGCATTTTCTTGATTCTTTCGTTGAAAGTCTGAATGACTTTCTCTACTCATTGGACAGAGGAAGTATGGTGCATCAATAAAAAATGGTGAGGGTCAGTGGAAATTTGGCAAATTTCTTTAGGCTTCTGAGCAAGTAGAACTGCTGGCGAGTTTTCTTGGCTGTGGTATTAATGTTCTCTCTTTCTCCCTCTCTCCACTCTCTCCCTCCTCTCTTCTCTCTCTCTCAACTCTCTCCTCTCTCTCCCTTTTGTACTTCAACTCACCATTATTTGTAATTTTTTTTTCTTTCACAATACCCATCATGGTCTATCTTTGTTACCTTCCATCCCTATGTTGTCGGAAAACTTTGCCAAAGAATTGCCCTGCATTTCAGTAATAGTTAAAACGTCATGCTTCCGTACTTTTGACTTTCAGCAAACTCCCTGCATTTATCTCTGTAGCATTAAGCTAAACTAGACTTCTCCCCTCTTTCTTTACAGCCCTGATGAAAAGACTTGAAGCATTGACTGTTTATTTCCCTCCATAGATGCTACCTGACCTGCTGAGTCCCTCCAGCATTTTGTGTGTTGCTTCTCATCGTACTGAATTTCTTCACTCATTCAAGTTCTGAATTTCTTACTCTGTGGAGTTAATATTCTGGAAGTGGACATCATACCATTTTATATGATTATGCATTTTATAATTGTATCGCTGTGTTTTACAGTGTTTCAGTACTTGCAATCGAACCATTTCACAAATCATTATAATACGTTAACAACTCTACATTGAATACAGTAAGTGAGTAATACACTCTGTAGCCATTTATTAGATAACCCCTGTACCTAATAAAGTGGCCACTGAGTGTATGTTCGTGATCTTCTGCTGCTGTAGCCCATCCACTTTAGGGTTTGATGTGTTCTGTGTTCAGAGATGCTGTTCTGCATACCACTGTTGTAACATGTGATTATTTGAGTTACTGTTGCCTTCCTGTCAGCTTGAACCAGTCTGGCCATTCTCCTCTGAACTCTCTCATTAACAATACATTTTCACCCATAAAACTGCCGTTCACTGGATGGTTTTTGTCTCATTGCACCATTACAGCACCTTTTCCCCATTCTAGTGTTTGGTCAGAACAGCAACTGAACCTCTTGACCATGTCTGCATGATTTTATGCATTGAGCTGCTGCCACATGATTGGCTGATTAGATATTTGCATTAACAAACAGGTGCAGGAGGTATCTAATAAAGTGGCCACTGAGTGTATATTTTGTTGAATGTTTTATGTTGGTCATTGAAATGTATCTACTTATGTCATAACTCTAAACCGAAGTTTGAGTGCAGTTGTAGGTCAGGGACTTTGAGGCAACCCCATCCACCCTAAAAAGGGAAAAAAAGAGGTATTAAAAGTAGAAATTAAGCTGTTTTCACAGATGAACTTGAAGAAGTTGCTCTCCAGTGCCATTGTATCATGAGCCAAAAGGCTTGTACTGTGCTGTAATTTGCTATGTTCTATGCGGAATTAGCCTAAAAAACTCTCTCCCACCAGCGGAGGGCAGAATGTTACTTTATACTTTATTGTCGCCAAACAATTGATATTAGAACGTACAATCATCATAGCGATATTTGATTCTGCGCTTCCCGCTCCCTGGATTACAAATCGATAGTATATATTAAAAATTTAAATTATAAATCATAAATAGAAAAATGAGAAAAATGGAAAGTAAGGTAGTACAAAAAATCCGAGATGCAGGTCCGGATATTTGGAGGGTACGGCCCAGATCCGGGTCAGGATCTGCTCAGCAGTCTTATCACAGTTCAAAAGAAGCTGTTCCCAAATCTGGCTGCACGAGTCTTCAAGCTCCTGAGCCTTCTCCCTGAGGGAAGAGGGATGTAAAGTCTATTGGCTGGGTGGGTCGTGTCCTTGATTATCCTGGCAGCACCGCTCCGACAGCGTGCGGTGTAAAGTGAATCCACGGACGGAAGATTGGTTTGTGTGATGTGGTGCGCCGTGTTCACGATCTTCTGCAGCTTCTTCCGGTCTTGGACAGGACAACTTCCATACCAGGTTGTGACGCACCCTAGAAGAATGCTTTCTACCGTGCATCTATAAAAATTAGTGAGGGTTTTAGGGGACAGGCCGAATTTCTTTAGCTTTCTCAGGAAGTAAAGGCGCTGGTGGGCCTTCTTGGCAATGGACTCTGCTTGGTTGGACCAAGTCAGGTCACTTGTGATAATGACCCCGAGCCCAAGGAACTTAAAGCTGTTCCACTTGCGCACCACCGATGTAAATTGGGTCGTGCGGTCCGCTACTCCTTCTGAAGTCAACAACCAATTCCTTCGTCTTGCTGACGTTGAGGGATAGGTTATTGTCTTCACACCATGCCACCAGGTTCTTAATTTCCTCTCTGTACTCAAACTCATCATTACCCGAGATACGGCCTACAATTGTTGTGTCATCAGCAAACTTATATATTGAGTTCGATGGATACTTGGCTACACAATCATGGGTGTACAGTGAGTACAGCAGGGGGCTGAGTACACAGCCTTGTGGGGCACTGGTGCTCAGAGTGATTGTAGAGGAGAGCTTGTCCCCTATTTTTACAGCCTGGGTCCTGTCTATGAGGAAGTTGAAGATCCTGCTACAGATCTGAGTGCTAAGGCCCAGGTTCTGGAGCTTAGGAATCAGTTTATTTGGAATGATGGTATTAAAGGCAGAGCTGTAGTCAATGAAAACGAGCCTTACATATGCGTCTTTGTTCTCCAGTTGTCCTAAGGAGGAACGTAGGGCTAGAGAGATGGCATCTGCCGTTGACCTGTTGCTCCGGTAGGTGAATTGCAAAGCCTCGAGGTTGACTGGTAGGCTGTGGTTGATGTGTGCCATAACCAATCGCTTGAAGCACTTTATAGCAATTGATGGCAGAGCCATGGGTCGATAGACATTCAGGCATGCCACCTTCCTCTTCTTCGGCACTGGGATTATCGTTGCCTTTGTAAAACATGAGGAGATCTTAGACTGAAGCAAGGAGCAGTTGAAGATGTCAGCAAACACTCCAGCTAGCTCGCTTGCACAGGCCCGGAGAACCCGTCCTGGGACGCCATCTGGGCCCGTCGCCTTCCGTGGATTTATCTTCAGGAAGGCCCTTCTAACGTCCTCCTTGGTGACGATGAATCTCGATGCCACCAGGTCCGGTTCATCCGGAGGGAGCGGGACCGTCCTCTTCTGTTCGAATCTTGCATAGAATACGTTAAGTTCATCAGGAAGAGAAGCGCCACAGTTATTGATATTCCCAGCCTTTTCTTTGTGCCCAGTGATCTCATTTCGAACCTGCCATAGTCTACTGGCATCCCTCTGGTTAGTCTAGGCTTCCAACTTGGCTTGATATTGCCTCTTGGCGCCCTTAATGGCTTTCCGGAGTTCACGCCTGAATTCCGTGTAGCGACTAGTATCCCCGGACCTAAAAGCCGCAGCTTTAGCCTTCAAAAGGGACTTGACCTCATAATTCATCCAAGGTTTCTGGTTAGGGAATACCCGAATGTTCTCCTTTGGTGCTGAAAATCTTAGGATATCCTATTAGGCGTTCCTGTTATTTGTTTCTAATTCCAGGATGATCACCCATATTTGGGAGGTTGCATGTTCAACATGAGTGTCACATCATCTCAGTGTTAGGATGTGCAGAGGGAGCTGCAGAATAGTTCCGCACTCCATTTTTTATCTTTGCTTTCAGTGGGATTGAAGGAGATATTTAGCCTTTGTATAAACATGAGTGAATATTTTGTTATTCCCATATAGTCAGCAGCTCTTCCTCTTTAGTCCTAACATTTGGCTTGAACAGCTTCCTTTACCTGCTTAAAGGCATGGGCAATGTCATTATTCACCAATGCTGCTGAACAGATCCTTCCATTCAACCACTTGGTTCTTGAACCAACCTGCACAAACCTCAATATTGGAACACAAAGACCATTTGCAGTCAAAAGACTTGTTTTGTTCTAATTGTGTTCCTTCTTGCATAATTTTATATAATTTATATTGAATTTGTTTTCCTTGTGAATATTCTGTCTCCAATACTATGTAAGTCTTCATTTGCACCGGTGCATGCACGCACTTGAGCATATGATGTTGAATTTGACTCGACTACTCTCTGTTCTTGATGTCTGTCATCACAGCCTCTTTCACTCTAATACATGTACTTGTAAACCTTTTATTGTTAATGAAGAAATGCTCAGCAATATTAAGCAGAAAATACATTTTTTAAATCTTCTTTTGTCTCAAAAATTTAAAAAATCCTCCTAACTTTTAAATGTTATTCTGCTTATACCGAAATATTTTACAGACCTGCTCAGCCACGTTCTCTTGGTACTTCTTTAATACATTTCAATTTGATTTGAGTGAATTCCATTTGTTTAAATAGTATTGTTGACCTGTCTTGCACTGCAGGTATTCAACCAAAGCTGCGTTTTAATGTTCTTGCTTTAAACTATGATTTACATTGCAGAGTCATTGGCAAAGCTGCTTGTAGTTTATTTATAGGAATGAGTAGTTCATCAGCAATTAATTCTATATCACAATAAGCCTTTAACCAATTCATTGCTGAAACTTCAGAGCTTCATAAACAAGTATAACATTTGACAATGTTTAATAAAGCATCGAAGCTGAACTTTCTCTAGTATGGGCTATGTGAACTAATTGCTCTATTCTCGCTGATGCCATTGGGCAGGAGGTACAGGAACCTTGGGTCTCACACCACCAGATTCAGGAACAGTTATTACCCTTCAACCATCAGGCTCCTGAACCAGTGCGGATAACTTCACTCCCCTCAACTCTGAACTGATTCTACAACCTATGAACTCAATTTCAAAGACTTTACAGCTCATGTTCTCAGTATTATCTACCTATCTATTTGCACAGTTTGTCTGCTTTTGCACATTCAATCAGTCAGTCTTTGTTTGTGTTTAGTTTTTCATTGATTCTATTGCAGTTCTCTGTTCTACTGTGAATGCCTGCAAGAAAGTGAATCTCAAGGTAGTAAATGGTGACATGCACGTACTTTAATAATATTTACTTTGAACATTAAACTTCCAAATAAATCACTGAAATTCTTTCTCATCTACTCTCTTTGCCTTAACTAGCTTCTATACTTCCATTTTCCATTTTCAATTCACTCTAGTTTTCCTTTCAGTGTGTGGAAAAAGGTTTGATTAAAAGTCTCATCTGCCTAGAAAACCCGCATCAGGACACAAATGAATAGCTTCTATGTGTCATCGTCAGTAGATCATCAGTGATTTTCATCAGTAGATCTGACCAGGATCTGTGGTCACAGGGAGCTGTTCTGGGAGGGACTGGGGAAATTATGCAGAGATTAGGGGTTAAGTTATAAGGAAAGGCTGCATAGGCTAGGACATTTTTCTCTGGAGTGTAGAAAGCTGAGGACGATTTTACAGGAGTTTATGAAATCATGAGGGGCACAGATAAGGCGAATAGCCATGGTCTCTTTCCCAGGGCAGGAGAGTCCAAAAATACAGGGCACAGGTTTAAAGTCAGAGTGGGGGGAGATTTAAAAGGGATCTGGGAGTGACTTTTTCACACAGTGCGTGGTATGTATATTGAACAAGATGCCAGAGAAAGTGGTAAAGGTAGTACAATTACAATATTTAAAAGATATTGGAGAGGTGGGTCTATATATATATAGGAAAGGTTTAGAGGGGAAATGGCCAAATGCAGTCAAAAAGTACTAGCTCAAGTAGGCACTTTCCTTGGTATTAAAAAGTTGGTCTGAAGAGCACATTTACATGGAGCATTGCCACAAGAAAGCAGCATAGATTATCAAGGACCCCCACCATCCATGCTGTTGTTGCGTGAATGAAGTCACTGGAGAAAAGCACTGGTAGATACAAAGCAGCTTCTTTATTCAACAACACAAGGTACAGCAGGCATCATACAGAGAAAGGTCTGGCTAGCTCAACATGGGGCTCAATATTCTATGAGCTAAACTTCAAAGGACAATTCCATATTTACAATGTATGGACAATGTTTTCTTTGAAACTGCATGCAACCTTCACCCCTCCTGATTCACATCCACACCACAGACATCCAAACGAATTTTAATCAGCATTTTCTGGTCTGGGATTCAGGGCTTTTAGGAACCCGTTGTTCAAAGCTGCACTCCAAATTAAATCCACAATTTATACTCAGACCTGAAGACTGGTGGCCGAAGTCATTTGGTAAATGTAAATGTGCTAAGCCCAAAATTCGCTCTAACACATGTCATGCTCTCTTCTTGCTACTACCATTGGGCAGGAGGCAGGAGGTAGAGAAGTCTTAGGTCCCACACCACCAGGTTCAGGAACAGTTATTACTCTTCAACTATCAGGGACCTGAACCAACATGGAAATCTTCAATCACTACAACTCTGAACAGATTCCACAACTGACAGATGCATTTTCAATGACTCAGTGACTGAATATTTACTGCCCATTATGCCGCTGGTGGTTAGGGCAGCAATGTAGGTCAGCTCCCTCATTTCTGTCTGTCCTTGGCCATCTTCTCTATTGTGTCCAGGGTATGCTTCAGGCTCCTAACGTTGCACACAGATATTGAAGGATTCTTCATTGTTGTTTCCAGAACAGTTTTGTTTAACCAGTCAGCATGGTTAGCCCTGAGCTGAAGCCCTGAACGTGGAGAACTGGCAGTCTGGCCTCTACCCTTTGACCTGTTTGTTATGGATGAACCTACCAAGATCCAAAGCATAAGGCCCTGACATCAGCTAGCAGAGCTCTCCGGGTCACTGAGGCACACAAACCTCCACACCACGACAAGGTTGTTTTCCTCATGGAGTTCAATGACTGAATGATGACATATACATACTTTGATAATAAATTTGACTTTGACTTTGATCTTTCTGTCTATATAGTTCTATGACTCTAAGGGGAAAAAGCCAAGAAGACCCAAGACAATGTCTGAGTAAGCAGCAGAGGGAAGGGGTTTGGTAAAGAATGCTGAGCATTGAGAGCATTGAGAGGTTGAAATTAAGCCAGATCAGCTGGGTCTGGTATGGTAGATTACTCTATAGTTGTGGAACAGCAGGATCAGTAACTAATAGGAACTACTTACTGTATATCAAAGCAACTTTGAGCAAGTATATTCTGTTTAAGCCCCTGATCAAATCTGACAGAAGATCAGGACTATGAGGAAAAGACAGGTAGATGGAGCTGACAGCCAGATCAACCATGATCATATTGAATGGCAGAACAGGCTTGACAGACCAGGCCTGCTCATAGTGATAAAGAGATAGAACACTACAGCGCAGAAACAGGCCTTGCAGCCCAACTGGTCCATGGTGAAATGTTATTCTGCCTAGTGCCATCGGACTGCACCTGGACAATATCCCTCCCATCCATGTACTTATCCAAACGTCCCTGAAATGTTGCAGTCGAACCTGCATCTACCACTTCTGCTGACAGTTCGTTCCACAATCGCACCACGCTCTGAGTGAAGAAGTTCCCTCTCAGGTTCCTCTTCACCTTTAACCTTTAACCTCCAGTTCTAGTCTTGCCCAACCTCAGTGGAAAAAGCCTGCTTGCATTTACCCTATCTATACTTCTCATCATTTTGTATACCTCTAATAAACCTCCCCTCTTTCTCATACACTCCAGGAAATAAAGTCCCTTTGTTCTACTACTGTTCGTATATTCTAAGGAGGAAATAGACAGGTCTCCTTTTCCTCAGAATCATGTGCTGTCAGGACAATTATGGACGTGAGAACAGTCACCTAAATAGAAGAGTAATGCAGAATGGGGTTCAAGGTTGCCTGTGAGATTCAAAGGAAACTACCCATAGACAAGGTGAAGTGAGAAAAAGAGTTGTGCAATGTGACAATCATGAATAATAATTATAAAGGGAGACAAAGTGTAATATAGAACATGAAGAATAGGCGGTGGCAAGCGCTTTGCCATTGCCTGAGGTAAGAGCTGCTCATATGTGGAAAAAAGTAGAATGTGATGTTTATGGGGACAGCTTAAGTGATGATTTCCAAAAGGAAGATGGAAATGGATGGTGTTACGTACCCCATAACTGGGTTGCCAAACCAGCAGAAATGGACCACTTAGTTGAAGTCTGGTTTAACAGAAGCTAATAAAGTTTTATTAAAGAAATAAGTAACACAGTACTCTAATCGTAAGGATATAAATGCAACAGGTTAGCAATGATAAAACACACATGTACACAGAAGTAGGGTAATAGGAATCAACCAAGCTCTGTCGCAGTCTAGGGGTAAAATGATCAGTCTTAAGTGATGCAGAGTTCAGTTCAGCTTAGTACAGTTTGCAGTAATCGCTGTTGTGCCGTTGGAGAGAGAGAGAATGCAAATTTTGATTCAAACAGACCTTTGATGTTCTTTGCAGTTAGCTTTTGGGCGGACCCTTTGTTATGTCTTCTGTGGTCACCGACTGTGACCCCTTCGCTCTGGATACGACCGTTCTTCCGCGGTGAACCCGGCACCCAGGCAAGGGCGGACACACACACACCAGGTTCCCGCCGATCGTACCCTTTCACCCTGTGCGTCTATGGTCAGTTCCTGCGACCAGACCTCCAAACTCTCACCAACTTGTGGGGGCACACCGCTCTTCCAGGGGCTCGTTATCTCGTGATCTCTTGGTGTGTGTCGTGCTTTAGCGAACCTGTTCTTTTTATCCCCCTGCTGGGGTATCACCTGTCCATCAAACTTCAAACAGTTCAGGTTCAAAGCAACCAGTCTGTCAATATTCTGAAATGTGTTTCTTTCTCGTTAATCTCTTTCTTCTCTCTTATTAGCATTTTGAATGTTTCTCCATTGTCTCACTTATCTCTCTCATCAGCATCAATCTTCTGATAACTTGGTTTGTTGTCACAATGGTCATTAATAACTGAAGCTCATTGGGAATCTGATCAAATTTATTTTCAAGTGCTGATGTATTGTTGAATGCAACTGCTATTTTAAGATTGCTAAAGCAGCTATTACTGGATATTATCTCAATGAACTTTGTGATATTGTAAATAATTACACCCTGTCTACACTCTGCTTCAAATCAGTTGAGGGCTGAATACTACAATTCAAGATATCTTTCTGTCAGGCCTGCACAGATAGGTCCCTCCCAGTCTCCACCAAGCTAACAGGAGTCACCTGCCACTCGTTTCCAACTAATCACCTGCAGCCTATCATCAATAGCCCTTGATCACCCATCAAATTAGCCAGCACCGAGCATTTGCTCCTAGCCTTCAGTTAACTTGCTGCCTGTTGTGTTTAGCATCTGTTCTCTCTTGTTTTGTGGCCCCTCTTGACTTGATATTTTGCAGTTTATTAGTGAAGTAGTTTAATGTTAGCTCATCACTGTTGCTCTGCTCTAGGGTCAAGCCTCCTCTACAATTCCTGAAAGTGCAAGTCAAAGTGACTTAACATAATTCTCCACAATAGCAGGAGAGAAAAGAATACAATGCACCAAAATTAACACAATCAATTTGAGGTAAAAAAAAGAACATGTACATAGCTCCTGGCCAGCTGTGCCTTCTCCTTAAGTTAAAATTTTGCTAAATTTGAAGGATTCCTTATCAGTTGGATCTAATATCTGCTCCTACCTTTCAGGGCCTAGCAGTCAAATGTCACCCAGACAAGGCGTATGCTCTGTATTGGACATTAATGTCCGACATGCTTGATCTGAAAAAGTTAAACTCATTTCTGAGCCTATGAATAATTGGAGAAATTTTGGACCATTTCTTAGAATCTGTCTCTTCAGAATGATTGATATCTTAAAATGATTTTTCAGTTTATACATTTGTCCAAACTTTCAAAATACAGTATATCAAGGATTGAATTTATTCGCCATGTAATACATATTTACATGTATGAGGAATTTGCTGTGGCACTTTGGCGCAACATGCACAAAAAAGCGATAGCATTCAACAATTATAAAGAATAATGAATTATATAAAAAAAAGTTAGAAGTACGTATATGGAATAAAATGTTCAGCAATACTTAAACAACTGCATGTATTTACAATGTCAACAGCATTATTAAAAGTGGTTTAAAGTGTTTATAGTACAGTGCTGTGACTGAAGTAATAGATAAGGGGGTGGGGGAATTGCATTATTTGTAAGTATATTTACTTTATTTATTTTAATTAGAAATACAGTGTGGACCAGGCCCTTCCGGCTCAACGAGCCACACCACCCAGCAACCCACCTATCTAACCCGAGCCTAATCACAGGACAGTTTACAATGACCAATTAACCTACCAACTGGGACATCTTTGGAAGCCCATGCGGTTCACGGAGAGAAGGAACAAAATCTTTACACACGGCGATGGAAATGAACTCTGAAATTCAAAATGCCCTGAGCTGTAACAGTGTCACACTAACCGGCATGTTGAACTTTAATTAAATAAAATCATGTCTGATGTTGTTGCGTCACATTCTTCTGACTGAAACATTCTCTGTTCATAGCCTCACCTCACCATGCTAATGGACATTTGTATTCAACTGCTGTTCTGCTGCTGTTTGTGAGTGGAACTGTACAGAATGGTTCATGTATTGCAGCATTCAGTCCAACCAACAGTTAATATTTATGCAACATACATCAAAGTTGCTGGTGAACGCAGCAGGCCAAGCAGCATCTGTAGGAAGAGGTTCAGTCGACGTTTCAGGCCGAGACCCTTCGTCAGGACTAACTGAAGGAAGAGTGAGTAAGGGATTTGAAAGCTGGAGGGGGAGGGGGAGATGCAAAATGATAGGAGAAGACAGGAGGGGGAGGGATAGAGCCGAGAGCTGGACAGGTGATAGGCAGAAGGGGATACGAGAGGATCATGGGACAGGAGGTCCGGGAAGAAAGACGGGGGGGGGGTGACCCAGAGGATGGGCAAGAGGTATATTCAGAGGGACAGAGGGAGAAAAAGGAGAGTGAGAGAAGGAATGTGTGCATAAAAATAAGTAACAGCTGGGGTACGAGGGGGAGGTGGGGCCTAGCGGAAGTTAGAGAAGTCAATGTTCATGCCATCTGGTTGGAGGCTACCCAGACGGAATATAAGGTGTTGTTCCTCCAACCTGAGTGTGGCTTCATCTTTACAGTAGAGGAGGCCATGGATGGACATGTCAGAATGGGAATGGGATGTGGAATTAAAATGTGTGGCCACTGGGAGATCCTGCTTTCTCTGGCGGACAGAGCGTAGATGTTCAGCAAAGCGGTCTCCCAGTCTGCGTCGGGTCTCACCAATATATAAAAGGCCACATCGGGAGCACCGGACACAGTATATCACCCCAGTCGACTCACAGGTGAAGTGATGCCTCACCTGGAAGGACTGTTTGGGGCCCTGAATGGTGGTAAGGGAGGAAGTGTAAGGGCATGTGTAGCACTTGTTCCGCTTACACGGATAAGTGCCAGGAGGGAGATCAGTGGGGAGGGATGGGGGGGACGAATGGACAAGGGAGTTGTGTAGGGAGCGATCCCTGCGGAAAGCAGAGAGAGGGGGGGGGAGGGAAAGATGTGCTTAGTGGTGGGATCCCGTTGGAGGTGGCGGAAGTTACGGAGAATAATATGTTGGACCCGGAGGCTGGTGGGGTGGTAGGTGAGGACCAGGGGAACCCTATTCCTAGTGGGGTGGTGGGAGGATGGAGTGAGAGCAGATGTACGTGAAATGGAGGAGATGCGTTTAAGAGCAGAGTTGATAGTGGAGGAAGGGAAGCCCCTTTCTTTAAAAAAGGAAGACATCCCCTTAAAATCGGACATGTTCAGTATTAAACATACTTTCACCAGGGCAGCCTGTAAGAGCATGTGCTTGCGGAAGCTTTGTATGAGGGACAATTGCTCCTGCTGTGTCCCTACCCACAAACATTGAACACAGAGCTAAGAGAAACATGCTACAGTGTTCCCAAAGAAACCCATCCTGCCAGGAACAATGAAAATGGAACCTTTTGTCGATGCTGTAGAAGGGCCGTACAACTCACTTAAAAAATGGACTCAGAGAAGTATTTCCTCAAGTATTGTTACCACTCCCTCTCAATATATGTTAAGATTACCTGTGTCCAATACAATGTATTAGGACAGGGATATGAAAGAGCAGCAAGGGATTGCTTCCCCATCATCATTTCTCATTTATGGAATCACATTGATCAGTGGAAACCACTAAAGCTAACAAGCTTTGTTGAAAGCATTCTTCAATTTCCTCTCCACCATGCCTACCTTATAATTATTTTTCTGTGATGTCATCCACCCTGCTTTTCAAAAATCAGTCTTTGAAGTAAAAACAGCAAATCGTAGAACAGTGTAGCTGCAGTATGCTGATCAGAACTTGGAGGAGGCTTGAGCTTAAAGTGAAATAAGGCATCAGTGGGATGAATGTGGAGAAGAACTAATGAGATAAATCTTGCTGATAGTACCTCCCCTCAGTTCCTAGTCCTTTCCCAAAAAATCTCTCAGAAGATTAAAGTTTGCAAGTTGTAATTGAAGCACTATGCCACAAGAAAGCAGCATCCATCATTAAGCACCCCACCATCCAGGCCATGCACTCTTCTTGCCACTACCATTGGGCAGGAGGTATAGGGCCTTAGGTCCCTCACCACCAGGTTCAGGAACAGTTAGACATCAGGCTCCTGAACTGGCGTGGCTAGCTTCACTCACCTCAACACTGAACCGATTCCACAACCTATGGGCTTGTTTTCAAGGACTCTACAACTCAGGTTCTCAGCATTATTTATTTATTTATTTTTATTATTTGCACATTGTATATTTGCCAACCTTTGTTTATGTATAGTTTTTCACAAATTGTATTGTATTTTCCTGTAAGAAAATGAATCTCAGGGTAGTATATGGTGACATATACGTAGTTTGATAATAAATTTATTTTGAACTTTGATGGAGACCATGAAATATACACTTAGTGGCCACTTTATTAGGTACAGCTGCGCACCTACTCATAAATGTAAATATCTAAATTTGTGGCAGCAACTCAATACATAAAAGCATGCAGATATGGTCAAGTGGTTAAATTATTCTTCAGACCAAACATCAAAATGGTGAAGAAATGTGATCTGCGACTTTGACCATGGAATGATTGTTGGTGCCAGAAGGGATGGTTTGAGTATCTCAGAAACTGCTGATCTCCTGGGATCTCCAGCCTCTAGAACTTACAGAGAATGGTGTAAAAAACAAAAAAAAATCTAACGCGTGGCAGTTCTGAGAGTAAAAACGCTTTGTTAATGAGAGAGGTCAGAGGAGAATAGCCAGACTGGTTCAAGCTGACAGGAAGGCGGCAGAAACTCAGATAACCACACGTTACAACAGTGGTGTGCAGTAAAGCATCTCTGAATGCAAAACACGTTGAGCCCCGAAGTGGATGCACCAACATTCCATGGTCAAAATCTCTTAGATCATATTTCTTCCATCATTCTGATGTTTGGTCCAAACAATAACAGAACCTCTTGACCATGTCAGCATGTTTTTATACATTGAGTTGCTGTCACATATTCCACTGAACAGATATTTGCATTAGTGGGCAAATGTACAGGTGTACCTAGTAAAGTGGCCACTGTGTGCATACTGTATATAAGCCCATCTGAAAACTACATTATACAGGGCTTGGTTCAGTCATGGAAAGAGTGGAGACATGCCATCCATTCTTAATTTTTTAAGCAATTGGACAAATTTCAATCAAGAAATGAGTGATGGGAATTACAATTTCTCTGCATCTTGTTAAAGCAGTGACAATGTTACCACTATTGATTGCAACTGAGTGAAGCTATTGGGTAAGGCAATGAAAGGTTTGAAGTTTGAATTCTGAATGCCAGGTCAAAAGATTTATTGCTGTGGAAGTTATTCAGTTTTAAGGGAGGTTGTTTGGAAGAGAAACAACTTAGATCTCACTGTCCACAGAGACCTAATGAGTCTCCCTGTTGAATGCTTAGTCTTCTAGAAACCATATTGTATATGAATCCTCAAACTGTTGAGGTGTGCAACAATGTAAGACTTTGAAAGAATACTTTGCGGCCCAGAATAAATATTTAATTTCTGAACTCACAATGAAGCTGCCTGGTTTTGACCTGCAGTGGACTGATGCAATCATGAAGAAGACATGTCAGCAGCTATACTTCATTAGGAGCTTGGGGAGATTTGGTATGTCACCAAAGACCAGCAGATTTCTTCAGATGTACTGTGGAGAGCATCTGTCTGGTTTCATCACTGCCTGGTATGAAAGCTCCAATGCACAGGATCGAAAGAGACTGCAGACTGTTGGAGACTCGCAGGCACAACCATCACGGACAGTGACCACCTCGAGGCAGCTTGTCATCCTCTGTCTATTGCTGCCACTTTGTATGCTGGGTGCTTGATTCCGGAGGTACAAGCAGTGAGTAAAATGTACATTTACTGCCTCAAGGAGCTGTAGCCCGGCGGGGCAGGGAGGTGGCCTGTTGTCCACCCCTCTAATGGGCACCGAGATCAGGGCTCCAAAAAGAGAAAAGGTAGCTCCCTAGGAAATGCCTCTCAAGATGATCCCCAAGCTGCAATATCTGTCAAGGTCATGGCTCAGAATTAGTTGTTCCTGAAGTTTGTAGCGTTGATTTTTGGGACAGCTCACAGAATTAGCGGTTAGATTAGTGTTTAGGGACAGGAATGGGGGTAGTTGGGGTCAGAGGCAGTAATCAAAGAGTTGGGGCAGGAGCTGGTGTTTGGAGCCCACTAGATAGTGTTTCATGTCCAAATGTCAACGATCTTAGAGAGACTGAGTCGACAGGCCTGGAGGAGGCCTGTCTTGGAGTTTGGAGAGGCGCTTATTTTGCGGTTGTTGTCTTGTTTTGTTGTTGCTGTTGTTATTATTCTTGCTCGTGTTGTCCTACTGAACATTCTGGGGCATGTTATGTTGGTACTGGAATGTGTGACAACACTTGCGGGATGCCTGCAGCACATCCTTAAGTTGTGTTGACTGTTAACGTAAACAACACATTTCACTGTATGTTTTGATGTACATGTGATGCATAAATGTATAGAAATGAACATGAATGTGAACTCAAACCCTCTCCACCTTTGAGAAAATCATCTAAAGATGGTGCCTCAAGGAAGCAGCACCCATCATGAAGGTACCAGGCAGGATATGCCCTCTTCTCATTACTACCATCAGGGAGGAGGTATGAGATCCATATTCTTTGAGGGCTTCTTCCCTTCTATCATCAAATTTCTGAAAAGTCCATAAAACCATAAACACTGCATCATTATTCCTCTTTTGCACTATATATTTATTTATTTTTTAACTGATAGTAATTTCACATCTTGTACTGTACTACTGTCGCTAAAGAACAAATTTTACGACATACACTCAGTAGCCACTTTATTCGGCACAACATATACACCTGGTCATTAATGCAAATATCTAATCAGCCAATCGTGTGGTAGCAACTCAATGCATAAAAGCATGCAGACATGGTCAAGAGATTCAGTTCTTCTTCAGACTAAACATCACAATGGAGAAGAAATATGATTTAAGTGACTTTAACCATGGAATGATTGTTGGTGCCAGACAGGGTGATTTGAGTATCACAGAAACTGCTGATCTGAGACTTCCATGCACACCAGTCTCTAGAGTTTACAGAGAATGGTGTGATAAACAAAAAAAACATCCAGTAAGTTGCAGTTCTGTGGGTAAAAACACCTTGTTAATGAGAGAGGTCAAAGGAGAATGGCCAGACTGGTTCAAGCTGACAGGAAGGTGACAGTAAATCAAATAACCACACATTACAGTAGTGGTGTGCAGAAGAACATCTCTGAATAACAACATATTGAACCTTCAAGTGGATGGGCTACAGCAGTTGAAGACCACGAACATACACTCAGTGGCCACTTTATTAGGTGCAGGAGGTGTGAGTGTAGTGTATATTAGTGATAATAAAACTGATGTTGATTCTGATTTTGACGTAAGTGAGTTAAATAGGAAAGCTGCAGTGGCCATTTATATTCTAAATGACATCACAATGGCAAACCTAATCAAATACTGCACCACAGAATAACACAAATTTAATTATGGCATTGCAGACATAAGCTTTCTCTACAAGAGCATGGGACATACACATGTGACAACACGGTTTTGCTGCCAGATGAGCTCAATGCATTCTATGCTCACGTTGACTGACAAAATATGGAGGCACCTTCATGAATTCCCACAGCCCCTGATTACCCTGTGATTTCAATCACCAAGGCCGACATGAGAACATTCCTCAGAAGGGTGAATCCACTGAAAACATCTGGCCCCGATGGCTTACCTCGCCAAGTATTGATGACTTGTTCTAATCAACTAGCTGGAATGTTCACGGATATCTTTCACCTCTTGCTTCGGCAGTCAGAGGTACCCACCTGCTTCAAAAAGGCTTTGATTATATCAGCGCCCAAGAAGAACATAGTAACCTGCTTCAATGACTGTTGTCCAGTAGCACTTCGATCCACATTGATGAAGTGCTTTGACAGGTTGATGATGAAACGTATCAACTCGTGCCAGATAAGCAACTTGAATCCGCTCCAATTTGCCAACCAGCACAATAGGTCCACAGCAGATGCCATTTCATTGGCTCTTCACTCAACCCTGGAACATCTGGATAGTGAAGATGCGTACATCAGGATGCTCTTCATTGACTACAACTCTACATTCAATACTATCATCCCCTCAAACTTAAGCAATGAGCTCCATGACCTAGGCCCCAGTACCTTCCTGTCCACTTAGATCCTCAATTTTTTGATAGGCTTCAATGTAACAAAACACTTTGATGAAGGTAGAGCAGTAGATGTAGTGTATATGGATTTCCGTAAGACACCTGATAAGGTTCCCCATGTGAAGCTCATTCAGAAGGTATTGAGGCATAGGATCCAAGGAGACTTTGCTTTGTGGATCCAACATTGGCTTGCCCACAGAAGGCAAAGGGTGGTTGTGGATGGTTCTTATCCTGCATGGAGGTTGGTGACCAGTGGTGTTCCACAGGATTCTGTTCTGGGACCCCTCCTCTTTGTGATTTTTATAAATAACCTGGATAAGGAAGTAGACGGGTGGATTAGTAAGTTTGCTGAAGACACAAAGGTTGAGGGTGTTGTGGATAGTCTGGAGGGTTGTCAGAGGTTACAGTGCGATATCGATAGGATGCAAAACTGGGAAGTGGCAGATGGAGTCCAACCCAGATAAGTGTGAAGTGGTTCATTTCGGTAGATCAAATTTGAAGACAGAATATAATATTAATGGTAAAACTCTTGGCAGTGTGGTGGATCAGTGAGATCTTAGGGTCCATGTCCATGGGACACTCAAAACTGCTGCACAGGCTGACAGTGCTGTTACAAAGGTGGATGGTGTGTTGGCCTTCATTAACCGTGGGATTGAGTTCAAGAGCTGAGAGGTAATGTTACAGCTGTCTAAGACCTTAGTTAGACCCCACTTGGAGTACTGTGTTCTGTTCTGGTCACAGGAATGGTGTGGATGCTATAGAGAGGGTGCAGAGGAGATTTCCAAGGATGTTGCCTGGATTGGGGAGCATACCTTATGAGAATAGGTTGAGTGAACTCAGCCTTTTCTCCTTTGAGCAACGGAGGATGAGAGGTGACCTGATAGAGGTGTGCAAGATAATGAGAGGCATTGATCGTGTGGATAGTCAGAGGCTTTTTCCCAGGGCTGAAATAGCTAACACAAGGGGGCATAGTTTCAAGGTGCTTGGAAATAGGTACAAGATGCTCTGTGTGAGTGGTGGGTGTGTGGAATGCACTGCTGATGATGGTGGTGGAAACGGATACAATAGGGTCTTTTAACAGACTCTTAGATAGGTACATGGAGCTTAGAAAAATAGAGGGCTACGAGGTAGGGAAATTCTCGGCAGTTTCTAGAGTAGGTTACATGGTCGGCACAACATTGTGGGCTGAAGGGCCTGTAATGTGCTGTACTGTTCTATGTTTCTATGCTTCCTCATTTGTTGACTCTAGTCAGTTCGGATTGGCAACAACATCTCTCCCATGATCTCTATCAGTACAGGTGCACCACAAACCTGTGTGCTTAGCCCCCCCTGCTCTACTCGCTTTACACTTATAAATGTGAGGCAAAGCATAGCTCCAATGACATATTTAAATTTGTTGATGACGCCAGTGTTGTCAGCCAAATGAAAGGTGGTAAGGAATCAGCATGTAGGAAGGAAATTGAAAATCTGGCTGAGTGATGCCATAACAACAATCTCTCACTCAATGTCAGCAAAACCAAGGAGCTGATTATTGATCACAGGAGGAGGAAACTGGAAGCTCATGAGCCAGTCCTCATCAGGGGATCAGAGATGGAGAAGGTCAGCAACTTTTAACTCTTTGGTATTATTATTTCAGAGAATCTGTCCTGGGTCTAGCTCCTAAGTGCCATTATAAGGAAAGCACGACAGCACCTCTACTTTCTTAGAAGTTTGGGAAGATTTGGAATTTCATCTAAAACTTTTTCAAACTTCTATTGATATATGGTGGAGAGTATACTGACTGGCTGCATCACAGACTGGTATGGAAACACCAATGCCCTTCAATGGAAAATCCTACAAAAAATAGTGGATACGGCCCAGTCCATCACAGGTAAAGCCCTCCCCACCATTGAAACATCTATAAGGAGCACTGTCATAGGAAAGCAGCATCCATCATCAAGGACTGCCACCTTTCAGGCTGCACTCTCTTCTTGCTGCTGCCATCAAGAAGAAGGTACAGGAGCCTTAGGATCTGCACCACCAGGTTCAGGAACAGTTATTACCCTTCTACCATCAGGCTCTCGAACCAGAGGAGATAACTTGATTCAACTTCACTTGCCCCATCACCACAACCTATAGACTCACTTTCAAGGACTCTCCATCTCATGTTCTCGAAATTTATTGCTTGTTTATTTAGTATTATTATTATTTTCTTTTTGTATTTGCACTTTGTTGTCTTTTATGCATTGGTTGTTTGTCCGTCCTGTTGGGCTTGGTCTTTCATTGATTCTATTGTTTCTTCTATTTACTGTGAATGCCCGCTAGAAAATGAATCTCAGGGTTGTATATGGTGACATATATGTACTTTGATAATAAATTTACTTTGAACTTTGAACTATTTTCCATCCCCTGCTTTACAACATTGCAATACCAAACATAAATTTATTAACCGCCCTATCCCTCTGGAATGACAGATTGAATGTTCTAATGAACATTTCAGTTGACTGAGGAGGATTATTTTGTTTTACTCTACAACTTTTTATATCATTGAATCTGCTAGTTGGAATGTTGTTAATCTATTGGTTGCTGAATGCAGATTAATTATACAATGAATGAACTGCAGTGTACAATGAACTACTGCTGCAAATGGGATCAAATCTTCCATTATATCCTTATCTTTTGTTTGAAGATACAGTATACTTGTTTGACTAAACTTAATTAATCCGCCAGCAAAAGAAGAGTTGCTGTTGAGCCGATACACTCAGTCTACCTGTGTAACTGTCAGAAACATGGATGGCAAATTAAACAGTAACATTTCTGATTGTATAGATCAAACTCATTCAGCATGACCAATGAAATAGAAAATAATTCGGGGTTCAAAGTTCAGACTCCTGAACCAGTGTGGATAACGTCACTCACCCCAACACTGAACTGATTCCACAACCTATAGATCACTTTCATGCATATTCTCAGCATTATCTATCCATTAATTAATTAATTATTTTTTTCCCCTGCATTCACACAATTTGTTGTCTTTTGCTGATTAATTATTTGTCCATCCACTGTGAATGCTTGCAAGAAAATGAATCTCAGGATAGTATTTTGAGATATATATGCACTTTGATAATAAATTTACTTTGAACTTTGAACTTTGTGAACTTTGAACTAGTTAACTAACCTCAGTGTAAGTTTCTATTTCAAAAGCTAAATACTGTTGGAAACCTGAAAACAAAACAGAAACATTTTATTTTTTTAATTATTATTATTATTGATGTATTGTTTAGCTTTGTTAATCAGTTATTTGATAATTTAATTTCTCATTGTACATTTTGACATGTTGACTTGATTACTTTAATGTTTTTGTTTGTTGTTGATCTTCACTAATAATTAATAAAAAAGATTTAAAAATGAGAACATGTTGGAACAAATACAAAATGCTGGAGGAACTCAGCAGGTAATGCAGCGCCTATGGAGTGGAATGAACAGTCGATGCGTCGGGCCAAGACCCTTGTCCTGATGAACTGTTTATTCCTCTCACGTATGCTGCCTGGCCTGCTGAGTTCCTCCACCATTTTGTGTTTGTTCCTCTGGATTTCCAGCATCTTCAGAATCTCTTGTGTCTTTAGAAAATGCTGAAGATATTCAGCAATTTGGACAGTGAGGAGAGAAAAAGAAACATTTCAGCTCACTAACCTATCACCAGAACTGGCCTGTTTTAATTAAAGATGTCAGTATGAAATGTTAACCATGCTGCTCTTCTGATTGTCCCTCCCAACCTGCTATATAAAAGACAAATGCACAAGTTATTTGTATTATATCAGTTTTACTTCCAAAAGGATTAGCTCATTGTAATTTTTGCATTATTCTAATCTGGATATGTGCCCTTCAAATTTCTAATACAATCTAACTACTCATCACTAACATATCTGTTAGTATCAATCTATAATGTTGAAAATCCTGTCCCACTAATTGCATGCAAAATAGAAAAACATCTTCATTTTTTTACAATGTAGTTATCTTTCTGATCTGTAACATTTTAAAAGGGGAATTAATAGGAGGGATAAAAGAAATATTTGAATTTGAAGACCATAAGACACAGGAGCAGAATTAGACCATTTGGTCCATCGCATCTGTCCCACCATTCCATCATGGCTGATTTATTATTCCTCTCAACCCCATTCTCTCACCTTCTTCCTAAAACCTTTGACATCCTAACTAATCAAGAACCGATCAACCATTTAAATATGCCTTTAGATATACCCAATCCTTGGCCACCACAGCTGTCTGTGGCAATGAATTTCACAGATTCACTACCCCCTGGCTAAAGAAATTCCTCCTCATCTCTGTTCTAAATGGACATCCCTTGACTCTGAGGCTGTGCCCTCTGGTCCTAAAATCTCCCACTATAGGAAGCATCCTCTCCACATCCACTCTATCTTGGCTTTTCAATATGTGATAGATTTCAGTAAGATTCCCCCTTATTCTTCTTAACTCCAGTGAGTATAGGTGTGGAGCCATCAAATGCTCCTCATATGTTAACTCTTTCAATTTCTGGAATCATTCTTGTGAACCTCCTCTGGACCCTCTCCATTGCCAGCTTCTCTTTTCTTCGTTAAGGGGCCAAAATATGCTCACAATACTCCAAGTGCAGTCTGACCAATCCCTTATAAAGCCTCAGCATTACATTCTCGCTCTTATATCTAGTCCTCTCGAAATGAATGCTAACATTGCATTTAACTTCTTCACAACCGACTCAACCTGCAAATTAACTTATACGGAATCCTGCATAAGGACTCCTAAGTCCCTTTGCACCTTTAGTTTTTGAATTTTCTCCCCGTTTAGAAAATAGTCTGTGCCTTTATTCCTTCTACCAAAGTGCATGACCATACACTTCCCTGCACTATATTCCATCTGCCTCTTCTTTGCCCATTTTCCCAATCTGTCTAAATCCACCATTTAGTCTAAAATAATGAGCACTTTTAAGATCCTGAGGTCACATGAAAACATTGATAGGAACGAACACTGCACAGCTTCTGTCAAGACAGTCCCATCTTTATGTCGATGATACCCTCCTTCATGTGTGAACTTCAAATATGATAAATGAGATCTAGGAGCTCAGAACTGGGCACCTATGAGATCTATGGATCATTATCTGCAACAGAAATATACACCATTGTTTATAACCTCATAGCTTGGCATGATCTTCATTCTATTCTCAATATCTAGCCATGGTTCAATGAGGAATGCAGAAGGGTTTGTGAGGAGCAACACCTGAGGTGACAACCATTAAGACTCATTAATACAATACTACTCGTGTATTAGTCAAATGAGCAACCATGCATTGCATAGAGCTACATTATGTAATTGTAGAGGCACACATTTGTAATGTATGAAGTTGTGCATAAAAGAGGATGGGACCTTTTCTCTACAGGAACTATGCAGTGTTCTCTTCTGCCAATGTGTTCATGTGGCCTCAATGTTATGACTCATGGATCTGATCAAAGGTCTGCAATCTTACTACATCAAATTGTGAATGATGGTGCACAATTAAAGAGCTGACAGGAGATCATCATATGAGTTCAAAAGAAAGTGCTGAAGCAATGTCACAGTGTTCAGCCAGAAGAGGGCAAATAGATGATCCATCCACTTCTTTCTGACATGCCACTGTTATAGAAAAAAGTCTCCAGCCAACTCATTTCACCCTTTGTAATATTAACAAACGGCTCCCAGCTTCTCACTTCATCCTACTCCCTCATCTACCCACCTTCTCCTCACCTGGCTTCACTTATCATCTGCCAGCTTGTAATTCTTCCCCTGTCCACACCTTCTTATTCTGGCTTCTTCCTCCTTCCCTTCCAGTCCTGATGAAGGGTCTTAGCCCAAGATGGCAACTCTTCACTCCCTTATTCCTCTCCATAGTTGCTGCCTGACCTTCTAAGTTCCTCCAGCAGTTTGTGTGTGTTGCTCTGAATTTCCATCATTGGCAGAATCTCTTGTATTTCAGAAATAGCTGAGGGCAGTGGATGCAGTGAAAGCTATGGAAGCAGACAAAATTTCAACTATAACACTGAACTAGCTGCAGCTCAATGAAGATGTTACAGTAAAATTACAATAAAATACAGTAAAATTGGCAGTCATATGACAACGTGTACATTCTGTTCACTAAGAAACAGGACAATTACAATCTGGTTAAGTAGAATACTCTCAATCATCAGCAAAATACTCTTAAATAGGTACATGAATGAAAGAAAAATGGAGGGTTATGTGGTGGGAAACTTTAGGTTGATCTTGGAGTAGGTTAAAAGGCTAGCACAACTTCGTGGACTGAAGGACCTGTACTGTACTATGTTCCAGGTTTTATAAAATGCTGGAAGTCACTGATGCTATGAAGTAGCACATACTCATCTACAAGCCTGGGCACTAATAACCAGTTTGGATTTTGCCAGAACTTCTTGGCTCCAGACCTCATTATGACCTTGGTCCAATCATTAACTAAAGAAATTTATTCTGGGTGTGAGGTGAGAGGAACTGCCCTTGGCATCAAGGAAGCGTGTGACCAAGTATGGTATCAATATAACCTGGCAAATCTGGGGTTAATGGGCATTAAATGAAAAAAAAACAACCCTTCAGCGACTACAGTCGTATCTTACACTAAGGAAGATGGCTGTAATTGTCTGTGAACAATTCTCCACCCCAGGGTCTCCTTAAAGCAGTACCCCAGGCACAATCATCTTCATCTGTTTCATCAACAACCTTCCTTTCATAATCAGGTCAGAAATGGGGATGTTTGTTGATGATTGTGCAATGATCAGTTTCATTCAGATCTCATTAGCAAATGAAGCAGTCCAAAACTGGGATAACACAACATAACCGATAAGTGGCAAGTAACACTCACAACACTAAAGTACCAGGAACTGACCAGCTCTAACGAGACAGAACCTAACCATCTACCCTTGACATTGATTGGCATTTTCATGAAATACTCCAGATGTCACCACTGACCGAAACTTAGCTCGACCAGCTACATAAGTATCCTGTCTACAGGAATCAGTTTGAGGCTGGGGCCCTCTGATGAGCAGCTCACCCTGCTGACACGCTAAGGCCGTTTCAACATCTTCAGGATGTAAGTCAGAAATGTGATAGACTATTTTCTACTTAACTGGATTAGTGCTGCATCAATATCTCTCAAGAAGCTCAAAAACGCTTAGGAAAGACTAATCTGCTTGATTCACCTCCCACAACCATCCTAAACATTTATTCTCTCTACTACAGTGGCTGTAGTGTGTACCATCTAAAAATGCATTGTAGGTACTCACCCAGGATATACTGATAGCACCACCAAATCCCACAAACACCACAGTCCTTCAGTTTTGTTGGGTACAGTTCTTGGAACCCAGCAACACTGTGGGACTACTTTCACCAGTGGACTGCAGCAGTTCAAGAAGACAAATAACCACTGCTTTCTCAAGGACAATTAGGAGATGGCAATAAATTCTGGCCCTTGCCATTGCCACTCACGTCCTAAAAGTAAATAAGAAAGATGTTAATGATGAAACGGTTTGACAATTTTAACGTAAGAAATGATAACATGTTCCCAACATTGACAGGTGCTAGAGGTCACAACACAAGAGATTCAATTTAATCAGCAGAAAAAATAAGCTAAGTTATAGTCAATCCGTATTAACCAACTGTCAGTCTCACACACTACGAAATAGAAATGTCAATTTGCTATGAACATTTAAGTGGAGGTGGACTGATGTAGTTTCAGCTTTCATTTTGGGAAGGTTTCAGATTTTTATACCTTTCTTTTCTCCTAGCTAATTTCTTAGTGAAAGTGGATTGGGAAGAGAGGGCTTAGATTAAACTGGGTTGACCTGCCAACTTCAACCTGACATCCAAGAACTCTTTGAGAATGTCTTGGAGGTTAACCCCATGCAAACTAAAGATGTAGAGAAAGACAAAACTAATTAGCATGGAACCAAAACCAAAATATTTCAGATACTGGAAATCTGAAACAAAAGGCTTCAATGAGATACCCCCTCATTCTTCTAAACTCCAATGAGTACAGGCCCAGAGCCATCAAATGCTCCTCGCATATTAATACCCTTCAGTCCAAGGATCATTTTCATGTCATGGACATCCCATGACCTTTCCACCATCCACACGGCAGAAGTCAGAGCATGATGAAATGGTCTTCCCTTAACTGATTGAGTGTATTTCTAGATACCCACAAGAAACAAAGCGCCATTCAAGAAGTTGCCACACAGTTGATTATCACTCTATCCGCCACACTAAACATTTGTTTTGACCACTTCTGGCACATAGCGGCTGCAGTGTGTATTGTCTATCGTCTATACAGCAGTAGCCCTCCCAGGCTACTTCATGACCATTTCCCAAACCTATGACTTTGACTACCAAGAATTACATAGGATTGGCAGTGTCTGCAGGTTCCCTATTAATCCCATACAGTCCTGACAGGGGACTATACTGCCGACTCTTCATCATTGCTGAGTCTAAATCCCGGAACTCCACGTCAACATCACAGCGTGAGTACCTTCACTAGAAGGGCTACAACAGTTCATGGAGGAGGCTGACCACCGCCTTCTCAAGGACAGTTACAGACAGGCAATAGCGCTGGCCTTCCCACTGAAACACAGATCCTAAAATTTGAATAGATAATAAAAAATATCAATTGTGATGGCTCAGAGAGTAGATCTCTTGACTCTGTGTCAGAAGGTGCAAGGTTCAACATCCGCATCAATAGGAGAGTTATTGAACAGAGAGACCTTGAAGTGCAGGTTCACTGCATAGCTCTCTGAAAGTGGCAAAGTGGGTAGGCAGACTGATGAAGAAAGCATATGGCAAACTTGTCTTCTTCAGCTAAGACAACCGAAAGGTCTTTGATTAGGCCATACTTGGACTAATGTGCACATTTCTGGTTGCCATGCTAAAGGAAGGATGTGAGGGTGCAGGAAAGATTGACAGGAAATGTGCCTGGACTGGAGGACATGAGATATAAGGACAGACTGTATGGGCTAGGGCTGTGTTCCCTGGAGTGAAAGAGGCTGAGGAGTGACCTTCCATTGGTTCATAAAATGATGAGGGCCATAGATAAGGCAGATAATCACAATATTTTCCTGAGGGTAGGACAACCTAAAACTAGAGAACACACATTTAAGGTGAGAGGGGTAAGTTTTAAAGAGGATTTGAGGGGGCAGATTTTCACACAGACAGTGCTGGGTGTACAGAATGAACTGCCATAATAGGTCGTACTGCTAGAAGTTTAAGAGAGGTGGAAAAATTAGAAGTTTAAAATATATTTGGACCAGTTTGGCAAGGTTTAGAGGCTCATGGGGCAATGGGATTAGATTAGAAGTGCAAACAACAGGAATTCTACAGATGCTGGAAATTCAAGCAACACACATCAAAGTTGCTGGTGAACGCAGCAGGCCAGGCAGCATCTCTAGGAAGAGGTACAGTCGACGTTTCAGGCCGAGACCCTTCGTCAGGACTAACTGAAGGAAGAGTGAGTAAGAGATTTGAAAGTGGGAGGGGGAGGGGGAGATCCAAAATGATAGAGAAGACAGGAGGGGGAGGGATGGAGCTAAGAGCTGGACAGGTGATTGGCAAAGGGGATATGAGAGGATCACGGGACAGGAGGCCCGGGGAGAAAGACAAGGGGGGGGGACCCAGAGGATAGGCAAGGGGTATAGTCAGAGGGACAGAGGGAGAAAAAGGAGAGTGAGAGAAAGAATGTGTGTATACAAATAAATAACAGATGGGGTACGAAGGGGAGGTGGGGCATTAGCGGAAGTTAGAGAATTCAAAAATTAGAAGTGCATCTTGGTCAGTATGGATGAGGTGGACTGAAGGGCCTGTTTCTGTGCTGTACAGCTTGAGGAATCTATGAATCTGTCAGAAAATGAGCCACAGAAATTGGGGCTGAAGCTCTGGTGTGGTACTGAAGGAGAAGCTCACTGTTGAAAGTGTTGCCTTTCGCATCGGAAATTTATTCAAGGTCCTGTCTGATCTTACAGGTCAGTGCAATAGAGCCCATGAAAGTATTTTGAAAATGATAATGGCATGTGACCGGTGTTCTGGTCAATGTTTAATTCTCAGTCACTGTTTCTAAATCAGAACTTCTGAGCATTTTTGCAATAGTGCATCAAGAATAGAGGGGTGCAGGAGTTTTCAAACACAGGCCTTCCTTCTTTCTTTGGTTCAAAGTCAAAATTTCAGGCTGAACACTTCAAAAAGAAAGAGCAAAGTTGGCCTTGTTCACTGTTGGCAATGTAGTTCTGAAGCAACTGCAGATGCAACTGGGAGGTACATAACTGTTTTGATGAGACACCTCTCAGCAGGAGATCACTATATAGAACTGAGCAGCCTTTGTAAAAAGTAAGTTGGAAGCTCAGTTGAAACACTTTAAAGTATTTCATTGGTTCAGATTAAAATGAAATGAAATGCAGAACATCATTATCAATTATAATTTATTAACAGATTATTAGAAAAATAATTGCATTAAGAATATTATTTTAGATATAATAACAGCCCACCAGAATACAGATGACAATTACACTCAGACAGCTCTTTTGGGCAGACCATATTTTTCACGTGTCTTATACCAGACTCTTAAAGTGGGCACTCTGTTCTGAGCTCTGCCACATTACCAAGTAGACAAAGAAAAAGGTTTAAGGATGTACTCAAAGCTTCCTCAAAACAATAGGATACCCCTGGGAACCCCTCTTCCATAACCACTCAAAGAGGAGAAGGAGCATTCAAAATGGCGTTGAAAACCTCAAGTCCATGCATTGGGACCAGCGAGAAGCACTACAGACTAGCACAAGGAGTGTACCGCCTCACTAACTACCTCCCCTGTCGGGTATCTTCTGCCCCAACGGACTCAAACAAATTTCTACAGATGTACTGTGGGCAGCATTCTAACTAGTTTCATCAATGACTGGCATGGAGGGGGTCATGGCACAGAATCGGAAAAAGCCGCAGAGGGTTGCAAACTTAGCCAGGTCCATAATAGGCACTCGCCTCCCCAGCATCAAGGTCATCTTCAAAAAGCAATGGCTTAAAAAGGCAGTATCTACCATTAGGGCCCCCATCACCCAGGACATGCTCTCTTCCTATTACTAACATCAGAGAGGAAGTACAGGAGTCCGAAGACACACACATTAGCATTCTAGGAGCAGTTTCTTTTCCTCTGTCATCAAATTTCTGAAAGGACAATGAACACTAGCTCACTACTTTTGCTCTCTTTTTGCACTACTGATTTAATTTAATTAAAAAATGTTTTTTGCTGTAAATTTCAGTATTTTTTATGTATTGCACTGTATTGCTGCCATAAACAACAAATTTCATGACCTATGTCAGTGATATTAAACTTGATTCTGACTCTATTCTGCAATTCCCAATTGACATCATCAATCACCTAAAAAACCCATGGAAGTCATCTCCAGTCCTGGGAAATATTTATGATGGATGAAGATATTATGCAATGTTAAAGTGCAGTTATTAAAATCTCACAGACATCTGTGATAATATTGTGCAAAAATCTCAGGGAAGGTCAAAAAGAACAACTCTTTCCTGTCACTGGTTGCCGTCTATCTCCTAATTAAAACTCATGTAATTATCAGTGAGGAATCAGGTTTATTAAATGTTGCACCATCCATCTGTGTGCATGCAACACAAACTCTGTCATTAGATCTCTTGTAGGCAGATGTTAAAGATGCCTACAGCTCCAAAGCTCTCCCCTTTACTCCTTTGGGATCAATAAAGTGCCTATCTATCTATCTTCTAACTCTACAGAAATCTTCCTCACTTTGAAGATTTTCTTCTTTACTTAGTTTTATCCTTAATATCAATATTATTTTAATGAAACTGTTTGGGATGGTTTCAACCCAGGAAGTGCATTATAAGGTCATAACAGCATTGAGTAACGATCACTTTACACTTTTCACCTTCCTTTTTATTTGGCTTTGACTGCAACTGTGTACAGTATAATCGAGGAAAACCACCATGAATTCAGAATTAATGGGTGCATTCTGGTACAATTTCTTAGTGATTTCTCACTCAATATTCATTCCTTTTTTGTCCACCTAGGTTTATTAATACTGACGTATGTTGTGAAATTTGTTGTTTTGTGACAGCAGCATAGTGTAATACATAAAGTATACTATAACCCAGAGTTTCTCAGCCTGGGTTCCACAAGAGATCGCATTTAAAATAAATAAATTGAACTTCGGGCAATGCATGATGCTAGCACTCACAGAGGTGGGCAGTGACTGAGCAGCCCCACTAGCAATCTCGTTAGAGGTGTCTCACCCGGTATGGCAGTGCGCAATAGGACCGTGTTTATTTAGTTGTGTCCAGTCTCAGTTTTTGACATGAAGTGGAGGAGGCTGCTGATAATTGGTGAGCACTGTAATGCACGGAGAGGAGGACGGTAAGCTGATGAAGGACATGAGGTGTGTTTTCAAACATTGAATGGACTCGCCCAACTTGAGCTGTGGTGTCAGCCTCTCACTCCCAAATTAGCTCCCCCAACTTCCCCTTATGTGCCACTGACTGACTTATGGGAGAAAACAAACTCTACCAATGTAGTAGAAAATTGGAGGGAAATTTTCATTCTAAAGATGATCCAATATGGCAATTTTTGCAGAGGTGTGAGATGGAAGAGGAGGATTCTAGGCCTAGGCTACGGACAGTTCTGTTAAGGTTAATGATGAAGAATTACAATCTTCTGAGTCATTTCACTGTATTAATGCAACAATGGACGCAATAAAAGTCCGTCTTTACAATGAAAGCTACTTATCAGTGGGTTTTGCATGGACTGGTGATCCAAGTTGTCTTACTCCATTGTGCCTAGTCTGTGGCAAACAACTTACAAATGTAGCAAAGGCTCCAGCAAAATTGAAAAGACACGTAACTACAAATCACAGCCATATGACACATAAAAGTGCTGATTATTTTAAATTATCAAAGTAAACAGAGTAAAGCTTTTGTTAATAAAGTCACAGTCAGTAAAGGGATCAGGAAGCAAGTTATCTAGCGGCAGAACTTATTACCCAGAAAGGGAAGAAGGAGGGGCACTGGGGAAGGTGATAGGCAGGTGAGGAGAAGAGGTAAGAGGCCAGAATGGGGAATTGAAGAAGAGGGAAGGAAAAATTACCATAAGTTGAATAAATTGATGTCCATGCCATTAGGTTGGAGGCTACCTAGATGAAATATGAGGTGTTGATCCTCCAACTTGAGAGTGGCCTCATTGTGGCAGAAGAGAAGGCCGTGGGCTGACATATTGGAATGGGAATCGGGATAGGAATTAACATGTTTTGCCACTGGGAAATTCTGCATTTTGAGGACGGAACAGAGGTGCTCAACAAAGTGGTCCTCCAATCTGCATCAGGGCTCACCAATACAGAGAAAGCCACATCTGGAGCACTGGATACAGTAGATGACCCCAACAGATTTGCAGATGAAGTGTTGCTCACCTTGAAGGATTGTTTGGGGCCCTGAATAGAGTTGGGTGAGGGGGTCGGTGGGAAGGTGTAGCATTTTTACTGTTTGCAGGGATAAGTGTCAGAAGGGAGATTAATGGGGAGTGATGAGTGAACAAGGGAATCACGGAGAGAGTGATCCCTGAGGGAAGCAGAGATTTGGATGGTGGTAAAGATGTGTTTTTGGTAGTAGGGTCCTTCTGAAGATGGCGGAAGTTGAAGAAAATGATGTGCTGGATGTGGAGGATCACGGGGTGATAGGTAAGGACATGAGGAAATCTATCACTCTTAAAATGGTGGGAAGATGGGGTGAGCATGGATGTCTGGGAAATGGAGGAGATGTGGGTGAGAGCAGCATCAATGGCGGAGGGAGGGAAACCACGTTCTTTGAAGAAGGAAAACATCAGATGTCCTGGAAAGGAAAATGACATCCTGGGAACAGATGCAGCAGAGATGGAGGAACTGGGAAAAAGAAATAGCATTTTTACAGGAGACAGGTTAGGAAGAGGTATAGTCAAGATAGCTAAGGGAATTGGTAGGTTCAACAGCTACACAATGACAACACATGGATAATTATACAAGGATATTGCCTGGATTGGTGGACTTACCTTATGAGAGTAGGTTGAGTGAATTTGGCCTTTTCTCTTTGGAGCGATGGAGGATGAGAGGTGACTTGATAGAGGCATTTAAGATGATGAGGGTCATTGATCGTGTGGATATCCAAGGGCTTTTTCCCAGGGCTGAAATGGCTAGCACAAGGGGACATAGTTTTAAGGTGCTTGGAAATGCGTACGAAGGGGATGTCAGGGGTATGTTTTTCACACAGAGAGTGGTGGGTGTGTGGAGTGCACTGCCGGTGGCGGTGGTGGAAGCGGATACAATACGGTCCTTTAAGAGCCTCTTAGACAGGTACATGGAGCTTAGAAAAATAGAGGGCTATGCACTAGGGAAATTCTAGGCAATTTCTAGAGTAGGTTACATGGTCGGCACTACATTGTGGGCTGAAGGGCCTGTTATGTGCTGTAGATTTCAATGTTCTATATTCTACGTTTTTAAGAGACAGAGAGATTGAGAGAGGGGAGAGAGCTGTCAGAAATGGACCAAGTGAATTTAAGGGCAGGGTAGATGAGCTCAGCATGGGTGCATGAAGCAGCTCCAATACAGTCATCAATGCAGCACAGGAAGAGTTGGGGAGCATTACCAGGGAAGGCTTGGAACACGGACTGTTCCACATAGCCATTGAAAAGGCAGGCATAGCTGGAGCCCATGGCTACTCCTTGAGTTTGGGGAAAGTGGGAGGAACCAAAAAAGAAATTGTTGAGGGTGAGGACTTGCTGAGTTCCTCCAGCATTTTGTGTGTACCACTCCCAAATGTCTAAAGTCTGTTTCACCTTTGCAGTACACTTCACTCTGTCTTGGTACATACCCAAGCTCCTCTGTATCATACTGCCAGCATCTTCAGATCATTGGACATGATGGGGAAGGAAGCAAAGGACTGGTGGGACAGGATGTCAAAGAATCTGGCATTACCTAGCTACAACAGATTCCGGAATATAAACTAATTAAACTACACACACATGCTTGTAAGCTTGTCCAACAACAGTGAGACTGAGCAGATGGATGGCCACATGGAACATCAACACCTGACTTATTGCCTCTGCTGCCTGCGATTGCCTTCCTGCCAAATTCAACTAATGGCTTCAAACAACAGGTAACCCACATGGTCACAGGGAGAATGTACAAGCTCCTTAGAGCCAGTGGCGGGAATTGAATCACCAAGGGTGATCACCAGCACTGTAAAGTGATGCGCTAACCACTACACTACCGTGCCACTTGATTTCTGATTTGATCAGAAGATTTCCATTTCAAACTTGTTCACTTGTATTAAGTTATTGATGAATTTGTGGTGCAGACAGTGTAAATTCATCACCAAACAACATTTTCAAGGACACATCCAAGGTGTGTGTGTGCGATATTCTGTCAAAAACCTCTTCTTGGTTCAAACTGGTCCAGCCAGTGTTCAGCCCCTGGATTTTATGTAGGAGATCTTATCCCTGGGAAACAAAAGGGAATCAGTGATTCAAGAAATTGTCAGCAACACACACAAACGCACACAATACTGGAGGAACTCAGCAAATCAGGCAGCATCTATGGAATAAAACAGTTTACATTTTGGGTTGAGACCATTCAGGACTCATGTGGGTACAGTGCGGGGTTCAGGAGATGGATGGTTGAGGGGTAACAACTGGTCTTGAACCTGGTGGTGTAGGACCTAAGGCTCCTGTATCTCCTTCCTGATGGCCACAGTGAGAAGAGAGCATGACCTCAATGGGGGGTCCTCGATGATCTCCTGAAGAAGTTGATCAGTTAGGGACTTTGATCATTAGAATGCAGCAGAATGAATGGGCGAGGCATAGATAGGGTGAATGCACAGTCTTTTTTCCAGGGTTAGGGAATCAAGATTAAGGTGAGAGGAGAAAAAATCATCAGGAAATTGAGGGACTAAGTTTTCTCCCAGAATGTGGACCATATCAACAGGTATACTTACAACATTTAAAAGACAGTTGCACAGATATGTGGATAGGATACATTTAGAGGGATAAAGGCAAATGTGGACCAGTTGGGCCTAAGGCCAGTTTCTGTGCTTATGGCTCTACGACTGGGGCTGGTCTTGGCCAGAATCTTGTGATCCATCTTTAACAGTGAGATGGCTTGTCAATTTCTGATCTCTACCCTTTTACCTTCTCTCTGTAGATGAGAGTGAGGATGTCATTCAGCATGGATCCTAACAAGCTACCAGCTAGAAGCACAGTATCAAAAACACAAAATAGAAGCAGGAGTAGGCTGTTTGGCCCTTTGTGCCTCCTCTGTCATTGGTGTAACCACAGCTGATCGTTTACCTCATGTCTGCTTTCCTGATCTCTCTTTCCTTCTCGCTTAACGCCTTTTGCATCTGACAGTTTACTTATCTCCATCCTAAAATTACGCACTAACTCTTAAACAAGAGAAAATTTACGGATGCTGGACTCCTCAGGGCTAGTGAATTCTATGGTTCACCATCTTCCTAGTGCAGAAATTTCTCCCTATCTTGGTTCTAAATTACTGACGCTGTGGCCCCAGACCCTGACCCATTGTTCTATACACCCCAGTCATGGGAATCATCCATCCCACATCCTGACTGCCAAGCCCTGTCAGAATTTTGTAAGTTTCAATTGTTTCAACTATTGCTGGAGAAACAGTTTCTCTCATTAGTGTTGAGATCTACCTCTGTATCAGCAGTAAATCCAATCCACAGCCTGAGGCTATAAAGAAAGACACATAACCACCTACATGTTGCCTTAGGCCTAAACTTTAAAAAGCCTGCTTCTCAAGATCAAGTAGTACATCTGACCTTAGTCCAAAGGCGAGAAGAAAGAGCAAACATTTCACTTAAGCAAGACCTCTCTGTGGCTGGTTCCCTGTACTGAACTCAATTGCCTGCAAGAACAAAGCAGGTTTCCCAAGTCACAAACAAGAGAAGGTCTGCAGATGCTGGAAATCCAGAGCAACACACACAAAATGCTGGAGGAACTCAGCAAGCCAGGCGGCATCTATGGAAAAAAGTACAGTTGATGTTTCGGGCCAAAACCCTTCAGCAGGACGGGAGAAAAAAAAAGCAGAGTAGATCTGAAAGGTGGGGGGGGGGGAGGGGGAGGGGAGAGAGAAACACCAGGAGATAGAAGAAATTTGGAGGGGGAGGAATGAAGCAAAGAGCTGGGAAGTTGCTGGTGAAAGAGACAGAAATGAGCGGTCACTGGCAGATCCTGCTTGTTCATCCCTCTCCACTTATCTCCCTCCTGACACTTATCCCTGCAAGCAGAACAAGTGCTTCACCTGCCCCTACACCTCCTCCCTCACTACCATTCAAGGCCCCAAACAGTCCTTCCAGGTGAGGCGACACTTCACCTGTGAGTCTGTTGGTGGTCATATACTGTATCCGGTGCTCCCGGTGTGGCCTTCTGTATATTGCTGAGACCCGATGCAGATTGGGAGACTGCTTCGCTGAGCATCTGTTCTTCATCTGCTAGAACAAGTGGGATCTCCTAGCGGCCATCCATTTTAATTCCACTTCCCATTCCCATTCCGATACATCATTCCACAGCCTCCCCTACTGTTGTGATGAGACCACACTTGGGTTGGAGGAAAAACAACTTACTTTTTGTTTGGTTAGCCTCCAACCCGATGGCATGAACATTGATTCCTCAAACTTCCAGTAATGCCTCCACCCCCTCCCCTTCACTGTTTCCTAACCCCTTGTCCCTCTCTCATGTTGTCTCTTTGCCCACCCATTGCCTCCTTCTGCTTCTCCTCTCCCCCCCTTCTTCTTTCTTCCAAGGCTTTCTGTCTCTTTCACCAATCAACTTCCTAGCTCTTTGCTTCATTCCTCCCCCTCCAAGTTTCACTTATCGCCTGGCATTTCTCGCTCCCCTTCCCTCACCTTTTAGATCCACTCCTCAGCTTTTTTTCTCCAGGACTGCTGAAGTGTTTCAGCCCCAAATGTCGACTGTACTCTTTTCCATAGATGCTGCCTGGCTTGCTGAGTTCCTCCAGCATTTTGTGTGTGTCGCTTAGGTTTCCCAAGTGTTGTGAATGGACAGACACACCACTCGCAAACCCCATGTGCATCAATCAGCATTACACAAGTTCCTTTTTGGTCTCTGCTGCACATTAGTGCAGAATATAATCGCAGAGCTGTGCGGCCCAGTCACAGGCCCTTTAATTCAACTCTTCCATACTGACCAGGATGCCTTTTAACATCAATCCCATGTGCCAGCAGTAGGCCCGTATCCTTCCCTTTCCTATTTGTGTATTTATCTAAGAGCCTTTAAACAACTATTTCTGCCTGTACCACCTGCTTAGGCAGCTTGTTCCACTCTTCATGTGAAGAACATGCTCCTTAGATTCCTTTTAAGTTTCCATACCAAATGCCTCCTTTACTACTCTATCCACTTGTGTCACCATTTTCAGAGAACTATGAACTTGCAGTATAAGGTCTCTCTACCTATCAACAATCTTAAATTCCCTGTCATTTACTGTATGCATCCAGCATGACCTAAAATGTGTGTGTGTGTGTGTGTGTGTGTGTGTGTAAATGCTCATACTAAATCATTGCAACCTGGGCAGATGGCACATACATGCAGTATCTTTATAGGAGCATTTGATCTTCCATAACCTTCTCTTCTGTGCTTTGTTCCTTATTCATTGACTTTGCAATACAGCCGGATTCTTCAATGCAATAAACTCACTAATTTGTTTATTAAATGGCAACTGTTTATGCAAAGTAAATCAAATTACAGCAAAATAAATCATTAGAGACAAATACTGGGAATATTGAGTTCTGTTTGAATATAGAAGCATGAAGGCTGCTTAGATTAGCTTTATTTGTCACACGTACACCGCAAGATACAATGAAATGCTTCATTTGTGTTAATGACCATCAGCTGGGGCCAGCTCACATGTGTCACCATGATTCCGGTGCCAATATAGCACAGCCACAACTTACTAACCCTAACCTGTACGCTTCAGGAATATGGGAGAAAACAGGAGCATGCAGAAGAAACCTAAGCGATCGGGGGGATTTTACAGCAGCAAAGCTGACTGCTATGCCACTGTGTTGCCCTTGGGTTATTTAAACCACAGGTTTGTAGCTAAGCAGTGATCTAACACTATATATGTGGCTTTTCTGCATTTCCTTATCAAATATCTGACAACTTTGGATTTGAAATGTATTATTGATCAAGAAGCACTGGGTGCTTGTAGAAGATAATTCCAAATTTCTGACCTACATATGTTCAAATGCTTCCCAACTTCGCCTAGGCTATATTTTATCTTGTGCTCCCTTGTTTTTAACATTCTATAAACACACTACTTTATCTGTTAGATGAGGTTTATTTTAAAGTGAACTAAAATAAGTTCCATTTATTTAAGGGAAATGGTATGTAAGGTTCCAGGCACCATCCGAATGAGAGCTTTAGAGACGGGTGACATTCAGATCAGAGAAGTGGTTGCTTCAGTTCATTTAACGAGATTCATTTTTTTCTGATCTCCTGTCGATCTGTCTTCATCTGCTGTGTTAGCACTGGGGCTTTGCTCTGAGCAGCTGTTTGGGTCTGAAGCCAACTGTCTCAAGTTCCTTCCATGATCGGGATTACTTTCTCCAAAACAAGTGCAAAGCAATATATCAAGGAGAGAAAAGCCAAATCACACCAGCGCAGCTGCAAGAAACATTAGGGTAACTCTACTGGATAGAAGAGCCTCTTCAGTTCTCTGTTTGGCTGTCAATCATTTTAATTTTGCCTGGCATCCAGCTTCCAAAGCCACTTGTCATCAGATTATTCATTGTTTCTATTTACAAAAAAGAAAGTATGTCAGATAGAAAAAGGCCATCAAGTTCATCAAGACTGTCTTGCATTCTAGGGCATAGAGCAGGATGATGTAACTTATATAATTGCACCAGCCCAGCCCCCACAAAGTTATTTAAATGGTTTCTTGGGTGGAAAATATTTTCTTGGGTCAATTGTTCAAGATAGTCTCAAGCAGAATAAATCATATAGTAAAAAATCAACAACATACTGTAAATATTTTACAGACATGTTCTTATCGATGCTTTTGGTGCTACAATTCTCTTCTAGTTTAGTTGAACTTAGCTCTAGTTGGCTTCATGCCGGAGAGGGATTTGAATACATCAGGCCAAGGAGGGAAAGTGTTACAATCTAATTAATTATAAATTAATTCTAGAGTTGGGCAGAGTCATAATGGATTAATGAAAGGAAAGTCATGGTTAGAGTTCTTTGTGGTTACAGGTAGCAGAATAGGTCTGAGGGACTGGTTGAAGTGATGATTTCGACTTGCAGAAGTCCTTCAATAGGTAATAGATGTTATTAAAGAATATCAGAGTACATGTGATTGGGGTAATATTGAGAATTCATTAATGCACTGAAAACAGAAAAAAAGGAATACATGGGTTATGACTTGTGGGTGCCTGTGGGATTGGTGTTGAGGCTCCATTTATATCATTGACTTGGATGAGAGGTCCAAGCGAATTATATCCAGGCCCAAGCGACTAAAATCAGGAGCAAAAAAAAATTGCAGGAGGAACTCATAGGGCCGAGTAGCATCTGAATTACATCCAAATTTGTAGATGGTCCTAACCCATAATGGATTGTAAGGATGCAGAGAGGCTTACAAATATAACACGGAAAATGTGAGGTCATTCGCTTTGATGGGAACTTGAACGTGTCGGTCTTCAAAGAGCCCTGGGTGTCTTGGTACATCAGTAATGGTAAGGGTAAGATAAGGGAACACGAACCAATCGTCATAGAGGAATCAGAAGTGGAGAAAGTGAGTAGTTTCATATACCTGGGTGTCAAGATCTCTGAGGATCTAACCTGGTCCCAACATATCAATGCAGCCATAAAGAAGGCAAGACACTGGCTATGCTTCATTAAGAGTCTGAAGAAATTTTGTATGTGAACTAAAACGCTCAAAAACTTCTATAGATGTACCGTGTAGAGCATTCTGACAGGCTGCATCACTCTCTGGTAAGGAGAGGTGTCTACTATACAGAATCAAAAGAAGCTACAGAAAGTTGTAACATTAGTCAGCTCCATCTTGATAGTAGCCTCTGTAGTATCCAAGACATCTTTAAGGAATGAATCTTCAGGAAGGCGACATCCATTACTAAGGACCCCCAGCACCCAGGGCATGCCCTTTTTTCACTGTTATCATCAGGTAGGACGTACAGAAGCCTGAAGGCACACACTCAGTGATTCAGGAACAGCTTCTTCCCCTTTGCCATCTGATTCCTAAATGGACATTGACCCCATGAGCACTACCTCACCTTTTCTTATATATATTATTTCTGTTTTTGCACTATTTTAATCTATTCAAGATACATATATATTTACTGTAATTGATTTACCTGTTTTGTTTGTTTTTCTTTCTATATTATCATGTCTTTTGTTCCTTTCCCCACTTTTTTCTCTGCCCTCTTTCTCTCTGTTTTCTCCACTGTCCACTCCTTTCTGTCTCTGTATTGAGCCTGGTCACATTGGCTCCAGATTTCACACCTTTCTCCCTCAATTAATCCTTTGTGTCTTTCTATTGATCCAGCCCTCTGCATGTATATCAAACCAATGCCCCCTTTCTGTGTGTCCATCTCTTTCATTCTCCCTGATCCTGATGTCTCTTTCACTGCAGTCTCACCCTAAATCCCTCTCCCCTCCTTTCAATATTTTACTTCCTCTGCTTGTCACTTGCCTTTCCCTTTCTTTTTCTTGCTTAACATTTGCTTTCTCTTTCTAATATTCCCTTCTTGCACCTCCTCTTTTACTCCCTCTGTCTTGATTTCTATCCCACTCTTTCAAATTCACTCATCCCTGTTTCATTTTCTATGATTCTAATCCCTTTGTGCATTGTTATCAAAGACTCATTCTGCAGCTTACTTTCTATTTTTCCCCCTCCTGGCTCTCTGCTTCTGCCTTTATTTCTCTTCTTTGTGTGTGTGTGTGTTGTGTCTGTGTATAATACCATACGACATGGCATTAGACCATTCTGCCCATTGAGTCCATTCCACTATTCCATTATGACTACTTTATTATCCCTCTCAACCCCATTCTCCTGCCTGTAACCTTTGACGCCTTGACTAATCAAGAATGTCTCAACCTTTGCTTTAAACATACCCAATGATTTGACCTTCACAGCTGTCTGTGGCAATGAATTCCACAGATTCATCACTCTCTGGCTAACAAAATTCCTTCTCATCTCTGTTCTAAATGTACGCCCCTCTATTCTGAGGCTGTGCCATCTGATCCTAGACTCACCCACTATAGGAAACATCCTTTTCACATCCACTCTATCTAGGTCTTTCAATATTCAATAGGCTTCAATGAGATCTCTCCTCATTCTTCTAAACTCCTGTGAGCACAGGCCCAGAGCCATCAAATACTTCTCATATCTTAACCGTCTCATTCCCAGAATAATCCTCGTGAACCTCTTCTGAACCCTCTCCAATACCAGCACGTCTTTCCTTAGATAAAGGGTCCAAAACTACTCACAGTGTGATCTGACCAATGCCTTATGAAGCCTCAGTATTACATCCTTGCTCTTATATTCTAGTCCTCTCAAAATGAATACTAACATTGCATTTGTCTTCCTTACCACTGATTCAACCTGCAAGCTAACCTTTAAGGACTCCTGCATGAGGACTCTCAAGGTCCCTTTGCACCTCTGACTTTTCAATTTTCTCCCCGTTTATAAAATAGTCTACACCTTCATTCCTTCTAAGAAAATGCATGACCATACACTTCCCTACACTATATTCCAATCTGCCACTTCTTTGCCCATTCTCCCAAACTGTCTGTCTTCTGCAGACTCCCTGTTTCCTCAACACTACCTGTCCTCCACCTATCTTTGTATCATCTGCAAACTTGATCACAAAGCCATCTCTTTCATCATCCAAATCCTAGACATAATACATGAAAAGAAGCGGTCCCAATACTGTCCCTGTGGAGCACCACTAGCCACCGGCAGCTAACCAGAATAGGCCCCCCCTCTATTCCTACTCTTTGTCTTCTGCCAGTCAGCCATTCTTCCATCCAAGCTTGTAGTTTTCTTGTGATACCATGGGCTCATATCTTGTTAAGCAGACTTATGTGTGGCACCTTGTCAAAGGCCTTTTGAAAATCCAAGTAAACACCATCCACTGACTCTCCTTTGTCTATATTGACTGTTATTCTTTTCAAGAATTCCAACAGATTTGTCAGGCAAGATTTCCCCTTCAGGAAACTATGCTGACTTTGGCCTATTTTATTATGTGCCTCCAAGTACCTAGAAACCTCATCTTTAATAATGGACTCCAATATCTTCCCAACCACTGAAGACAGATTAACTGGAACAGTTTAGCTGTCTGTTGCTTAGCTCCTGGCAGTGTCACACATGGCGGTAAGGTCAAGGGGGAAGATTCAGACAAAGAACGATCCACCCAAAACATCAGTGGCGGAGCTGGCGGAAGATAATGACACATCACAATGGCAGTAAAGGTGGATGAAGGCTACAGCAGTCATGCCACTGGACCCAAACCCCAATCTGTCAAGGACTGTGTGGTGGCTGCCTGTGCATCAGTCTTCCTACTTTAAGCAAAGTCACACACAGGTATTCTCCATTCAGGGAATCCCCCCTAACACCCCTCTACAGCCACCTGATGATCACCAATGGACAGCCGCTTAGGAGAACAACATACTTGACTTGAGTGATCGCGCAACTTCTATGTTGTGTATGTGTGTGTGTATGTATTGTATGTTTATGTGCATGCAGAGACCGATACATATGAATGTGCATATGTGCTTGCATTGCTTTCTAAATTTCTATATGTGTAATAATCTGCTTGAACACTTTCCTTCTCCCTCCATCTCTTCTCACTCTTCAGGCTAATCTCCCACCTTGTCGCTGTTTTCCAGTGACTGAGTAAGTGTGCTCGTACCTATCATTTCTCTGTGTACACCTTCACTTTTCTCCATGAAATTCTCTTTTCTCCACTCTCTGTCTTTTGCGCCCTCTGTTATTTTCTTTCTGCTCTTCATTTTTTCTTAGGACAAAGAAAACAAGCTATCTGGCTCATTGACTTTATGCTGCCACTTAGAAAACAACCCCCTCAGTCCCATCATGCCACATATTTCCTTGTAACCTTTTCTTTGTCACATGCCCATGGGCTCTCCCCGAATTCTCCTACGATCCACATAGATTATAGGTAATTCTCAGAGGTAAATTAGCCAATATTTCTTTGGATCTCATTTAGATTTCTGCCAGATGTCCTGGCTCAACACACAGATACAATCACATCTTTACTTTCACAGGAGGTTAAGAAGGTTCCTCAGATATATTGTTGAAAGTATCCCGACTGGTTGCATCATGGTCTAGCGCAGCAATTTGAATGCACAGGAATATACAGTTTTGCAGAGAATAGTAAACTCAGTCCCATACATCAGCGGCATAGAAACATAGAAAATAGGTGCAGGAGTAGGCCATTCGGCCCTTTGAGCCTGCACTGCCATTCAGTACAATCATGGCTGATCACCCAACTCAGAACCCTGTACCTGCCTTCTCTCCATACCCCCTGATCCCTTTAACCACAAGGGCCATATCTAACTCCTTCTTAAACATAGCCAATGAACTGGCCTCAACTGTTTGCTGTGGCAGAGAATTCCACAGATTCACCACTCTCTGTGTGAAGAAGTTTTTCCTAATCTCGGTCCTAAAAGGCTTCCCCTCTATCCTCAAACTGTGACCTCTCGTTCTGGACTTCCCCAACATCGGGAACAATCTTCCTGCATCTAGCCTGTCCAATCCCTTTAGGATCTTATACATTTCAATCAGATCCCCCCCTCAATCTTCTAAATTTCAGAGATTATAAGCCTAGTCGATCCGGTCTTTCATCATATGAAAGTCCTGCCATCCCAGGAATCAATCTGGTGAACCTTCTTTGTACTCCCTCTATGGCAAGGATGTCTTTCCTCAGATTAGGGGACCAAAACTGCACACAATACTCTAGGTGTGGTCTCACCAAGGCCTTGTACAACTGCAGTAGTACCTCCCTGCCCTGTACTCGAATCCTCTCGCTATAAATGCCAGCATACCATTCGCCTTTTTCACCGCCTGCTCTACCTGCATGCCCACTTTCAATGACTAGTGTATAATGACACCCAGGTCTCGTTGCACCTCCCCTTTTCCTAATCGGCCACCATTCAGATAATAATCTGTTTTCCTGCTCTTGTCACCAAAGTGGATAGCCTCACATTTATCCACATTAAATTGCATCTGCCATAAATTTGCCCACTCACCTAACCTATCCAAGTCACCCTGCATCCTCTTAGCATCCTCCTCACGGCTAACACTGCCACCCAGCTTCGTGTCATCCGCAAGCTTGGAGATGCTGCACTTAATTCCCTCATCTAAGTCATTAAGATATATTGTAAACAACTGGGGTCCCAGCACTGAGCCTTGCGGTACCCCACCCGTCACTGCCTGGCATTCTGAAAAGGTCCCGTTTATTCCCACTCTTTGCTTCCTGTCTGCTAACCAATTCTCTATCCACATCAATACCATACCTCCAATACCGTGTGCTTTAAGTTTGCACACTAATCTGCTGTGTGGGACCTTGTCAAAAGCCTTTTGAAAATCCAAATGTACCACATCCACTGGTTCTCCCCTATCCACTCTACTAGTTACATCCTCAAAAATTTCAATGAGATTCGTCAGACATGATTTTCCTTTCACAAATCCATGTTGACTTTGTCCGATGATTTCACCGCTTTGCAAATGTGCTGTTATCACATCCTTGATAACTGACTCTCGCATTTTCCCCCACCACCGATATCAGGCTCACCGGTCTATAATTCCCCAGTTTCTCTCTCCCTCCTTTTTTAAAAAGCGGGGTTACATTAACCACCCTCTAATCCTCAGGAACTAATCCAGAATCTAAAGAGTTTTGAAAAATTATCACTAATGCATCCACTATTTCTTGGGCTACTTCCTTAAGCACTCTGGGATGCAGACCAATTGGCCCTAGAGATTTATCTGCCTTCAATCCCTTCAATTTACCTAATACCACTTCCCTACTAACATGTATTTCCCCCAGTTCCTCCATCTCACTCAACCCTCGGTCCCCTACTATTTCCGGAAAATTATTTATGTCCTCCTCAGTGAAGACAGAACCAAAGTAGTTATTCAATTGGTCTGCCATGTCCTTGCTCCCCATAATCAATTCACCTGCTTCTGTCTGCAGGGGACCTACATTTGTCTTTACCAGTCTTTTCCTTTTTACATATCTATAAAAGCTTTTACAGTCCGTTTTTATGTTCTCTGCCAGTTTTCTCTCATAATCTTTTTTCCCCTTCCTAATTAAGCCCTTTGTCCTCCTCTGCTGAACTCTGAATTTCTCCCAGTCCTCAGGTGAGCCACTTTCTCTGGCTAATTTGTATGCTACTTCTTTGGAATTGATACTATCCCTAATTTCTCTTGTCAGCCACGGGTGCACTACCTTCCTTGATTTATTCTTTTGCCAAACTGGGATGAACAATTGTTGTAGTTCATACATGCAATTTTTAAATGCTTACCATTGCATATCCACCGTCAACCCTTTAAGTATCACTTGCCAGGCTATCTTAGCTAATTCACGTCTCATACCTTCAAAGTTACCCTTCTTTAAGTTCAGAACCTTTGTCTCTGAATTAACTATGTCACTCTCCATCTTAATGAAGAATTCCACCATATTATGGTCACTCTTACCCAAGGGGCCTCTCACGACAAGATTGCTAATTAACCCTTCCTCATTGCTCAAAACCCAGTCTAGAATAGCTTGCTCTCTAGTTGGTTCCTCGACATGTTTTGGTTCAGAAAACCATCCCGCATACGTTCCAAGAAATCCTCTTCCTCAGCACCCTTACCAATTTGGTTCACCCAATCTATATGTAGATTGAAGTCACCCATTATAACTGCTGTTCCTTTATTGCACGCATTTCTAATTTCCGGTTTAATGCCATCCCCAACCTCACTACTACTGTTAGGTGGCCTGTACACAACTCCCACCAGCGTTTTCTGCCCCTTAGTGTTACGCAGCTCTACCCATATCGATTCCACATCCTCCTGGCTAATGTCCTGCCTTTCAATTGCATTAATCTCCTCTCTAACCAGCAATGCCACCCACCTCCTTTTCTTTCATGTCTATCCTTCCTGAATATTGAATATCCCTGAATGTTGAGCTCCCATCCTTGGTCACCCTGGAGCCATGTCTCTGTGATCCCAACTACATCATATTCATTAATAACAATCTGCACTTTTAATTCATCCACCTTGTTATGAATGCTCCTTGCATTGACACACAAAGCCTTCAGGATTGCTTTTACAACACTCTTAGCCCTTATACAATTATGTTGAAAAGTGGCCCTTTTTGATTTTTGCCCTGGATTTGCCAGCCTGCCACTTTTACTTTTCACCTTACTACTTTTTGCTTCTACCCTCATTTTACACCCCTCTGTCTCTCTGCACTTGTTCCCATCCCCCTGCCACATTAGTTTATATCCTCCTGAACAACAGTAGCAAACGCTCCCCCTAGGATATTGGTTCCAGTCCAGCCCAGGTGTAGACCGTCCTGTTTGTACCGGTCCCACCTCCCCCAGAACTGGTTCCAATGCCCCAGAAATTTGAATCCCTCCCCCTTGCACCAGTTTTCAAGCCACGTATTCATCTGATATATCCTCCTATTTCTACTCTGACTAGCACGTGGCACTGGTAGTAATCCAGAGATTATTACCTTTGTGGTCCTACTTTTTAGTTTATCTCCTAACCCCCTAAATTCACCTCGTAGGACCTCATCCCATTTTTTACCTATATACTACCCATGGTGGGGCATGTCTCTCTCCACCATAGGTAGTATCTACACGAGGCATTGCCTCAAGAAGGCAACACCCACCTTCAAAAATTCCCATCATCTGGGCCATACCAACTCCTCATCGTGTAGGAGGTACAGAAGTCTGAAGTTCCACACCACCAGGTTCAGTAATAGCTACTCCCCTTCAACTATTCAGTTCTTGAACCAAATATATAGCAGTATAGCAACACCATAACCACTTTGATCATTTTACACTGCAATGGACTTCGTCTTTTTTGTTCTAATTGTGTTCTTTCTTGTAAAATTGTGTTTAATTTATGATTTTCTCGTGAATGCTGCTTATCTGATACTATGTGCCTGTGATGCTGCTGCAAATAAATTTTCCATTGTACCTGTGCATTCAGGTACTTGTGCATATGACAATAAACTTGACTTTGATTTTGACCTTGACTATGAATATGGGAAGGAAATGGGGGACCCTGGGACAAACTGTGTAATCATTGGGAGATCATACAAGTTCCACATAGTCATCATCCAAAGTCAGGATTAAGCCAAGCTTGCACCAAAAACACCAACTGCTGTGTCTCCTTCTCTACATTTGATTTTCTCTTTCTTCTTCCCCACCATTGTCTCTCTCCACCATTCTCATATGAAGACCTTCCCAGTTCTTTCTCTTTCTATGCCTCATTCTGTCTCTTAAGTGTTTCTGTTGCTTCATCTCTCCCTGTTGTTCACTCAATCTTTCTCTCTCTCCTCTCTCAAACACACACTCTCTTTCTCACTTCCATTTTCCTTTATATTTTGCACCTTGACTGCGTTGGCTAGCACTTACACACACAATGTCATTCATAATAAACATACATTATTTGGAATTAAATGCAATCATGGCTAATAAAGGTAAAAGGTAGACAGAAGAGAGGCATTGATGATATTGACAAAAAAGTAATAATCTTGAGGACTGGGAAGATTTTGGAAAAGTACAAAGTATGGCCAAGGAACTAATGGAGAGAAAATAAAATATGTGACTCCAGATGTACAGTCTGAAAGTTATTTCCAGAGCTATGTAAAATGTAGAGGTTAGCAAGTGTAAATGTGGCTCCCCAAAGGCAACAGCACAGGAAGATGAAAAGGGTAGAAAAATTAAACGCAGGCTTTATATTCATCATCACAGCAGAAGACAAAATATTTTGGAAAGGGTGGGAAGGAAACCAAAGATTTTTTTCAGTGAAGAATTCTAAAAATAAAGCATTAAAACAATAATCAATGACATTAGTACTCAATAAATCTACTAGATAATGGCCGAAATCCAGAGAATTCAAACAAATTTCCGTAGAGACATTGATTCTATTGCTTTCAAACTTCCACAGATTATACAGTGGTTTGAAAGTTGGTAAAAGCTTTCCTGTCACTAAGAAAATAGGGAGGGGGGAAAATGGAATTGTGAACTAGTCAGCCTGACATCAGTATAAGAGAAATCTATCATTCAGGTTATAGCACCAAGACACTTTGAAAATCAAGACATGATTGATAAAAACAAAATGGAGTTAAGTAAGGGAACTGGTAATTGAAATTGCCTTTGCCAAATCTGTTAGAGGATTAGGAGGTTGGACTAGGTTGGGATGATAACAGTTTAGGGTGAATTATAGAAAGAGACGTTGTTGATATGGTTTTGGTCAAGGTCAAGTAGATAAAAGAGATTACTGAAGGTGAACAAGGCATGAGAGACAGATGGAAATCTCACTGGAGGGCAGGATAGAGCTTCTTCAGGTTAGGCTGTCCTGTAAAGTAAAAGTGGATCAGGTGAATTACAGAAACAATTCACTAAGCTGCCATTAAAAAGGTTCTTATTCTAAATATGGGCTCCTGATACCGAGCATAAAATCAGCAAGTACCAATGACTGAATAGTAGACCATAAGCAGTGATTTAAAATAAAAGTGTATATCCATAATCAATATGGATGTGTATATTTGTGAGTTCACCTATTTGTGTGTGTGAGAATCAGAAGAATCAGGCTTATTATCACTGACATATGCTGTAAAATTTGTTATCTTGTGGCAGCAGTTCAGTGAAATATATTAATAAAGATTATAAATTACAATAATAAGTAAAAAAAGTAAATAGTGCAAAAACAAGAGCAAAAATAGTGAGGTAGTCTCATGAGTTCATGCTCCATTCAGAAATTTGATGGCAGAGGGGAAAAGCCTGTTCTTAAAACATTGAATGCATGACTTCAGGCTCCTGAACTTCCTCTCTGATGGTACTAATGAGAAGAGAGCATGTCCTGGGTGATGGGGGTCCTTGATGACCTTAATGATGGATGTCACCCTTTTGAAGCATTGCCTTTTGAAGATGTCCTCAATGTTGGGGAAGTGGAGAGGTGTGTGTGTGTGTGTGTGTGTGCATGTTGTAAAATTTGCTTCTGGTTAGGGTTAGCATTAAGTTTAAATGTCCTAAAGCGGAGGAAACCTATGGCTATTGGCTGGTCTGGTCTATACATGACTCAATACTCGCCCATATTACTGACTCTTAATTACTTTTCTAGTTGAAAGGCAATGAGAGATGGAAAAAGAATCTTTATCCTTTGAATGAATAAATTCAACAAATAGTTACGAACTGAAAAGCAAGATCGGTAGATGCTGGAAATCTGAAATGACAACAGAAAATGGTGGAGATACACAACAGTTCAGTCAGCAGCCATGGTCACTGCTGGTCAGTCTGAGCAGTACCGACAGGCCCAACATTATCATGGGCTGAAGAGCTTTATTTATTTTCAAAGTCAAAGTCAACTTCAAAATTATGATCAAATATGCATATGTTATCATATACTACACTGAGATTAATTTTCTTGCAAGCATTTACCGTAAAATAAAGGAATACAATAGAATTTATGAAAATCTATATGTAAACAAGGATTGACACTACTCTGAATGCCTTTTAAGAAGTTGGTGGCAATCCAACTCTTTGGAACCACTGCATTCCTTCTGGTGAAGGTGCTCTCACAGGGAAAGGACTCCAGTGATGATGAATAAGCACCAATGTATTTGCAAGTGTTGTCAAGCCGAGGGGTGGTAGTGGGGACATGTTCCCACTGCCTAAAGGTGCTTCTCATGGTATGCGCCTCAAATAGCCTCTGACAACCAAGTCCAACTCCTGGCCTTCTCACGTGGCTTAGCCTCTAAGCCTGGCAGAACTGTTTCTACTGACAGGAGAAGGGGTGAAGACGGGTCCTGGCGCCTTAAAAACCAGTGCTTCGGGTAGATGGAGCTCGTCAGCCTGGGAAGGCAGTCCATCTAAGAGAGGGAAACTCTGATTTCAAACCTCCGCTGCCTTGCGGCTATACCCACTCACGGGAAAGGCTTCAGGAGTAAACCCTGAGGACAAATCTGGAGCTGGAGTCCCTAAGGCAGTCCGACGTTGTCTTCAACCTCATTCTGGCAACTCCTGCATCGACACTGGTGCCAAGCTGTATCGGCCCTTGCCCTTCCCTTGGACAATGTCGGTGTTGTGGAGAGGGGGGACTTGCTGCATGGGCAACTACCGGTCTTCCATACAACCTTGCCCAGGCTTGCGCCCTGGAGAGGACACTCCTCTTTCCAGGCTCAGATCTATGGTCTTGCAAGACTAACGGATGCCACCACCATTTGCAAGTGACGATGGTGTATGATTGGGAGGGCAATCTGTAGGTGATATTGTTCCTATACATCTGCTCCCCTTTTCTTTCTCAGTGGTAGATGAAGTGAATTTGGGAGGTGCTTTTGATTGAGCCCAGACTAACTATTGCAATGTATTTTGTTGCTGGAGATAATGGGTGGGATGACCCCTCCTGTCTTCCTGCACCTCCTGATCACATCCTTAACTCCTTGACTGGACTATCTGGGGAGCACTCCAATGCCAAGTCTGATCCAATTATTTTAAAAATAGATATAGTTTGCAAGATTTAATCTGGACTGCTTTGTTCTGGATAGTAAAGAGCTTCCTGGAATATTGTTACAGCTGAACTCATTCAAGCAAACAGGGAGTCTTCAATCATGCTCCGGCAGCATCTTTGGAAAGTAATATAGTCGATGGTTTGAGCCAAGACTTTTCATCAGGACTGTGTACTTTTCCATAGATGCTGTCTGGCCTGCTGAGTTCCTCCAGCATTTTGTGTGTGTTGCTTGGATTTCCAGCACCTGCATATTTTCTCTTGTTTGTGATAAAGCTACAAACCCACTTGTCTTTGGAATGTGGGAGGAAACCACAGCACCTGGAGGAAACCCATGCAGACACAGGGAAAACACACCATCTCCTTGCAGACAGTGGCAGAGTTGAACCAGGGTCACTGGCACCATAGTAGCCTCACACTAACCAATGCTACCATGCTGCCCGCAGGGTCAGAGGTTGGTGAACCCGTGGAATTTATTGCCACAGAGATGTGGAGGCCAAGGAAGGCAGAGATTATTAGGTTCTTGATTGGTAAAGGGTTAAGGGCTATCAGAACTGAATAAAATATCAGCCATGGTTGAATGGCGGAGCAGACTCAATGGCTGAACAGCCTAATTTTACTCCTGTATTTTATGATCTTCTGATCTTATCTCATTCCTGCTATTGTGGCCACAAGATTTACATGGTGGATCTAGATGAGGTTTTAGTCATTGGTGAGCCCCAGGATGTTGATTGTGGTGAATGTGGTAGTGGTAATGCCATTAAGTATCATGAATGAATGGTTGTCACGCGATCAGCAGCAATGAATATCAATTGAATTGAGTTAGGTTTTATAAAAAAACAATCAAACATTTACTAAACTCTGCTCAATATTAAAAAATAACCAAACAAAGATCTTAACTGGAAGTAAACTGCTGTGTGGCCATTTAAGAAACCGCCACTCAGTACTAGTTCTTGAAGTGATAAATGCGAAAACAGTTCTTAAAGTGGTAAATTCAAACACAGTTCTTAGAATGGTAAATTCGAAAGTCCAAGAGATTTATACAGTCAATTAGGAGAGACTTTCCTGAAGTGAAGAATTCCTTGAAGACATGACGTCACTGCTGATCCCAGCTGGAACCTGCCTTGTCCGCAGGATTCACAACGACGGAAATAAAATGATTTAAACGCACTGATCTTTCCCTCTGGATACTAGATCCTGCACAGCCTTTTCTGCTGCTTTTAGCAGAAGCTATCTCATGCAGATCAGTCTTTCTTGAATGAATTCAATAATGGTTGATTCTATCCAAAACTGTCGAATGACTCCTTTAGGTTCCCTTCTTCACTCTCCAATACTACTGAAAAGATATATGAACTAACCTGGCAGCAATTGGTTAAACTGCTGGCCTAACACTTTTGTACCTTACAATAGAACGTAAAACTCCGTTTTAAATCAAAACTGCGTCATAAGGCAAATACGCAGTGGAGCGGAGTATCTGGCTGACGTTCTAACTGGAAAACTAACTGCATCACCCCAGGGGTCTCCTTTTATACCCGTGGTGAACATGTCATCACGTGACCTCACACCGGCGGGAAAATTACATCAGGTGACCTCCAAAAGACCATTAGATCATGCTCATCAGCTACTCAATTACATCATGGCCATAAGACAGTCACAAGATATCCGTGAGGTATGTAACAGGTTATATTCTCTTTTGCTTGAGATGGCCAAGCATAGGTGTAGAGGAAAAAAGGCAGGGTCCCATTATTAATCTGATGTGAGAATCTACCCAAGAGTTAATGACACTTTTTTTTAGGGCACTAAGTAAGTACTTTGTCATCTCTGTGCAGTTTGCATTCAGCAAAAAGAACAACTAATAACTGCTTCTGAAAGGGAGACCTCAGAACCAAGTATGAAGGCTGCAAATTCAAACCACAAACTACTACAACACTTACTAACCCCATAGTCATGAGCTCAAGCTCATCTCCTTTCCACACCCTTGATCATCATGATATTTCATCCTGACCATACCTCTCACAACCTTTTACCTTCCTCCACCTCCACTGACTCCTTCGCCACATTTTCCAATGAGCCAAGTCTGAAAAATTTATCATTAAGATATGTATATTTAGCAACTCTTTAATTAATTAATTAGTGCTATGTTCATGTAACAGAATGAATTATTTTGTTTGTCTTTACACAAACTAGTGAACAAACAGCAGCACATTTTGTTATTTCATGTATTAGTCAGGCTCCTGTGTCACCATGGGATACCATGCTTGTTTGGCTTTACATCAGAATTCTCTATTTTCACATTTTCTATTTCATTTGGTCTTGTTTATGTACTGTTCTCCAGCAAGTATACACCGTTCCTCTTGATGTTGCCCTAGCAACTGCTCACAGGAATGGAAGGGTCTGCAGTGCACAGTTGCCTCAAGGCAATGCCTGAAGAAAACAGTATCCATCATTAAGGACTCTCATCAACTAAGACATGCTACCTTCTCATTGCTATCATCAAGGAGGAGGTACAGGAGCTTGAAGGCACACACTCAATGTTTCAGGACCATCTCCTTCCCCTCTGCCATCAGATTTCTGAATGGACAAAAAACCCATGAGCACAACTCACTATTTTTTTCTCTCTTTTTGCTCTATGTACTTATTTCAATTATTATATATATTTCTCATTGTAATTTATAGCTTTCTTATATAGTTATTAATTAATCCTATGCACAAACAGCAGCAAAGCAATAGCCCTCCCCCTTCCCCACTTACTTCAGCAAAAAAAAAGCTTCAGCACCCTCCACCCACCAAGCAGGCAATAGCAAAGACCCCAAGAAAGACCATGATCTGCAGTACAGCAAAAACTAATTCTCCCAACAGTTCAACAGAACACAGGCCTTCTCACTCCCCAGTAATTGGACAAAGAGGTGTCCCCTTTCACAGCGAGAGGGGAGACATAACAAAAACAACTCACTGATTTGCGATGATAATATCTGACCCGTTGCTTCCCCCCCGCCAACACGCCGAGTTCTCCAACTCGAGAATTGGCAACAATCTCTTCCCCCACAGACAGACAGAGAGACTCACCAAGTACAGAGCCTCCAACAGCTGATCCGCTACTCCCGACGATCCATCTTCTCCTGCAACGTTTCAGTTGGCAGCACTGGCTTAGGAACATCCTCGGAACCCCGAAGGCACGTTGATCTTCTCGGCAGCATCCTTAGGATTTCAAAAAGCAGCTGGTCGTGAAGCCCCGAGAGTGGGTCTCGCCACCACAAAGAATTGAAGTCTGAGTATAACTTCAGGTCAAGGTCTGCAACGTAAACCCATCCACCCTAAAAAGGAAAAAGTGAGACATCAAAGGTAGAAATTAAGCTGTTTCCGCGGAAGGGCTCAAACGAGTTGCTGTTAAGCAACATCGTAGCTCCACCCTACCATGAGTTATTAATTCCTGGATGCTTTATGATGTTTCTATGTTGCAAAATGAAGAAGGTATTATTGGATCCAATTAGCTATTCTTCATGTGACCATTGGGAAGATCCTCATTCAGGTATGTCTCACAGCCTTGCTCAATCCACCTACTTCTGCAGGAGCTTGATGGTCCATGGAGGAAGTGTGAACCACAGCGGAGTTTCCTTTCTTTTCACAATTCTCACAGGGTGAAGTCAAAAAATCCAACAGTATTTCGGAAGGGTGGGGTGGATGATGGGAGGGATCTTCCTTGTCCACAGAGACTTATTCCATTGCCAAGTAAATCAGGTGGGAAGCTCATAAAGTTTAAAAATAACATCAATATAACACTCACGACAAATTGGAAGAGAAAGTTACATCCTGATATACACACACACACATGCGCGCGCGAAGTTCATGCTTATACTAGACCATTATATTCCATGGAGACAAATCTATTGTTTCCCCAAGGTATAGATTGTTTTAGGAAAAGTGAAGCTAGTTTTGTTTAGTGCATAACTTTGTACTGTTACAAAATGGTAAATTTCAATAGGTAAAAACATCTGTGAAGCATCAGATATATATATAGTAGTGTGCAGAAATGCAAACCCAGCACAGATTTTTCTCTACAAGATCAGAGGAGGGCACATTTTGGTGTTTCCTTATTTTCCTTATTACTTCACTATGGCAAGGATCCCAGTAGTCTGGCCACAAGCATGACTATACAGACTTTGCAAAAGATTGAGCATAAAATGTACTTCAGGACATTATTGTATAATCAAGTATTTGAAAAACTGGAACCGTCTCCTCTCCCTACGTATCTCTGACTGCTTTATGATGAAAGAAGAGACATTTAAAATAATTAGCAACAGGAAATATGCACAATTGATATGGGGAGGAAATAGCACAATTACTATTCAGATTTGTCAACTACACTGCAGCATGTAACTTGGCACAAATACCTGTTTTGAGTAAGTGCGAACAATTTGTCCATTTGTACAATTAGTTACAGTTTCCTGGTTAGCTGTCTTTTCAGAAACAGATGCTGGGTGGGTAAGTAGAAGGGTGTTCTACATGATAACTAACAAGTATTTGTCTTTAGGTCAAAGCTGAAATGAACTGTTTTTATGAGTCTCGGATACAACATGGGCTCTGAGCCAGCCAATACACTTTCAAAAATGGACTATTTTTAATTTTCCACCAATTTACTTAAGCCAGAGGTTTCCTTTTGGAGTGACTCTGCTCCCTTTTAGAACTCTTAATTACCTTTGTAAGATTGCTCTTCTCACCAAGGATATTGTAGCAAAAAATGTAGTAATTTTCAGAAAATGAGGATAACTCCCTACCTGCATTGGCAAGACCCGACGAAAGACTGGAAGACCGCTTTGCTAAGCACCTATGCTCCATCTGCCAGAAGAAATGGGATCTCCCAGTGGTCACCCATTTTAATTCCACATCCCATTCCCATTCCGATATGTCAATCCATGGCCTCCTCTACTGTTGCAATGAGGCCACACTCAGGTTGGAGGAATAACACCTTGTATTCTGTCTGGGTAGCCTCCAACCTGATGGCATGAACATCGATTTCTTGAACTTCTGATAGTGCCCCTCCTACCCACCTCTTTCACCATTCCCCATCCACTTTCCCCTCTCTCACCTTATCTCCTTGCCTGCCCATCACCTCCCTCTGGTGCTCCTCTCCCTTTCTTTCTTCCATGGCCTTCTGTCTTCTCCCATCAGACTCCCCCCTCTCCTGCCCTGTATCTCTTTCACCAATCAACTTCCCAACTCTTTACTTCACCCCTCACCGTCCTGGTTTCACGTAGCACCTGGTGTTTCTCCCTCCCCTCCCCACACCTTTTAACTCTAAACCTCATCTTTTTTTCTCCAGTCCTACTGAAGGGTCTCGGCCTAAAGCGTCGACTGTGCCCTTTCCATAGATGCTGCTTGGCCTGCTGTGTTCCTCCGGCATTTTGTGTGTGTTCACTAGCATCTTATCACTTGAGGAGTCAAAGCAAAATATGATGGTTGATCATTGGGCTGGAAATTTCAGTGACACGTTTCAGGGGAGAAGCAGGAACTTATGAGAAATCATGGCAATCCACCCAACCCAATTTATTGGATTCTGACAGGCAGAACTGCTAATTTGAAATGAAGTACTCTTGTGTTTTTGGCATAAATGAAACACTAACTTCAAATGAAGGAATAGTGAAATCCTGGCTGCCAGACTTCACAGCAGTTCTTCATACTCAATTGTCTTCAGTTGATCTATTAATGACCTCCCTTCCAACACCAGGTCAGAAACATGGATAGTCACCCATGATTGCAGGAAAGACAAATCCATTCACAGGCCAACCGAAAACGAAACCTCATTCCTACTTTTCATGCTTGCATGCAGGAACCTTTCTGTGAAAGTCAGCAAAATGGAAGAGCGGGTTATTGACTTCAGGATGAGGGACAGCATACATGCTCCTGTTTGCAACACTACTGTGGTTGAGAGGGCTGACAGCTTTAAGCTCCTGGAAATGATCATCACCAATAGCCTGTCCTGTCAAATTATGTAGATGTCATGTCCAACTCAGTGCACTGCCAACTTAACTTCCTCAGGAAGCTAAAGAAATTCTGCATATCAACCCTCACCAATTTTTATTGATGCACCTTAGAAAGTATCCCATCTGGATGTACCATGGTATGGCCGGAGGTTGCAAAAAACTGCAGAGAGTTCTGGACACAGCTTAGCACATCCCAAAAACCAGCCTCCCAATGCAAGAAACACACACAAAATGCTGGAGGAACTGAGCAGGCCAGGCAGCATCCATGGACTCTGTGACACTTCTTGCTACTGCTTCGGTAAAGGAGACAACATAATCAAAGACCACTCCCACCCTTCACATTTTTCTCTCCCTTCCTATTTGGCAGAAGATACAAAAGCCTACCATGTACTACCAGGCTCAAAGATAGCTTATATCCATTGTTATTAGACTTTTGAATGGTTACCTTGTATGATAAGACCTCACAACTTACCTCATTGTAGCTTTGCACTTTATAATATTCATGCACTGTACTTTAGTTGTAACTATTATTTTATTGATATGATGAGATAATCTGTATGGATGGCATGTAAAACAAAGTTTTTCACTGTATCTCGGTACATGTAACAATAACAAATCAACCTTTATTCCCAAGGTTGACCTAACTGATCTAATCTGTATTGGCTCCGACTCTTTGACTGCCACACTCGCCAATTCCTGCCTCTGTAGCTTATTATCCACCATTCTATCATTGCTGATTTATAATCCCTCTCAACCCCATTCTCCTATCTTCTCTCTATAACCTTTGACACCCTTACTAATCAAGCATCTAGCCATTTCCACTTTAAATATACCCAATGTCATGTCCTCCACATCCATCTGTGGCAATTAATTCTACAGATTCACTATCACAAATAGGTTTCTATCCAGTTCTTGGCACTACACTTTAAGAAGGATGTGAAGACCGAAGAGAGAAAGCACAGAGGATACTTACAAGAATAATTCCAGGGATGGCGTCCTTCAGTTTAATAGATAGACTAGAATGGCTACAGTACTTCTTAGAGGTGAGATGGCTAAGAGAAGGTTTGATAGAGTTTGAAGAATCCAGACAAACTGAATGAAGAGAAATGGTTTCAGTTGACTGATAAGAAAACCTTGGTTTAAGTCCAATGGGCAACATACTAAACGAGATTTAGGGAAAGGCTTTGCACACAGCGAGTAGCTGTGATTTGCATTTCTCAGCGGCTAGTGGACACAGATTCAATTGTGGTTTGAAAATGAGAAATAAAAGTACAGAAGCCATTGAAAATCAACCAGGATCTGTGTGGTCTTTATAAACAGGCTTGGAACAAATCACTAATTTATGCATTGTAGTTGATTTATGATTATGTCATTAGGTGATTCTTGTAGACAGGGAAAAGCTACCAGGGATGTCCTACTTAGCAATGGACACAGTGATTCTATGCCGAATGGTTTCATGTCCTCCAGCAGCTAAGTGACAGTGCCCATCAGCAGAGAGTACTCCAGCATAACCAGAGGATTTCATGTGCAAGCAGATCACTCCCCTGGGGAATACCAGAAGAATGGGAGGGATTGTGCAGAGAGAGGAATACAAGAGGAGTGAAGGCAGAGGGGACCAGACTCATGGGATCTGGAGTCTGTTAGCTGGCTCAGCTCTGGGACTGAAGTGTGGTGGGGGGATGAGACACAATGTTGGAGTGCCTGACTGCCAGTAGACCACCAGACCATTATTATTGAATCCTCTGCAAAGTTACAGTGATCAGGTTTGGACACCAATGTTTCCCTCTAACAAGACAGCCAATTCACCTCTCACCATGAGGAATGAAAAAACACTCCCTATCAGTTTAGTATAATCAGTTGACTTAACATAGATATTTGAGCAGTACAGTGGCTTTCAAACATGTTCAGTCAGGTCATGGAGTCATATAGTCATACAGCATTGAAAATGGCCCAAATGCTCCATGCCAACTGACAAAGCTAGTCTCATTTGCCCACATTTGACACATATAGTATCCCTCTAAACCTTTCCTATCCATGTACTTTTCCAAGTGTCTTCTAAATGACGTTAATGTACCTGCCTCACTCACTTCCTCTGGCTCATTCCATATACCGACTGCTTTCTGGGTGAAAATATTGCCCCTCAGATTCCGATTAAATCTCTTCCCCCCTCATCTTAAATCTAAGCTATTTTGTTCTTGATTTCCCAATGCTGGGGATTAAATCTGTGTGCATTCATCCTCTCTATGCCCCCAAATAGTTTTATACACCTCCACAAGATCTCCCTCATTGTTCTACACTTCAACCCAAAACATCCGACCTGCTCAATCTCTCTCCATTGCTCAGTTGCTTCAAGACCCAACAGCATCCTTGTGAATCTCCTCCACATTCCAGGTCTCCCAGTTGCAGTAGATTTTCTTTTCAAATAATGATTAAAGCAACCAAGTATAGTAATATCCTCACAGTTACATGAAGATTGTTCCACAAAGTCACAAGTTATATTCTCAAATTATGTTGGTAAGAGTGGACCAAGGTTCGATGCAAATTGTGACATCATTAGCTGTAGGTCTGATGCCTAAAAAACAAAAGTGTCCAATTTCCAACTACAAAGTGCATAAGCTACCAGTTGACACAAGAACAGAGAAAGCATTCATATCTTAGATCATAAAGTATTCTGAAATATTGTATGTATAAGTAGAAAGATCTGGAAATACTGCAAGTCTCACAGTGCTTTGTGGAGGATGAAACTGATTTTGCATCGAGGTTGATGATTGTTCAGTAGAAATCAGTAGAAGTTGAACTTTGAAATCATGCTAAGATGTCTTCCCCTAAAATTGGTATCTAAATAATCAACCACAATCTCAGAACTCCATGATTCTCATAAGTATCGGAGAAATTCCACGTCTTAATGTTGAATTGCACAACAATTTGGTCTAGGCAAGCCCAACAAGTCCATATTCATGTCAGGATTTGTTCTATTCACCCAGCTCTAAACATGAAGAGGGAGAACAAAATGAACAACTATTAACTGCCAGAATAAATCTAGCTTTGAATTATGAAAGTAATCCACGCCAAGTTTATGGTGGAATATTAGTTCATTTTGCCACATCTTGAGTAAATATAATATCCAGCCAAAACGCATATAAGCATAGATTTGGGAAGTGAATTGTCAAATCTGGAATCAATATGTTCTGTGTTTCAACAATGGAATTCTATTGGAATCAATCCATACATAAAGTTGTTAAAACTTTGTAATTTACTGTCTAACAGATATTGAATGGCTCTCCTGTGGGCTGCACTGCAGCTGTATGCCAGTGCCAATTTAGAGTCATACGCCACACTCAGAAGGCAGATGCCTTGGCTTCCAAAACCTCGTCTATAATTTGTCAGTTGGGTTGCAACAAGAGCTGACACAGAACACTTGGGCAGGATATCAGTGTTGTTTGTGTCTGCATATGAACAAGAGGCAAGATGCTGGAGGAACTCAAAGGGTTGAGCAGCATCTGTGAAGAGATCAACACTCGTCATCTGGTCTGAAAGGTAGAGGGGATATAGCCATTATAAAAAAAAAATGGAGGGATGGGGTGGAGCAAAAGCTGTAAAGTGACAGGTGGATTAGGTGAAGAAGGGATTAGGCAGATAGAGGAGGGAAGAGTAGAAATAGTGGCAGAGGTTGAAAGGAGATAGGTGGAGGCAACAAAGGGGTGCAGATGATCAGAAAGGAAAATGGAGCATGTGAACCAAATAAGGGAGGAGGGGGCTGCTCATTGTGAGAACAGTTTCTCCTTCGATTGGTAAAGATGGCTGTTTGGTGGTGTCCAGAAGCCGTACACCATGCTGTACGGCGACGGATTGATCTCCAGCATAAACCCAGAAGTCACATTGTGATAGCAGATCATTCTCCTACAGCAGCAGGGAGATGGGATCTCAGTAGGGTCCCCTCAGTAGGTAGTGACATGCCTCACCCACCACTTCCTCACTCTCACTCATCTTCATCACAGTTCTGCTCAGATTGAACAGAGAGCTGCCTCAGAGGAGAAGGTTGAACATGGTAGAGTGATAACCTTGTGTCTGCCATCCCAAACAGCAAGGCGAATTAATGGCTGACTGATCTGAACACGAGGAAATCTTTGGGCCACTATTTACCCATTCCCTCAGTTTAATGCTATACATAATATAGAAGAAAAATAATAAATAAATTACAGTATGCATATATTGACCAGATTAAAATCATGCAAAAAACAGAAGTAATATATACTAGTGTTCATTGGTTCAATGTCTATTTAGGAATCAGATGGCGGAGGGGATGAAGCTGTTCCTGAATCACTGAGTGTGTACCTTCAGGATTCTGTACGTCCTACCTGATGGCAACAGTGAGAAAAGGGCATGCCCTGGGTTCTGGAGGTCCTTAATAATGGACGCTGCCTTGCTGAGACACTTCTCCTTGAAGATGTCCTAGGTACTTTGTAGGCTAGTACACAAGATGGAGCTGACTAGATTTACAACCTTCTGCAGCTTCTCGGTCCTGTACAGCAGCCCCGCTGTTACCAGACAGTGATGCAGCAAATTCACAAGCACATCAGCAGCTAAATGCTGGGGAAAGTAGTCCATGTCAATTTTAATACATTCAGTGAATTTTGGAAGTTGTTTGAACAGCCTGCAGTGAGATCTGATGCAGATTATAGAGTTCCTTTAAATAATATTAAAAATACAGGAATCCACAATGTGACCCCAGCTATACTGAAACTGTTCCATGATGGTTCAAGATAGCACTTTTGAGTTCTATATTATAACAGTAAGACACTGCAAGTATGGTTATGACATTAGGTATACACCTAACACTGGAAAAATATCGGGTATGCAAATGTTAATAGTACACGAAAGTACCTGCTCCAGTTTTGCAATTGGAATTTCACCTTGAAATAATTGCTATTGCAAATTGTATGATTTGCACATATAAAAGGACGTTGAGCAATTTATTTTCTAGCTTTATAACTGACAGTCTGAGAAACAAAATAATGCTAGGACTTCAGGCACAATGGAAACTCATCACAATGGCCTTACCGGGTTAACAGATTGTTATATCTTTTCTTGACATTTTCTGAACCATTCAATATCATACTGGCTGTGATTAAATGTTAAGTGGACTGAAATGGTATTGATGATGATGCAGGAAGAAAATAGTATTCAAGAGGGGAAAATTGTATTCAAGCAGATGAAGGACTTGCGTCTTATTTGTGCACTATGACTATTTACTTGTGACCTATTCTATGTGCAATCTGTTTATTCCTTCCAAAACAGGGTCGTGAATTTTAATCTACATGAGTACTTACATATGTCACAAAGAATTAAGTAAATAGCCAATCAGCCCAGTCAACTCTGCCAACAAGGGTTTAAATGAATCCCACTTGAGTCAATAATTTTAATGAAAGAACCTGGAAGCAAAAACATATTTAGGAAGATGAGGGAATACCATATTTAATAACATAAAGTTATCAGTTTAACCATTATGTTTCTGGTGCAGAGAATAAAAGAAAGATTTGATAGGATTATTCAATTCTACCAAACATTTTGGATTATTGCAAACAAAAGAAAATCTGCAGATGCTGCAAATCGGAGCAGCACACAAAAAACGCTGGAGGAACTCAGCAGGCCAGGCAGCATCTATGGAAAAGTACACAGTCGACATTTCACCAAAACCCTTCGGCAGGACTATTACTTTGGATTATTGCTTAGCGTACCTGTTGCTTCTCATTCGGGAGCCCTTCTTGAAATTATTTTCTGCTCTGCAAGGGATAACCATCTGCCTCTTGTTCACCTTATCTTTCTTCTTGTCTTTGGCCAGGTACCTGGACTTTGCACACAACTTATTTTTCGCTCCTCCACTGGTAGATTTTCATGTTTTCTGACTTACCCTTCCTTCAGAAATTTATTTCTCATTTATTTCTCTGACCAGCTCCATCACCTCTTCTGTCGCTTTGTCCACACTATTGACTAAGTGGTTTGTCTATTTTAGGTGCAACTAGTCCTTTCAGTAGAGACTGCAGATACTGGAATCTGGAGCAACAAACTCATCTCAGGAGGAACTCAATGTGTCTGGCAGCATCTATGAAGGGAAATGGACAGCTGATATTTTGTGTTGAGACCCTTCATCTGAACTGCAATGAAAGGTCCCGACTTGAATTGTCAGCTGTCCATTTTCCCCTATTGATAGCCCCTGACTATTTGAGTTCCTCCTGAGCTTTCTGTGTAGCTCTTCTAGTACCTGCTCTTTAACAAATTTCAGCCCATCCAGAATCTCAGTTATATTTTTCTTAGCTGAGACTCCAGCAGCATATTTTTCCTTTACAGGAATTGATGTAAAATACTCACTTATAACCTCAGCCACGCCCTTTGACTCCATGAGTAAACTCTCTATTTGGTCTCCAACTGGCCTCACTATTCCTAGAACACCTTTCCTGTTCATATGCTCATGGAATATTATTGGGCTCCTTTTAATATCTGTTGTTTGTCTTTTCTGATGCCGTCGTTTAGTCTCACTTATTTCTTTTTTATTCACGTTCCCTGCACTTTTTGTAAACAGCGTGGTTTCCATTTGTGGTACATAGAACATAAAACATTACAGTACATGATGCTTTGCTGACATTTTAACCTAATCCAAGATCAATCTAACCTGTCTCTCCTCCATAGTTCTCCATTTTTTCTATCATCCATACACCTATTAAAAGCCTTTTAAGTGTTCCTAACGTATCTGCTTCTACCACCACCCCTGACAGCATGTTTCACACACCCACTACTTCTTGTGTAAAAACTAACTCTGATATCCCCCCTATACTTTCCTCCAATCACTATGTCCTCTTGTATTAACCATTTCTGCCCTGGGAAAAGGGCACTGGCTGCCCACCCTATCAATATTTATTTATCATCTTATACACCTCTATCTTTCATCATCCTTTGATCCAAACAGAAAAACCCTAGTTCACTATCCAATGCAGGCAGAATTCTGGCAACTCTCCTCCGCACCCTCTCTAAAGCTTCCACATCCTTCCTATAATGGGGCAACCAGAATTGAACACAATACTCCACGTGTGGTCTCACCAGAATTCTATAGTCCGGAAGCCAAGTATGCTGTTCACTTCTTGAGTGCGCCATATTGCTTGTGTATTGTTAATTTTCACGCTGTAGATCTTCAGGCTGCACAATCCTGTGTAACTCTCATCATTATCAGATTTTTTTTTATCAACAGCATGCAGATTAGTGATCTCTTTGAAACTGCAACTTGTCTTTTCCACATTTTCCCTTCCCTGTGCAGACCATTTATTTTTGTCTGCCTCATGTGCTCTTTGAGTGTGACCTACTTTGTTGCATCTTCTGCAAGTTTTGCCTTTAAATCTGCTTTGCTTTGGTGTAAGTGAGCCCCTGCCATAACGGTAACACAATTTGTTAGGTGGGACTGGTTTCTGTTTAGATGTTGCAATTTTATTCATGCTCACTTTCATTCCTGACTGCAACTCAGTTGCATCTCTGTCTGCATTTCCATTGAAACAACGATTTCCACTACTCTTTGAAATGTAAGTTGTGCTTCAGTTGGGAACTATTTTTGAATGCTTCCTTATAAGATTCCACAAACTAAACAATCACTTAGTGTATCATTATGACCGTCACTGAACTGACAATGCTCAGGCAATCTCTTCAATTCAGCCACGTATGCTGAAATGAACTCCCCTTCTTTTTGATTCCACTTATGCAGTCTAAAGCTTCTGCAATCAACAATGGCTTCAGTTCTAAATGTTCCTGCATTACTTTTACAATATCAGCAAAACTCATTTCTGCTAGTTTGGTTGGAGCAGTCAAACTTTGAAGCAAACTGGTTGCCTTTAAGCCTAATGAACTCAACAAAATTGGTGCTTGCTTTTCATTGGCTATTTAATTTGCTTCAAAATACTGTTCTAACAGCTCGGTATACATGAGCCAATTACCTGTTACGTAATCAAACTCCTCAATCTTTCTGATGTGGCCAGCCATTTCTTTTTTTTTGCGATTATTATCAACTGGTCCTCACTCTTTATGAACCCTCTGAATTCTTCCATTTTCTGACTTCAAAAAAAACTCGATTATGTGTTTCCTTCTGGAGAACACATGCTGGCTGTTTTTGTTTTAAACTGAACCATCCTTAAAATCTCATCCTGATCATCAATGTTATGTTTTGTAACTTCAAAACATTAAACTAATTCATGGAAGACACAGGGTGTCTGAAAAGTGGGTCTAAGTTTGTCTTTACTATCCAGCGACGCACCCACATATAGCAGGATGATGTGTGCAATTTTACGTGCTGCTGCTGCTGAAACCTTCCCCTCCCCTCCAACACCACAACTCTGCAATCCTGTGACTCTTAGGTTCCACTACCAGCTCTTTGTTCCTCGGAGACTCCACCTTCTCTTCCCTGAACACCCTAACTCTCTCTTCAGGCACTACCAACCCCCTTCCTCCCTCTGATCCCTGCTCTCACCCACACTGGGTCTTCACAATTCCCTCTGACCTTCCCCTCTCTGAGGAAGAACATTCTGTCCTCAGTAAGGGCCTCACCTTTGTCCCCTTGCGCCCACACCTCAGTGAGTTTCACGCCAGCCGTGATGCTGAGCTCTTCTTTCACTGCCTCCTCTGTCTCCGAACCTTCTTCTTTGGCAAGGGCTCTCCACCCCTCAACAATGATCCCTTCTCCCATCTTCAACCCTCCTCCTCTTCCTGGACACCCTGCTCTCGTCTTCTCCCTGCTCAGGATCTTTTCATTGCCAACTGCCGACGGGATATCAACCATCTTGACTTCACCATTCCTTTCTCCAATACCAACCTCACTCCTTCTGAACACTCTGCTCTCCACTCCCTCTGCACCCCAATCCTAACCTCACCATCAAACTCGCAGATAAAGGGGGTTCTGTAGTAGTCTGGAGGACTGACTTCTACCTTGCTGAGGCCAGGTGACAATTCTCAGACACCTCTTCTAACTTAACCCTCGAACAGGATCCCACTAAGGAGCACCAGACCATTATCTCCCACACTATCACCGATCTCACTAACTCTGGGGATCTCCCATCCACCGTCACCAATCTCATAGTTCCCTTACCCTGCACCTCCCATTTCTACCTCTTCCCCGAGATCTACAAACCTGCCTATCCAGGTAGACCCATTGTTTCTGCTTGTTCCTGCCCCATCAAACTGAACTTATATCTGCATACCTCGACTCTGTTTTATCCTCCTCTGGTTCAGTCCGTTCCTACCTACATCAATGACACTTCACACACTCTTGATATTGATCTTTACAACGACTTCAAGTTCCCTGGCCCCACCATCTTACTGTCACCGTGGATGTCCAGTCCCTATACAGCTCCATTCCCCACCAGGAAGGCCTCAAAGCTCTCCACTTCATTCCGGACACCAGGTCCAACCAATTCCCCTTCACCACCGCTCTCCTCCATCTAGCAGAACTTGTCCTCATTTTCAATAATTTCTCCTTCACTTCCTTCAAACTAAAGGTGTAGCCATGGGTACTTGCATAGGTCCCAGCTATGCCAGACTTTTTGTCGGCTACGTGGAACAGTCTATGTTCCAAGCCTACACTGGTGTCCGTCCCCCACTTTTCCTATGCTGCATCAACAACTGCATTGGTGCTGCTTCCTGCACCCATGCAGAGCTCATCAACTTCTTCAACGTTGTCTCCAACTTCCACCCTGCCCTCAAATTTACCTGGTCCATTTCCAACAGCTCCCTCCCCTTTCTCAATCTCTCTGTCTCTTTTTCTGGAGACAGCTTATCTACTGATGTCAATTATAAACCCATCGACTCTCACAGCTACCTGGACTATACCTCTTCCCACCCTGTCACTTATAAAAATGCCATCCCCTTCTTCCAATTCCTCTGTCTCTGCCGCATCTGCTCTCAGGATGAGGCTTTTTATTTCAGAACGAAGGAGATGTCCTCCTTCTTCAAAGAAAGGGGCTTCCCTTCCTCCACCATCAATGCTGCCCTCAATCGCATCTCTTCCATTTCATGCATGTCTGCCTTCATCCCTTCCTCCCGCCACTCCACCTCTTGTCCTCTCCTACCACCTCACCAGCCTCCATGCCCAGCACATAATTCTCCCTAACTTCTGCTATCTCCAATGGAATCCCACCACAAAGCACATCTTTCCCCCACTTTCTGCTTTCCGCAGGGATTGCTCTCCATGCGACTCCCGTGTCCATTCGTCCCTCCCCACTGATCTCCCTCCTGGCACTTATCCTTGCAAGCGGAACAAGTACTACACCTGTTCCTACACCTCCTCCCTTACAACCATTCAGGGCCCCAAACAGTCCTTCCAGGTGAGGCGACACTTCACCTGTGAGCCTGTTGGGGTCATCTTCTGTATCTGGTGCTTCCAGTGTGGCCTCCTGTATATCGGTAAGACCTGACGTAGATTGGGAGACTGCTTTGCTGAGCACTTATGCTCCATCTGCCAGAGAAGATGGGATCTCCCAGTGGCCACCCATTCTAATTCCACTTCCCATTCCCATTCCAACATGTCAGTCCATGGCCTCCTCTACTGTCGCAATGAGGCCACATTCAGGTTGGAGGAGCAACACCTTACATTCAGTCTGGATAGCCTCCAACCTGTTTGCACAAACATTAATTTCTTGAACTTCTGTTAATGCCCTCCCTCTCCTTTACCATTCCCTATCCCCTTTTCCCCAATCTCACTTTATCTCCCTACCTACCCATCACCTCCTTCTGGCGCTCCTCCCCTTTTCTTTATTCCATGGCCTTCTGTCCTCTCCTTTCATCTCCTATCAGATCCCCCTTTCTCTAGCCCTGTATCTCTTTCACCAATCAACTTCCCAGCTCTTTACTTCACCCCTCTAGGTTTCATCGATCACCTTGTCCTTCTCCTTCCTCTCCCCCCATTTTCTAACTCTGACCTCACATCTTTTTTCCCCAGTCTTGGTGAAGGATCTCAGCCCAAAACATTGACTGTACTCTTTTTCATAGATGCTGCCTGGCCTGCTGAGTTCCTCCAGCATTGTGTGCGTGTTGCTTGGATTTCCAGCATTGGCAGATTTTCTTTTGTGTGCAATTAACATATTTATACATATAACACATAATGAATTATTTAAATGTACAAGAATGGCTAATCAAAAAGATTACTCAAATATTATTGAAATATTAAATACACAGCAGGTAACTTTGGATGAGTTATTCACAGACACTGCATGACTGGCTCAGTTATGTTCTTGGTCAACGGTGACCCTCTGGACGTTGACTCTGTTGAATATCATGGAATTAGTTCGGCTTTCTTTCATTGCTGGTTCTCTTGATGCTCGTGTTGTTTGTCAGGTCAGCCCAACAAAGCTACTCTCCCAATTTTGCTGCACGCGGATATCACCTGTTTCATGATTTGCAGAAACCCCAATGAAATCATCAGTGAGCATCCTCAATTTGAAAAAGCTGAGCTTTTGATCTCTTCAGTCTTTCTTTCCATGGCTCTTTAATGATCAAACCGCACTGCACTTTCTCTGTAACTGTAATACTCGGCTCTGCAGTCTGTTTTTCCTTTTGTACTACCTCAACGTATTTGTGTATGGAATCATCTGTCTGGATGGCATACAGCAAAAGCATTTCACTGTATCTCTGTACATATGCCTATAGTAAACCAATTCAATTGAGAAGGCTGGGAGAAATGCAAGGTGGAAATTCCTTTGCATGGAGAACAGTGAATTCTTAGCTATCACAAAATTCATAAGTTGAAGACAAATATCTCCAATGGCCTTCGGGTGAAAAATTCACAATCAGGAATCATTGTATATGAATGAAGTCCAGTAATTTAATGGCCATAGATCTCCCAGAAGCCCCTTGGGTTCACTGTCCATAAAACTCTAAACTCAAAAGGAGAATTTAAGCCCTATCCAATTTTGGTATCTATGAGTACCCTCACTACAGAGAGGTTATCCTGTATCAACCTACACTTCAAGGACTAGTTCATTTCCCTGTCTAGTCTCTATGGTGAGGTCTAGCTGCCAATACCCACTATTTGAGTGGTGAGTTCCCTCTTCCCTACCAAGGAGGAGCTAATTAAATAGTTTAAACATGGCTTATTTTATTTTTAATGATATACATTTAAATTTAGATAAGTAATTCTTGACACAAATATTCCTTCCAAGCTGTGTGCATGCACACACATCTTTTGCTATTAGTGCACAAAGGAATTTAAACTGAGCTGAAAAGGTTGTCACCTTCTACCTTGTTGGCATGTTAAGTATTTTTCAGGATCATACACAATCACATTTTCTTTTCCAGTTTCTGATGCGGAGAGTGATGACAACGTGGAGTTTGCGATGATTTGTCTGCAGATTTTAGAATAGGCTTATTTATACTGTTTTTATTGAGATTATTCAGTGTGCACATGTTGTTGTCACCGGGCAAAAACATTGCACTGTACAGGACTTTTGTGCACACTGGTCATTACAAATTAGAGGGAACATTGTATGACACACACTTGAAATTCACAGAGGATTTCTAACTCATAAGAGATTTCCAAATTGCAAAAGAATTATAAACTACAAAGGATGCCAAATGTAAGTACAATTCTTACAGGCTAAAAGGACAAACCAATGAGGTACAGATGAACAAGTCATCCAATACAAAAAACTGCAGAGGCAACAGAACGAATTCCAGCTCTTCTTTCTGTCATGCCTAACAACCCTACTTGCTTTCTTACATTTATACTGTTTTGCCTCTAATTAACAGCATCTACATGCAATGTTTCTCAGGTACATTTGTCAAGCCAGCTGATTATAATGTTTAATTAGACCACTGCCCCCTGACATTTTTTCTCTTTGGTCATGGCCAAACCTCATTGTTCATTTGCTTATTAGTAGAGGCTGAGCAAAGAATGTTGGCTGGAAGTTTAACTTTGTCAGAGACAACTCCTTGACCGCTGGAAAGACTGTGCTGCTGTGCTCGGAAGCTGAGGTTGGCCATAAGCCCCTTGAGCCCTGGAAAGTGAATATCCATCACACTGATGGTACTTCCATTCCACTGGAACTCTGTCTGATCACGATGAGCTTCCCGAGTTAGAATCAACACCCACATCTCTCACACGTTTTTATGCCTGTCACTAATCATTTAAACTATATAAAATACATTCTACTGAATGCTGAGGATCAAAGGTACAGGAGCTGAACAAGAGTTTCATTAATTGCGGGATAATTGTCCAAGAGGCATTTTACTTCAAACTCATAATTCTAGTGACAGGAGGAAGCCATTGGGTTGACATCTCATCATTAGAAACAATTAGACAAATAACAGCCTTTCATTCAACAAAGAAAGAAAGAGTTGCATTTTTTTCACACCTTCCCAAGCTTCAGTGTGTGCCAAATCACTTTGCAGGCATTAAAATACTTTTAATGTGTAGTTACTGTTATAATGTAGGAAACGTAACAGCCAATTTCAGTGTCTCTCACAAAACCAGACTATGTCAGATCAGATAATCGGTTGTAGAGAGGCCTATTTTAGGATAAATTTGACTTTCATTCTGTGGAGCTCTCCCTCGTTCTTCTCAAAAACTGTTGCATTAGTTCTTTTTTCCCCCACTAGGGAAAGGAATCAGGGTTCGGTTTAACTTCTTCTCTCAGAGTACAGCATTCTTAGTTCCTTCTGTTTTTAATTAGAAGAAAGGGACAACTGCAACTTGCAGTTTTGGCCAAGTAGGAACTTCAAGCTGTTTTGCATGAAGCAGAAAATGCCTCCATAAAAAGGACAAGCAATGGCTTTCTTTAATAAGAGCATGTTCAACCACTACCCCCTGACATCAATTCATCAATTCAATATCATCACCGGACCTCCCCCTCCCCCAATCATCAATATCTTGGGGCTACCAATGGCCATAGACTGCAGCAATGAACAGGTCAGAGGTTGGGTATCCTGTGGCAAGTGACTCACACCCTGACACTCCAAAGCTTTTTCACTGCCTATAAGACTATAAGACATAGGAGCAGAGTTAGGCTTATTGGCCATTGAGTCTACTCCACCATTCAATCATGGCTGATTTATTTTCCCTTTCAACCCCATTCTCCTGCCTTCTCCCAGTAGTTTTGATGCCCTTACAAATCAAGAACCTATCAACCTTTGCTTTAAATATACCCGATGACTTGGCCTCCAAAACTGTCTGTGTCAATGAATTCTACAGATTCACCACCCTCTAGCTAAAGAAATTTTTCTTCATCTAAAGTGATGTCCTTGTATTCTGAGGCTGTGTCCTCTGGTCATAGACTCTCCCACTATTGGAAACTTTCTCTCCACGCCCACTCTGTGTAAGCCCTTCAATGTTCAGTAGGGTTCAATGAGATCTCAAATCATTCTTCTAAACTTCAGTGAGTACAGGCTCAGAATCATCAAGTGCTTTCATTCTTGTAAACCTCCCCTGGACCCTCTCCAATGCCAGCAAACCCCTTCTTAGATACAAGGCCCAAAACTGCTCAAAATACTCCAAATACGGTCTGATCAATGCCTAATATAGCCTCAGTAATGTCTGTCTATAAGGTGTAAGTCAGAGGGGTAATGGAATTCTCTCCAATTGCCTGGATGTGTACACTTCTAACAACTCTGAAGAGGCTCAGACCCATCCAGGGCAAATCAGCCCTCTCGATTTGCACTCCACTTATCACCTCAAGCATTTATTTCCTCCACCACAGCCCATAACAGCTTCAGATGTAACACATACAATACTCAATGCACTTGTTGACCCAGGCAACTCCAACAGTACCTTTAATCCTACTTTCTCTATCACCAAGAAGGGCAAGAACAACAAATGTATAAGAACACCACCATCACACAGTCCTTCATTTTTTTGTGGGTTTAAATCCTAGTACTCCCCCACTCTACAATATTGTGCGAGAACCTTCATTAAAGAGTTATAGTCGTAGAGTCACAGAACACTACAGCACAGAAACAGATGCTTTGGCCCATTTAGTCCATGCCGAACTGTTATTCTGACTAGTCCCATTGACCTGCACCTGGACCATATACCTCCCCACTCCTCACAAACATGTGCTTTTCCAAATTTCTCTTAAATGTTGCAATCAAACCCACATCCACCGCTTCTGCCAGAAGTTTGTTACACAATCACATCATCCTCTGAGTGAAGAAATTCCCCCTCAGTTTGCCCTTATTTCACCTTTCACCGAACCTCAATGGAAAAAGCCTGCTAATATTTGCCCTAACTATACCCCTCATAATTCAGTATACCTTTGTATAAGACTGGATCATTCCAAGAAGGCAGCTTTAAAAGGGATCTGGGAAGAGGCAATAAAACCAGCCCTTGCAAAAAGAAAAGAAGAAACTCATCATCAGAGTACTGAGCTTGTCGAAGGAATGCTTCCTGGAACGTTGGTTTCTTGTGATAGTGTGGTAGGAGAAGTTGAACAAAAGGATTGTAGAAAGAGACTGTGCAGCATAGTCTGCAGGAAGTGTGAAGGTCTGAGATTCAATGAGAAAGAAAGGAGGAGGCTTCTGGTCCTTCTGGCTGAGATTAATATATTTGTACACACCACCTCAAAAGCACTGATCTCCCAGATCCATAAGCAGGAAAAAGAAGAAGGAAGAACTGGTAGATTACTTCATGACTAAAAACCTGGTGTATGAGGGAGAAGCTCAAAATCCTAGGACACTACAGTTCTAGGTGACCTACAGGAAAGATGGATGGATTGCACTAGAACAGGGCTTGGAGCAGTGACCATATAGCCAGGTTAATCAGCACTTGAGACACAAAAGACTGCAGATGCTTGAATCTGGAGCAAAAAAAAAAATGCTGGAGGGGACCCAGCAAATCAGGTAGCATCTGTGGAAGGAATTCAGAATCAGGTTTATTATCACCGGCATGTAATGTAAAATTCATTGTAACATGCTTAGCCAACATCTTACAACTAAGCAGATTATGATGAATCCAGCCATTTCCAGATCTGATGAGGGAGCTTAAGGTGAAGAAACCCTTAGGAGGCAGTGATCATAATATGATAGAATTCACCCTGCGTTTGAGAGGGAGAAGCTGAAGTCAGATATATCATTAATACAGTAAAGTAAGGGGAATTACAGAGGCATGAGAGAGGAGCTGGAAAAAGTTGATTGGAAGTGGACACTAGCAGGGATGGTGGCTGGAATTTCTGGGAGCAACTCAGAAGGTGCAGTATAGATACATTCCAAAAATGAAGAAGCATTTTAAAGAGAGGATGAGGCAACCGTGGCTGACAAGTGAAGTCAAAAATAGCATAAAAGCAAAAAAGAGGGCATATAATAGAGCAAAAATTAGTGGGAAGTTAGAAGATTGGGAAGCTTTTAAAAACCAACAGAAGGCAACTAAAAAAGACAGAAGGAGAGAAATGATGAAGTATGAAAGTAAGCTAGCCAATAGTATAAAAGAAGACACCAAAAGTTACTTTTAATGTTCTTAAGGAGAAGGTGCTGAGGAAGATAAAAGGTCTGAAGGTAGATCAGTCACCTGGACAGATGGACTACACCCCAGGGTTCTGAAAGAGGTAGTTGATGAGATTATAGAAGCATGAGTAATGATCTTTCAAGAATCACTGGATTCTGGAATGATTCTGGAGGACTGGAAAACTGCAAATGTCACTGCACTCCTGAAGAAGGGAGGGAGGCAGAAGAAATGAAATTATAAGCCAGTTAGCCTGACTTCAGTGGTTGGGAAGATGTTGGAGTCCATTATTAAGGATGAAGTTTCAGGGCACTTGAAAGCACATGATAAAGTAGGCCAAAGTCAGCATGGTTTCTTGAAGGGGAAATCTTGCCTAACAAATCTGTTGAGATTCTTTGAGGAAATAACAAGCAAGGTACACAAAGGTAGATGTTTTTCACTTGGATTTTCAGAAGGCTTTTGAGAAGGTTCTGCATATGTCTGGTTAACAAGATAAGAGACCATGGTATCACTTGAAAGATGCTAGCATATTTAGAAGATTGGCTGACTGGCAGAAGGCAAAAAGTGGGAATAAAGGGGGCCTATTCTGGTTGGCTGCCGGGGACTAGTGGTGTTCCACAGGGATCAGTGTTGGGACCGCTTCTTTTCACATTATATGTCAATGATTTGGATGATGGAATTGATGGCTTTGTGCCCAAGATACAAAGATAGGTGGAGGGGCAGATAGTGTTAACAAATCAGGGAGTCTGCAGAAAGATTTGGACATATTGGGAGGATGGACAAAGAAGTGGCAGATGGAATATAGTGTAGAGAAGTATATGGTCATGCACTTTGGTAGGAGGAGTAAAATGCATAGACTATATTCTAAATGGGGAAAATTCAAAACTCTGAGGTGCAAAAGGACTTCGGATTCCTTGTGCAGAATTCCCAAAAGTTAACTTGCAGGTTGAGTTGGTGGTAAGGAAGGCAAATGCAATGTTAGCATTCATATCGAGAGGGCTAGAATACAAAAGCAAGGATGAAATGCTGAGGCTTTATAAGTCATTGGTCAGATCACACGGAGTATTGTGAGCAGTTTTGGACTCATTATCTAAGAAAAGATGCGTTAGCATTGGAGACGGTTCCGAGGAGGTTAATGAAAATGATTCTGGGAAAGAAAGGGTTAATGTATGAAGCGCATTTGATGGCTCTGGGCCTGTACTCACTGGTGTTTAGAAGAATGGGGGGGGGGGATGTCATTGAAGCCTATTGAATATTGAAAGGCCTAGATAGACTAGATGTGGAGAGGTTGTTTCTTATTGTGGGTGAGTCCAGGATAAGAGGGCACAGCCTCAGAACAGAAGGACGTCCCTTTAGAAAAGATTTGAGAAGGAATTTCTCAAGGAAAACCTACAGCACAATACAGTCCCTTCGGGTCCAATGGCTTAATTATGCTTCAACGTTTTATCATCTTATTTATTGAGAGAGCAATGGTTGATGGTGAACCCAGGTGCAGAGTAAGGTCTAGAATTAACTCAGACTCAAAATAAACAAGTCAGCACAAACAAAATCCGGCAGTGAAATCACAAACAATAGCACTAGAAAAGAAACTCCTACAATTGAGCACTGAGTGCTCAGCCACAAGGCCTTTAAGTACAGACTTTCCATGAAGGAATGTGGCAGGCAATAATTGGCAGTCAGAGTCTTAAAGACACAGCAGCAGCTAACCATACTCCAGGGAACTGGGGTGCTGAAATTTGGATGCCTGCCACTGTTCAGTCAGGACCATGACACTTGTATCTCACATGTTCAGCATTCAGATACTTCTCTCTGTTTTTTCCTTCATTTCAAATTTCATTCTTCTCCATCTGTTTAGATCTTATACTGATACTTATGCCATGCCCCATTGACCTGCGCCGAATTTTATAGATGCATCATATAAAGCATCCTATCCAAATGATTCTTAGTTTGGTATAGCATTTGCTCTACCAAAGATTGCATGGAATTGTAGCGAGTTGTGGACACAGTCCATCGTGAAAATCAGCCTCCCTTCTATTGTCTCTGTGTACACTTACCACTGCCTTGGGAAAGCAGCCAACATAATCAAAGATCTCATCCACCCTAGACACTCATAGATTGGGTAGAAAATACAAAAGCTTGAAACCATGAGGTTTAAGGACAGCTTCTATCCCACTCTTATAAGACTCTTGAATGGACCTCTTGTACAATAAAAGTAATTTCTTGATCTCTAAATCTACCTTGTTGTGGCTCTTGCACCCTATTGTCAAACTGCACTACACTTCCTCTGTATTGGGAATTATATTCTGTATTCTGTTATTGCCCTTCCCTTTGCACTACCTCAATGTATTTATGTTTTGACATGATCGGTATGGATAACATGCAGAATCTCTTGTGCTTACCAACTCTGTGGCTTCACAGAGGAGAGTATCCTGATTGGCTGCATCATGGACTAGTATGGAAATGCCAATGCCAACGGACGGAAAGGCCTACAAGAAGTAGTGGATACAGCCTGCCCATCACAGGGAAACCCTCCCCACCATTAAGCACATCTGCAAGGGTGCTGTCACAAGCAAGCAGCATCCATCGTCAAGCACCCTCGCCATCCAGGTTGCCATCTCACTGCTGCCATCGGAAAGGAACCTTAGGTCCCACACCACCAGCTTCACCTCAATACTGAACTGATTCCACAACCTATGGACTCACTTTCAGGACTCCACAACTCATGATCTCAGTATTTATTTGTTTATCTATTCATCCATTTTTATTATTATTATTGTTATTATTTGTATCTACAGTTTGTCTTCTTTTGCACATTTTGTTTGTCAGCTTTTGTGTGTAGTTTTTTGTTGATTCTATCATATTTCTTTGTTCTCAGTATAGTATATAGTGATGTACATACTTTGATAATAAGAGGGATGATTGATAAGTTTGTGGCCTAAAGTAGAAGAAGATGAGTTATTAACTTACATAAAAGTTGTTGGTGAACACAGCAGGCCAGGCAGCATCTCTAGGAAGAGGTACAATCAACGTTTTGGGCTGAGTCCCTTCGTCAGGACTAAATGAAAGAAGGGCTAGTAAGAGATTTGAAAGCGGGAGGGGGAGGGGGAGATCCAAAATGATAGGAGAAGACAGAAGGCGGGGGGATGGAGCCAAGAGCTGGACAGGTGATTGGCAAAAGGGATATGAGAAGATCATGGGACAGGAGGCCTAGGGAGAAAGAAAAAGGGGGGGGTGGGAAAAACCCAGAGGATGGGCAAGGGGTATAGTCAGAGGGACAGAGGGAGAAAAAGGAGAGAGAGAGAAAGAATGTGTGTATATAAATAAATAACGGATGGGGTACGAGGGGGAGGAGGGGCATTAACAGAAGTTGGAGAAGTCAGTGTTCATGCCATCAGGTTGGAGGCTACCCAGACGGAACATAAGGTTTTGTTCCTCCAACCTGAGTGTGGCTTCATCTTTACAGTAGAGGAGGCCGTGAGTAGACATATCAGAATGGGAATAGGACGTGGAATTAATACATGTGGCCATTGGGAGATCCTGTTTTCTCTGGCGGACAGAGCGTAGGTGTTCTGCGAAACGGTTCCTGGTCTATGCCAGGTCTCTCAGACTAACTTCCCCTTTCTTTCTCCCTAGGTCTCCCATCCCATGATCTTCTCATATCCCTTTTGCTAATCAACTGTCCAGCTCTTGGCTCCATCCCTCCCCCTCCTGTCTTCTCCTATCATTTTGGATCTCTCCCTCCCCCTCCCACTTTCAAATCTCCTACTAACTCTTCCTTCAGTTAGTCCTGACAAAGGGTCTCGGCCCAAAACGTTGACTGTACCTCTTCCTAGAGATGCTGCCTGGCCTGCTGCGTTCACCAGCAACTTTTGTGTGTGTTGCTTGAAATTCCAGCATCTGCAGATTTCCTCGTGTTTGATTTATTAACTTCAAACTTTCTGCATTTTCACTCAAAGAGTTGAACTGAACATGCATGTAACGAGAGCGTCTTGGACCTCCAGGTGGTTCACATAGTGGTGATTGATAAGTTTGTGGCCTTAGGTAGAAGGAGATGAGTTCTACAGCTCTCGTTACATACACGTGCAGATCAACTCTATGAGTGAAAGTGCAGAAAGTTTGAAGTTTCTCCTCAACTCCTTCTACTTTAGGCCACAAACTTATCAATCACCCCTGCTGTGGACACTTTCTGGAGGTCCAAGACGCTGACTTCTACAAAGAAGGGACCCGTATGCTCCATGACTGCTGGACTAAGTGTGTAAATGTAGGAAAAATAAATGTGCTAGGTTTTCTAAAATTGACTCCTTCTACCTTAGGCCACAAACTTATCAATCACCCCTCATAAATTTACTTTGAACTTTGAATTCAGCTTCTTTTCTCTTGGTTTTGAACCCAATAACAGAATAGGATTTTTCCTTTTATTTTCTGCACTCCTTCTCCTTTCTCCTTTCTTGTTTCATTTCTAAGTTTTCCAGGTTCCTATGAAAAGTCATCGACCAAAAATATTAACTTCTACTCTCTCCACAGATGTTGACTGAGCTATTGAGTATTTCCCATACTTTCTGCTTATATTTCAGATGTCCTGCATCTGGAAAAGATGCTTTTTGATTTCTTTGTTGGTATCATTAGCATTTAGTTAAACATTAAAATGAGCTGCTTTCCATATATCCCTATTATCAAATAAACAATGGGATAGGTTTGGGCTGGATAGGTCCCAAGTTCAAGGTTTGGTCTGTCTGTGTTATTTGATCCCACAGTTGAATTGAAATGGGTGTAGATGAATTATATTGTACGCCTGAGTTAGTAAAGGAAAAATATGTGTAATTGTAATTATTGGCACCTTCTAAGCAATTTTGTTTGGCTCAGGAGAGAAGTTTCAGTATTTCATACACTGGTCTAAACCTTGGAGGTCCAAAAGATTTTTCTGTGAAAGATTCATTGCTGTTAATGAGACACTTCAATCCATCCTTGGCCCAGTAGCCATATCCCTTGCATGCACAGTCACTTCCAAATCTTCTCCTTCACCACTAATTTGTCTTCCACAGATGTCTGGCTGTGACTTCTTGATTCCTACCTAGCAAACAAGGAGCTGGTGTCCCTAGCTTTAAGAGACATCGTGCTTCTGTCATTCATGATTGGTTGGATGACTGCACAAAATTAAAATGGCTTCACACCAAAAAAACACATGATGAACACTGTTGACTCAATGTTTGCATACACCAAACAGTAATGTTAGTAATAGTTTTGTTAGATTTGTGTTCGACATAAATTGGGAAACAGTTCCCTTGGCATCCATGTTCCCAGATTTCCTGTATGTGTCATTCGCTTTGGGACCTATGTGCATTGTATTCATACCACCAATCACAGGGCTGATATAGTTAAGTATAAATTTATGGGAAAGACTGAACTACATAATTGTTTTACTACTGATGATGTTGAACTCAGATAGAATGAAAAATATTTTAGAACATCTCTTTTTCTTTCATTACCCAAACACAGTGCAGCTGTTCCTACTTAAGTCCGACTTTAATGGTATATGATCTTGCTTGAAGTGCTTAGATAATATCATTGTGGCTGAGCCTGGCTGGTAGCCCAAGAAATTCTTATGGTCGTAGCCAAGGATGCATTGCCAAAAGCCCTTCCTGGGCCTCTTATACTTGGCCCATGGACTTATACCCAGAATTCACAGGTGTTCCGAATAGCTAAAGATCAGATTTACTTTTTCAAAAAGTTTATATCATTATGTTTTGGTGCTTGTTTAAGAATTTGAGAATGTTAGGGCTGGGAAAGTAGTCGGTGGTCGATTGCATGTGCTAAATATACAATGGAACTCCCCCTTCACCCACTTCGGCCTCACTCAGCTTCAGAAGTGGCTCTCACACAAGATTTATGTAATTAGTCCCCCATTTCCTGCCCCTGGTACTGTACTTCTAAAAGTTAAAGGCAAGACCTTCTTTCATTTTGCTCATTTCACATCTCCCAGGAAGTCCCAAAGCTTTTTATAGTTATTCAAATATTTTTGAAGTGTATCCACTGTTGTAATGTAGGATATATGCTAGACAGTTCGTACACAGCAAGCTTCCATGTGATAATGACAAGCTCATAAATTTTAGTGGCATTGAGTGAAGGATAAATATTGTCCAGGATTTCAGGGGTAATATCCTACTCTACTTCAAAATAGTGCTGTAAGATCTTCCACATTCTCCCGCAATGGGGCCCCAGTTTAAAATCTGAGCCAAAGATAGGCACTGCCAACAGTCCAGCTCTCAATCATACAGCACTAAAGTACCAACCTACATTTTCATACTTAGCTTTCAATAGTGGGATATGAAATCAGAACCTTTGCAGTCAAAGACTAAACCAAACAGACTGCTGAGTGGCCTCTTACAGGAGCTCAGCAAATCCGGACAACTCTTCAACATGACAAGGATACTACCAGTCCAATGGACTGATTCCTGACCTGATTGTTTGTTTGCAATGATAGGAATTTATTTAGGCTCTGGGCAGGACACCCAGTTTCATTGAGAAACTTGCCAGAGGAAAGAAGGAAAAATAACTGGTGTAAGTGAATGCAACACCGCTGTCAGTTGTGGTCCAGTGAGCAGCGGAACAATTCTCCTCTGCCTTAAATGGCAGTGGGCTCAAGACCCATTATATGACCATAAGACATATGAGCAGAATTAGGCCATTCATTCCATTGAGTCTGCACCACCATTCCTTCATAGCTGATTTATTATCCTCCTCAACTCCATTCTCCCATCTTTACCATGTAACTTTTGCCACCTTTACTCATCAAGAACCTATGAAGCTCAACTTAAATATGTCCAATGACTCATCCTCCACAGCTGTTTATGGCAACGAATTCCACAGATTCACCACCCAGGCACTTGAGCACAAAAATCTAAGCTGGTTCTCCGGTACAGTGATCAAGGATTTCAGATGACCCACTGTGAGATATATAAGAACACAAGAACATAAGAAATAGGAGCATGAGTTGGCCGTCTGGCCCATCAAGCCCGCTCCACCATTCAATAAGGTCTTACTTATTGGACTCAGCTTCACATTCCTGCCTTTCCCCATAACCCTAATTCCCCTTGCTATGCAATAATCGACCTAACTGTGCCTTAAGTGTATTTAATGAAGTAGCCTCTATTGCAAAAAATTCCACAGGTTTACTGTTCTCTAAAAAATGTAGTTTCTCCTTATCTCCATCCTAAATCTATTCCCCTGAATCTTGAGGCTATGTCCTCTCACTTTCCTGTGGAAATAACTTTCCTGCCTCTACCTTATCTATCGCTTTTTATATGTCATCCCATTTTATATATTTATGCAAGATCTCCTCTCATTCTTCTGAATACCAACAAGTATAGTCCCAGGTGTCTCAATTTTTCCTCATAGGCTAACTCTCGGATCTCTGGAATTAACCTCGTGAACCTCCTCTGCACCGCCTCCAAAGCCAGTAACCCTTCCTCAAGTAAGGAGACCAGGAATGCACACAGTACTTCAGGTGTGGCCTCACCAGTACCCTGTACAGTTATAGCACAGTCTCCCTACTCTTAAATACAACCCCTCTCGCCAATATTGAAGGCCAATATTCTGTTTGCCTCCTGGATAACCAGTTGCACCTGCAAGCCAACCTTTTGTGATTCATACACAAACACTACCAAGTCCCCCTGTACAACAGCATGCTACAATCTTTCACCTTTTAAATAATAATTTGATCTTCTTTTTCTTCCAAAGTGGATGACCTCACATTTACCAGCATTACACTCCAGCTGCCAGACCCTCACCCACTTACTTCACCTATCTATGGACCACAGACTCTCCTCATCCTATGCAAAATTTGCTTTTCCACCTAATTTAGTGTCATCAGTAAACTTAAATACACTACACCAGGTCTCCTTTTCCAAATCATTAATGCATATCGTGAACAGTTACGGGCCCAACACCAACCCCTGCAGCACTCCACTCACTACTGACTGCCAACCAGAGAAACACCCAACTCTCCACCTTCTATTGGTTAACCATGTCACTATATTACCCCAACTCAATGCATCCTTATCTTAGATTATAACTTTTATGTGGCACGTTATCAAATGCATTTTGGAAATCCAAGTATACAACATACATTTGGTCCCCTCTACCCACTGTGCAAATTATATCCTCAACGTACTCCAGTAAATTTGTCAAACAGCACTTGCCCTTCATGAATCCACGCTGTGTCTGCCTGATGGAACCATTGCTATCCAGATGTCTCACCATTTCTTCTTTAATGATAGCTTCAAGCATTTTCTTGTCACTAAACCACAGAGGACTGTCACCTTCCCGGAACTTTTGGGAATCTCAGCTACAGACAAACACTACTGCTTCTCTTAGTCTCCTGTAAATATCTGGGCTGGTATTTTAGTGGACAACTGGACAATTAATAGAGAGATAGAAGAATTAGTTTGTAATCATTCCATTACAGATTATTTGCCTCCAGTCTTTAATCAGAGTAACATTGAGACTGTTGGTGTCCACCATTATAATGGAGGAAATCCAACAGTAACCTCTGGAGTACTCTCATGTATTTTATTGCCCTCTCCCTTGTCCACCCACCTTCCCCCTCAGCTGATCTCACCTATCACCTGCCAGCTTGTATGTATTCCCCTTCCTCCACCTTCTTATTCTGGTTTTTGCCCTGTCCCTTTCCAGTTCTGATGAAGGGTCTCTGACTGAAGTGTCATCTATTCATTCCCCTCCATAGATGTTGCCTGACTTGCTGAGTTCGTCCAGCATTTTGTGTGTGTGACTTCACAATCTACTTCATTACGGGCTACACTTCTATTGCTGTCTATACTTCATTTTCTCTGTAACTGTAACACTTCATTCTGTGTTCTGTTATTGCTTACTCTTATACTACCTCAATGGACCATTGTAATAAAGAGATCTGTATGGACGGCATGCAAAACAATTTTTCACTGTACCTCTGTAGATGTGCCAAAAATGAACCAATTACTTTAAACTTTCTTTGGAGAACTGGTCAACTTTAGACCACTCATTAGATTCATAGAATCATAGAATAATACAGCTTAAAAACAGGCCATTCAGCCCAACTCATTCATGCTGACTAAAGGTGCCCATCTAAGCTAGCCCCCTTTGCCCACATTTGGCCCATATCCCTCTAAACCTTAGTATAGGGTCTGCTGTGGATAACTTCTTCAAGAGTGATAGTCAACAATTCTGTTATTGTTATTTTCCGCAACTACCAGGAGGGTAAAGAACAGAACAGATGAGCCTTGATCCTCCTAGTGTGAGAGTCTAGGATCAGAGGGCGTGTCCTTAGAATACAAGGACATCCTTTTAGTACAGTGATGAGAAGGAATTTCTTTAGTTGGGGGGAAGGGGGTGAATCTGTGGAATTTATTGCCACAGATGTCTATGGAGGCCAAGTTATTAGGTATATTCAAAACAGAGGTTGATAGGTTAGTAAGGACATCAATGGTTATGGGAATCAGGCAAGATTATGGGGTTGAGAGGGATAATAAATCAGCCATGATGGAATGGTATAGCATACTCTGGTCTAATTCTGCTCCTATGTTTTATGGTCTTCGGATCTTTCTTTGTCTCAATTTTATGTAAGAAATCAGTTCCAATAGAAAAATTGGAAGTGGCAGGCGAATGGACAATGATTGGTCCTGCAGTTCCCTTAGAGATTCCCAACATTTGCACCAAGGAGTCAGAATAACATGAATGGCAAATCCTGCCACAGAATGAATTATAGATACATGCATGGGGTACACAGATTAGATTTCTCAACTTTATTAATAATAGCTCTTGACAACCAGAAAGAGGGTCGATATTGATCAGAGCCAGAGCTTAAATGAAAAATCATTGTGACCTCCAATGCAATTTGGATGGCTTGGGTGAGAATCGCTAGCCCATCTGGTTCTTCAGATCAGAGACTTCCAGGAAGTTGGAAATGTAGGAATGCCAATGGAAGATTATTGTTCTGAGGAGTTGACAGAAAATATTCTTATAGCCATGTTTTAATTTGAAATTACTTCTACCTAACAGTATGTTGAACATTACATTGCCTCAAATCAAACATTCAGAATGAATGGTCCAGTCAGTAATAGTTATGAACATTTTATTGCAAGTGGATAATTGCACATAACTATTATCTGAAAGTATGCAATTGTCTTCTTTTTGTCCACATATAATTAACTGTTGAGAAAGATATAATAATGCAAATTAAATGTTGTTTTTATTCAGAAATAACCCATCCAACTCGATTCTTTTCTTGTCTGGCAGAAGCTGAATCATAAGCTTTAGTGCCGCTACCATTAATATTGGCAGCAGTTTAGAGACCTGGAGCTAAGGAAACATCTTGGAATAATTCATTACAAAGGATATAATGATCTCCTGAAAGACAATTGTCTGACCCCAACAAAAAAACAAGCTAGAAATCTCTGAAGCTGTGGGTGGTGTGGTGGGATAAAAAGTCTAATCAATTTAAAAGAGTGGCAGTTTAAATCAGTGTTTACATATGGGTCACAGAAGCACTGTGGTTAAGTTACCAGAGTAGCTGTCATAATTCTGGATTATTAATGCAGAGACATGCATTCAAAACCCACAGAACAATTGAGATGAATTAAATTCAAGTCATTAAATAAAAAACTGGATTTTGTTTTTCTTTAGCTTAATGTCAGTAATGGTAGCTAAGAAACTACTTATTCATTGTTTATTAAACCATCTGTTTCACTGTTGTCCTTCAAGTATGGATATCCACTGTTCTTACTTGTACACTCAGTGGCCACTTTATTAGGTACACCTGCTCATTAATGCAAATATCTAATCAGCCAATCATGTGGTAGCAACTTAGTGCATAAAAGCATGCAGACCTGATCAAGAGGGTCAGTTGTTGTTCAGATCTAACATCAGAATGGGGAAGAAATGTGATCTAAGTGACTTTGACAGTGGAATAATTATTGGTACCAGATGGGGTGATTTGAGTATCTCAGAAACTGCCGATCTGCTGTGATTTTCACGCAAAGCAGTCTCTAGAGTTTACAGAGAGTGGTATGAAAAACAAAAAAAAATCTGGTGAATGACAGCTCTGTGGGCAAAAATGCCTTGTTAATGAGAGAGATCAGAGGAGAATGGCCAGACTGGTTCAAGCTGACAGGAAGATGACAGTAATTCGAATAACTACATGTTATAACAGTGGTGTGCAGAAGAGCATCTCTGAATGCATAACACATTGAACCTTGAAGTGGATGGGCTACAGTAGCAGAAGATCTTAAACATGCACTAAGTGGCTGCTTTATAGGGTGCAGGAGGCACCTGATAAAGTGGACACTGTGTGTATATGATGCTAGATCCATCCAATGTGGTTGACTTGTAAATGCCTCATCAGATCAGAACTAATTAACGATGGTCCATAAATGATGGTGCTGTGACTGACCTCCACATCCTGAGAGTGTATGTTTTCCATTAAAAATTGGACTATACCATAAAGAAACCTATTAGAGAGAAGGACTTCCAGTGGGACAGGAGATGGGAGCGGTGGGGTTTATTGCTGGGTATAATAGCTTCCTTCTCTGCCACAGTAAGCAAAAAAACAGCATTGCTGACATGGACTAGTTAGCCTTTCTCCCCCTCCTTCTCCACCGCAACTTATTCTCTCCAACATATTCATCAGCGTCCCCCGCCACCCCCCCCACTCTTCTTCGGTTCTTTTGGCTCTTATCTAAATGAAGAAGCAATTTACATTAGCGTTTAGCTGCTAACACATGTCGGGGCTGCTGGAGAATGCTGAAGCACTTGGCAGAATGTGCAAACTCCACATAGACAGCACAACATTGAACCTGGATCTCTGAGATGTGTGTAGCAATGCTAACTTCCATACCACCATGCCCACATAAATGTCTTACCATCCTTCCACATCTAACCATCTCAGCCTATCTTTTTATTCCTTATTTGTTTATCTAACTCCCTAAGGAATGTATTTGCTTTAATCACTTCAATTACTTGCTGTGGTATTAAGTTATCCATCATCAAGGACCCCAGTCATCCAGACCATCCTCTCTTCTTGCTGCTGCCATTGGGAATGAGGTACAGGAGGCTTGCGTCCCACACCACCAGGTTCAGGAACAGTTATTACCCTTCAACCATTGAATCAGTGTGGACTGCATCACTCACATCAACACTGAACTGATTCCACAACCTATTGTCTGACTTTCAGGGACTCTACAGCTCACGTTCTTAGTATTATTTCTTTATTTATCTATTTATCTATTTATTTATTTATGCATTTATTTATCTATAGGGGCACAATTGAGAGTATCCTGACTGGCTGAATCACTGCCTGGTATGGGAACTGTACTTCCCTCAATCGCAGGATTCTGCAGAGAGTGGTGTGGACAGCCCAGTGCATCTGTAGATGTGAACTTCCCACTATTGAGGACATTTACAAAGACAGGTGTGTAAAAAGGGCCCGAAGGATCATTGGCGACCCGAGTCACCCCAACCACAAACTGTTCCATCTGCTACCATCTGGGAAACAGTACCACAGCATAAAAGCCAGGACCAACAGACTCCGAGACAGCTTCTTCCAACAGGCCATCAGACTGATTAACTCATGCTGACACAACTCTATTCTTATGTTATATTGACTATCCTGTTGTACATAATATTTACTATAAATTGCACATTTAGACGGGGATGTATGTAAAGATTTTTACTCCTCAAGTATATGAAGGATGTAAGTAATAAAGTCAATTCAATTCAATTTATTCATTTATTTATTTATTTTTAATTTTATTTTTGTATTTGCACGGTTTGCCTTCTTTTGCACTTTGGTTGTTTGTCAGTCTTTGTGTGTAGTTTTTCATTGATACTATTGTGTCCCTTTGTTCAATTGTGAATGCCTTCAAGAAGACGAATCTCAGGGTAGTATATGGTGACGTATACATACTTTGATAATAAATTCACTTTGAATTTAGTACTTTGAAGTTCCAATCATTTGCTCCTGAGTAAGGTGGTTTCTCTAGTTTTCTCCTTTCTATTTACCAGTGACTGTGATATATTTATTTGGAGAAACAAGCGACTACAGACCTTGGAATCTGAAGCAATCTGCTGGAGGAATCAGAATCAGGTATGACTTTGCAGCAACAGTACAATGTAATACACAATAATAGAAAACACTGAATTACAGTAAGTTATATATATAGTTAAACTAAATAAGTAGTGCAAAACTAGAAATAAAAAAGTAGTGAGGTAGTCTTCATAGGTTCAATGTCCATTCAGAAATTGGATGGCAGAGGGGAAGAAGCTATTTCTGAATCACCGAGTGTGTGTCTCCAGGCTTCTGTACCTCCTTCCTGATGGCAGCAATGAGAACAGGGTATGACCTGGGTGATGCGGGGGGGGGGGGTGATTCCTTAATAATGGATGATAATCAAACTCAGGGGTTTGAGCAACATCTGTGGGAGGAATGGGATTGTCAATCGTTTGAGTTGAAACTCAGCAACAGGACTGATTTTGCACCCCAACAAGTGACAACATTTTCTCTGTCAATACTAATAAATCATAATTTTTTTCTAAAGGACCTTTGAAACATCTTCCCTTCTTGGGCTTCAAGCTGGGTACAGTTATTGATTATAACTGACCTTTCAATGACAAACTCTGCCATCTTCTTCAGGGATAACACCTGGGTAAGTTTAGACCAGTGGTATTTATACCCCCTTAGTCCATCCCACCTAATTGGTTAGTCCTCATCCAATCAGGTTTCCGCTCTTCCACCTTGTTTTCAATCGAATTCCAGCTCTTACTTAGAGCAAGACCTTCATTTTTGTTAAAGTTCTTTTCCTCTAGTTTTATTTCAATGGCTTCCTTCACCAGGCTGTCACAAAAGCCATTGGTGCAGCACAGTAGTTTTGTGCCATCTTAGTTAATCCTATGGCTAATATGAATCCAGTGTTCTGCCACTGCCCATTTCTCCAGGTAACCCAAACGGATACACCCCCTGTGCTATTTCATGTGGGTTTCCACCATGCAGCACTTGTTTTGCCAAACCCTGTGAAAAGATCATAAACCTGGGCGTCATTCTTGTCAAATTCCTCACAACTCCAATATTTCAGCATATCTCTCTAAACTGGAGATCAGTATTTCAAATACAAGCTTAAGGAGAATTCTTATCATTCAGAAATAAATCTTAATGTTTGGTTTATTTTCCTTCTGAGTTTATTAAGACATGAGGTAAAACTGAAGTGATTGAGCATCAAAGACTCCATGTGTTGTAGTCATATGCTACACAAGGGAAGATGGCTGTAATTGTCACATGCTGCAAGAATTCTACAGGGCAATATCCTCCACCCAACCATCTTCAGTTGTTTCATCAGTGAATGTCCTTGCATTTGGAAGGTCAGAAAAGGGGATGTTCACAGATGTTCAATCCCATTTGCAACTCCTCAACAAGTGCAGAAATCCATGCCTGCACATAGCAAATCCTAGACAACATTTAGACATTGGCTAATAAGTTTCAAATTACAAACCTATCTCAAGAGTGCCAGATAATAGTCTTTCCAAGAAAAATGACGTGGCTTCTCGCTCTAGCTCCAGCCCGGATCTCGGCTGCCACCACCTCCAGTCCACTACCTTCCTCGCTGCTGCTGTGCCCCCTGGGCTTCCCTTCCTCCACCAAACTCCCCAATTCCATCTTCCTCCCACCCTACCTTCCCTGAACACCCAACTTTCCCTCCTCCTCTGATGCCACCAAATCTCCATCTGATCCCAGCTCTAACCCCTGCTGTGTCTTCACCATTCCCTTCGACCTTCCCCTCTCTGAGGCGGACAGTTCTGTCCTCAGGAAGGACCTTACCTTTGCTCCTCCCATCACCAGCACCTCAGTGAGTTCTGTGCCTGGCTTAACGCCCAATTCTGCTTCAGTCGCTTCTGTCTCTGAACTCACTTCCTTGGCAAGAATTCTCTACCCCTCACCAATGACCACTTCTCCCATCTCAACCCTCCCTCTTTATCTTCTTGGACACTCCTCTCTGGTTCTCTACCTGCTCTGGATCTTTTCATCTCCAATTGCCAACAAACAGTCAACCGGCTCGAACCTGTGTATTCATATCCCAGTTCCATTTTATTCCCCTTGGTTCAGTCCGTTCCCTCCTACGTTCGCAACACTTCTCATGCCCTCAATCTCCTCAGTTACTTTCAATTCCCTGGCTCTGACCACTTTATTTACACAATGGATATCCAGTCTCTATGCACTTCTATCACCAATCAAGAAGGCCTTAAAGCTCTCTGCTTCTTTCTCAACAAAAGACGCAACCAGTTCCCCTCCACCACCACCCTCCTCCGCCTGGCTACACTGGTCCTCACCCTCAACAACTTCTCCTTTGGCTCCTCCCACTTTATCTAAACACAAATGGTACCCATAGGCCCCAGCTATGCCTGCCTTTTCATTAGCTATGTAGAACAGTCCATGTTCCAATCCTTCCCTGGTAATGCTTCTCATCTCTTCCTCTGCTATATTGACAACTGCATTGGTGCTGCTTCATGTACCCATGCTCTGAGCTCATCAATTTCATCAACTTTGTATCCAACTTCCACCCTGCCCTTAAATACATTTGGTCCATTTCTGATACCTCCCTCCCCTTTCTCAATCTCTCTGTTTCCATCTCTGGGGACAAACTGTCTACCAATATCTTTTATAAACCTGCTGTTTCCACGGCTATCTTGACTATACCTCTTCCCACCCTGTCGCCTGTAAAAATTGCATTTCCTTTCCTTAGTTCCTTTGTCTCCATAATTCTATTCCCAGGATGAGGCTTTCCATTTCAGGGCATCAGAGGTGTCCTCCTTCTTCAAAGAACAGGGCTTCCCTTCCGCCACCATTGATGCTGCCCTCACCCGCATCTCCTCCATTTCCCAGACATCCATACTCACACCTTCCTGCTGCCACAACAGGGATGGAGTTCCTCTTGTCCTCACCGACCACCCCATGAGCCTTCAGATCCAATACATCATTCTTCACAACTCCTGCCATCTTCAACGGGATCCTCCCACCAAACACATCTTTGCCTTTTCCACAGGGGTCACTCCCTCCACGATTTCCTTGTCCGTTTACCCTCCCCACTAATCTCCCTCCTGGCACATATCCCTGACAGTGATAGAAATGCTACACCTGCCCATTCACTTCCTCCCTCATCTCCATTCAGGGCCACAAACAGTCCTTCCAGGTGAGGCAACGCTTCACCTGTGAATCTGTTGGGGTCATCTATTGTATTCAGTGCTCTCAATGCAGCCTCCTCTACATTGGTGAGACCTGATGTAAATTGGTGGACTGTTTTGTCAAGCACCATCCACCAAAAGCATAATTTCCCAGTGGCCAATCATTTTAATTTCTACCCCATTCCTGTTCCGACATGTTGGTGCATGGCCTCCTGTTCTGTCATGATGAAGTCTCTCTCAGGATGGAGGAACAACTCCCTATATTCTAACTTCCAGTAATTTTTTTCCCCTCCTGCTTCCCTTTACTACTATTCCCCAGGCTAGCCTCTTACCTCTTTTCCTCACCCGCCTATCACTTCTCCCAGCTGACCCTCCTCCTTCCCTTTCTCCTATAGTCAACTCTCCTCTCCTATCAGATTCCTCCTTCTCCAGCCCTTTACCTTTCCCCTGTACCTGGCTTCACCTATCACCTAGCTAGTCCTCCTTCCCCTCCCCTTACTCCAGCTATTTATTCTGGCATCTTCCCCCTTCCTTCTCAGTCCTGAAGAAGTGTCTTGGCCCAAAATATTGACTGTTTATTCCCCTCCATAGGTGCTGCCTGACCTGCTGAGTTCCTCCAGCATTTTGTGTGGGTTGCTCTGGATTTCCAGCATCTGCAGAATCTCTTGTTTTTAAGAAGAAACTCAGGCTTTTCAGTGAAATGTTGAGCTCCCAAATGTGAGCATATTTTACAGTGGCTCAGCTAGTAGAGCTGCTGCTTCGTAGTGGCACTGACCCAGGTTTGATGCTGACTTCTGACACTGTTTGTGTGGAGTTCGTGTGTTCTCCCAGTGAATGTGTGGATTTTTCCCTCTGGGTACTCTAGCTTTCTCCCACAGTACTGGTTCAAAATCAGAATCAGGTTTAATATCACGGGCATATGCCGTGAAATCTGTTAACTTAGTGATAGCAGTACAATGCAATACATGATTATATAGAAAAAAAAGTAAATCAATTACAGTAATATTCAATATGTATATTGAATAGATTAAGATAGTGCAAAAACAGAAATAATTTAAAAAAGTGAATTAGTTTTCATGGGTTCAATGTCCATTTAGGAATCGGATGGCAGAGGGGAAGAAGCTGTTCCTAAATGAGTATATGCCTTCAGGCTTCTGTACCTCCTACCTGATGGTAAATGTGAGAATAGGGCATGCCTTGGGTGATGGGAGCCCTTAATAATGGCCACTTTCTGAGGCACCACTGCTTGAAGGTATCTTGGATGCTACAGAAGCTAGTACCCAAGATGGAGCTGACTAATTTGACAATTTTCTGTAGCTCCTTTCAGTCCTGTGCAGTAGCCTCCCCTTACCAGACATTGATACAGCCTGCCAGAATGCTCTCCATGGCACATCCGTGGAAGATTTTGAGTATTTTAGGTGATAAACCAAATCTCCTCAAACTGCGAATGAAATATAGCCACTGCCTTGCCTTTTTTATAGCTGCATCAATATGTTGTGTCCAGCTTAGGTCCTCAGAGATCTTGATACCCAGGAACTTGAAATTGCTCACTTTCTCCATTTCTGATCCCTCTATGAGGATTGGTATGTGTTGCTTCATCTTACCTTTCCTGAAGTCCACAATCAGCTCTTTCATCTTACTGACGTTGAGTGCCAGGTTGTTGCTGTGGCACCACTCCACTAGTTGGCATATCTCGCTCCTGTACGCCCTCCCGTCACCACCTGAGATTCTACCAACAATGGTTGTATCATCAGCAAATTTATAGATGGTTAGGAAGTCCAGGATCCAATTGCAGAGGGAGGCGCAGAGGCCCAGGTTCTGTAGCTTATCAATCAGGACTGGAGGAATAATGGTGTTAAGCCCTGAGCTACGGTCAATGAACAGCATCCTGACATTGGTCACAAACAAGGGAAAATCTGCAGATGCTGGAAATCCAAGCAGCACACAAAAAATGCTGAAGGGTTTCCGTCCGAATCGTCAACTGAACTCTTTTTCATAAATTCTGTCTGGCCTGCTGAATTCCTCCAGCATTTTGTGTGTGATCCTGACATAGGTGTTTGTATTGTCCAGGTGATCTAAGGCTGTGTGAAGAACCACTGAGATTGTGGCGAGAGGCAAATTCAGCGGGTCCAGGTCCTTGCTGAGGCAGGAGTTGATTTTAGCCATGACCAACCTCTCACAGCATTTCATCACCGTAGATGTGAGTGCTACTACATGATAGTCATTAAGGCAACTCACACTAATTTTCTTGGGCACTCATATCAATGTTGCCCTCTTGAAGCAGGTGGGAACATCTGACTGTAGCAGTGAGAGATTGAAAATGTCCTTGAATACACACGCCAGTTGGTTGGCACAAGTTTTCAGAGGCTTAACAGGTATTCCGTCAGGGACAGCTGCCTGGCGTGAGTTTACCCTCCTGAAAGACAGCCTGATATCAGCCTCCAAGGCAGAGATCCCAGGTTCATCGGGTGTAGCAGGGATCTTCACAGCTATAGCTATATTCGCCCTTTCAAAGCGGACATGGAAGGTGTTGAGCTCATCTGGTAGTGAAGCATCGCTGCCATTCACGCTATTGGGTTTTGCTTTGTAAGAAGTAATATCCTGCAAATCCTGCCAGAGTATTTGTGCATCCAATGTCACCTCCAACCTCGCTTGGAATTGTTTCTTTGCTCTTGAAATAGCCCTCCGCAAGTCATACCTGGTTTCCTTATACAAATCTGGGTTGCCGGACTTAAATGCCATAGATCTAGCCCTCAGCAGATGATGAACTTCCTGGTTAATCCATGGCTTTTGATTTGGAAATATACAGCATGTCTTCGTAGGGACACTCTCATCCACACAGGTTTTAATTAAGTCGGTAACAACTGCAGCATACTCATCCAGACTCAAAGATGAGTCCCTGAGTACAGTCTAGTCCACCGATTCAAAGCAGTCCTGTAGGTGCTCCTGTGCTTCCCTTGTCCAAACCTTCTTGGTCCTCACTATTGGTGCTGCAGTCTTCAGTCTCTGCCTGTACTCAGGGAGTAGAAGTACAGCCAGGTGATCAGACTTCCCGAAGTGAGGATGTGGAAGGTCTGGAATAGCACAGTAGGCATTCTTGATGGTGGTTTAACAATGGTCCTGTGTGTTGTTTCCTCTGGTATTGCAAGTTATCTGTTGATGATAATTGCTTAGTGAGTTTTTCAAACTGGCCCAGTTAAAATTCCCCAAAACAATGGTGAAGGCGTTGGGGAGTCCCTCTGCGACTCCCTGACCCACACGTCCCTCCCCACAGATCTCCCACCCGGCACTTGTCCCTGTAAGCGTAAGTGCTACACCTGTCCCTACACCTCCTCTCTTGCCACCATTCAGGGCCCCAAACAGTCCTTCCAGGTGAGGCAACACTTCACTTGTGAGTCTGTTGGGGTCATCTATTGCATCTGGTGCTCCCGGTGCGGCCTCCTCTACATCGGTGAAACCCGACGCAGATTGGGGGACCGCTTCGTCGAGCACCTCCACTCTGTCCGCCACAACAGACCGGATCTCCCGGTAGCCAGCCACTTCAACTCTGCTTCCCATTCCCATTCAAATATGTCCATACATGGCCTCCTCTACTGCCATGATGAGGCCAAACTCAGGTTGGAGGAGCAACACCTCATATACCGTCTAGATAGTCTCCAGCCTCTTGGTATGAACATAGAATTCTCCAACTTCTGGTAATTCCCTCCCCCTCCCTTCCCCTATCCCTATCTCACTCTTCCCCTCTCCCAGCTGCTTATCACCTCCCTCATGGTTCCGCCTCCTTCTACTACCCATTGTGTTTTCCCCTATTCCTTCTTCACCTTCCCTGCCTATCACCTCCCTGCTTCCCCTCCCCCACCCCTTTATCTTTCCCCTTACTGGTTTTTCACCTGGAACCTACCAGCCTTCTCCTTCCCACCCTCCCCCCACCTTCTTTACAAGGCCTCTGCCCCTTCCCTCTTCAGTCCTGACGAAGGGTTCCGACCCGAAACATTGACTGATCGTTTCCACGGATGCTGCCCGACCTGCTGAGTTCCTCCAGCATGTTGTGAGTGTTGCTTTGACCCCAGCATCTGCAGAGTATTTTGTGGTCAGGGTGTGCTGTTTTGTGCATGTTGATCACATTGCTCAGATCATCTAAAGCCTGTTTGACATTGGCCTGAGGTGGAATGTACACCACTACCAAAATGATCACTGTAACCTCACGCGGCAGGTAAAATGGATGGCACTAAATTGTGATGTATTCCAGGTCTGGTGAACAGAATTGGAACAACAGTGATACATTTCTGCACCAAGAGGAGTCGATCATGAGGCATACTCCTCCACCTCTGCTTTAGAGAGAGTTGACAGTCCTATCCTGATGGTGTATAGTGAACTCATCAATCCGAATCACAGCGTATGGAAGGGGTTAAACTTGTGGCCTGGAGCGATAACCATGATTCAGATGAGGACTCGTCCTAGAGAGGATACTATGGCAACAGTCGGCATTATTTCCATCAGTTTTAAGCAGCGATAGATTGTTCAATTGCATTAAAACATCTTTATTAACTGTACAGACCTTGGATGCAGTTGTGATTCTCAGCTGTAGCAGGTTGAAATGGGAATATTTAATCGTATCCACCGAGCTGCACTGCTTCAAGTTTGCCCTTGAAGGCGCCCTGGAAGTACATTAGTTAATTGGCCATTATAAATCCACCCTAGTGTGCAGAGGAGTAACACAATTGAAGGAGAGCTGATGGGAATAAGGGGAAAATAATGGAATTAGTGTAAGGTTAGTGTAAGTGAGTGCTTGGTAGTCAGCACGGACATGATGGGCCGAATGCCCCATTCCCATGCTGTATAACTGTACAATTCTGCGATTAGTAGCAGTCTTGCTCTGAGTCACAAGGTTTTTGGGTTTATTTCCCACTTGAGCACAACATTCCCAGCTGATGCTCAAGTGGCGGGTGTCACGTTTTGGATGCCAGCTCACTTAACAGCCACAAATATTTCCATTACACTGTTTCAATGAACACCAGGGAAGCTGTCTAGGCTATTGGCTTGTCCTTTCCTGTAACAAAACTGAATATAGAGTATCTGACTATTATCATGTTGTTGTCAGACTGACCTGTGTCTTTTGGATGACAGTGGTGTTTATGCTCCATATGAATTTGATTGGCTTTTGCTAATCCCAATGAGGATAGGACTGATGTTAGATAAACACGACTCCTTTTCATGATAAATTAATATCTATAATAAGGATAGCATGGAGAATTTCAAAAATAAGCATTTCTGTCCACTCTGGCTGTTATTGTCTCAACAAACTTAGTGGAAGTGTCAATAATTTGGTTAAAATCTGCAGCACCAAACCCAATTATGCATCCCTTCCAGTACATCCTGAATTAGTTAGGTTATTATTGGGTTCAGTTTTCTACATTTCACTGAGAGTCAAAAATAAATGCTAGCTGATGTTTCAACTCCAACGGCTATCTGATGACCTGCTGCAGGAAGTGCATTTGAAGGACTGTTGGATGAAGAAAAATAGTGCTTGGCAGTGTATAGCCTGCTGGCTTTCAAAGTCAAGTCAGACCCATGAAGGATTGGCTGCTTAATGAAAATCCTGGAGGACTGCCAGTGTTCGCTGGACCTCCACTAGGCAAGAATTACAACCTCAAGAAGAATGGCCCAGGCAAAGAAGAGAACATTATGAAAATAAACTCACAGGTATTAAATTAAAGAATATTTCATGGCTGTGGTAACAGAGGTGACCCGACTAAAGCAGGAAGAATTGGAACCTGTCCAGCTGGAGTGTGGAACTGGGGTTTAAGTTCTGAAGGAAGAGAGCATTATATTTGGGTTTTTTTTGTGTAAAGTGAGAGCAGGATAGTGCAGTGAGGGAGCTTACATTGTTTTACCAGAGAGCTGAACTCAACAGTCTCCATTGCTGGAGAGCCAGCTACTGGGGTCTTCAGCAGAAAGGTATCTACAGCTGCTGCCTAAAGACACGGGTCAATCGCAGCAAAACTGCCTGGATTATGGCTCCCATTCATTTTGGTATGTTTTATAGACGACCTGAAATGATAACTACCAGCAAAAAATGTACCCTAGTTGATGAGTTGGCTAGAAAAAAGGAAGAAGAGATCTTCCAAGATAATAAGTTTCATTTATGATTAAAGATTAGAGGAACAAAGGTTCTGCACAATAGAGTGGAAAAGATTAAAAGGACATCTGATAGATGGGTTCAAAATTAAGTACTTTGTTAAATAAACAATGAAAACAATTTCTGTTGCTCAACAGGCCAATTAACTCAAGGTATAAGGGTAGATAAAAGTGCAAACAGGAAGGAAAAGACCATTTCTTTTATTAGGTAATGTGTTGCTTTATGAAAAAGTGGTGGAAAGTGGTTTTAATAGCTTTAAAAGGCAAGGATACAAATCTGAAAAAAAACAAGGAAAGGGCAGATGAATGGAATAAAGCGAGTCAATACAGGCTCAACGGACCAGATAGTTCCCCTAATAGATCACAAGACTCTAAATGCAAAGTGATATAACACAATCCATACAGAAGCATCACCTTGGAGCTATCTTACCTCAGTAGTAAATTTAGTAAATACAGAAGGACAGCATTCAGTGTGTTTATGCAATTATGTACCATGTATAAAGCTTGTTTTGTGTCTAAAAGCCACTTAAATGTTTTGTGGGTTTATTGTAAGCTAAGACAATAAAAATCAAGGATGTGTCACAAGTGGGACTAGAATTTGATTTTGGTGCAAGAGGTTCAGTGCAGAGAAAGCTGGAGCCCCAGTCTTGAAAATCAGTGAAAATATTCCAACAGAACATCATAACAAGTGAAGGCATTTCGCTAACGCACACAAAATGCTGGAGGAACTCAGCAGGCCAGGCAGCATCTATGGAAAAGAGTACAGCTGACATTTCTGGCCAAGGCAGGGCGTGGTCTTTCCAGCATCTGCAGGTTTTCTCTTGTTTGTGAAGGCATTTTGCTAAAAAGGCTTTTCTCTGCCAGTTTTGAGGGTTGATCAAACGTTATAACAGAATTGCTGGGATTGCATTTTCTTTCTGGGGTATAACACCAATAGATTCACTGAAATGAAGGACTAACACATAGCTGGGTAAATACAATATGTTGCATTGGATTTGTAATCTTTTTGCTCATTAAACAGTATGAACAGGCTTATTCTGAAACAAATGACAGCACAGGTCAGAATATGAGTGGCAAATATGATAAGCATCGATCAGAAATATGAAGGAGATGATTCATTATGGAATTTTCTAATGATATCTATCCACACTCTACGGAAGCCAATCTTCAGCCTTTCAATTCCTTTTGCATGATATCAAGAAACCACTTGAAGAATTAGATACAATAAACACTGGGCAGTGGGCAGCATCCAGGCATCAATGATAGATAAATCCAGTCTAGCTAAGCACCTTCCTATTAGGAAAGGCTGGTCATTGAGCAAATTGAGTTCCAGTTTCTGAATCAATAAAAACTATGTCATGCATCAAAGAAAGGATTTCCTTCTTTGACATCAATGGATGTGGGGTTGAGAGGGTAAACAGCTTTAAGTTCCTTGGCATCCACTTCACCGAGGACCTCACGTGGTCTGTACACACCAACTGTGTGGTGAAAAATGCACAATAGCGCCTCCTTCACCTCAGACGGTTGAGGAACTTTGGTATGGGCCCCCCAAATCCTAAGAACTTTCTACAGGGGCACAATTAAGAGCATCCTGACTGGCTGCATCACTGCCTGGTATGGGATCTGTACCTCCCTTAATCACAGGACTCTGCAGAGAGTGGTGCAGACAGCCCAGCTCATCTGTAGTTGTGAACTTCCCATGATCCCGTAGGAAAATTGGGGACCCGAGTCACCCCAACCACAATCTATTCCAGCTGCTACCATCCGGGAAACGGTACCGCAGCATAAAAGCCAGGACTAACAGGCTCCGGGACAGCTTCTTCCACCAAGCCATCGGACTGATGAACTCACGCTGATTTGAGTGTACTCTATATTGCACTGACTGTTCTATTTATCATAAATTATTATAAATGACTATGATTGCACATTGCACATTTAGAGGGAGATGTAATGTAAAGAATTTTACTCCTCATGGATGTGAAGGATGTAAGAAATAAAGTCAATTCAATTCAATTTTGTTTATATCCATTAGTCACAGAGAGCAACAAAGGAGACAGAGAATGCCAGTGTTGTTTGCTTTTCACTCACTGACAACCTGCAGTGAGGCAGAGTGGTCCCAGCAGGACCCAAACCAATGACAAGGGTAAACAAGATGAGGAGAGAAAGCTGAAAAGCAGGACCTCCAGGGTCATAATCTCTGGATTGCTGCCTCTGCCATGTGCCAGTGAGGATAAGAATAGAATGATTTGGCAGGTGAATGTGTGGCTGAGGAATTGGTGCAGGGGGACAGGGCTTCAAATTTCTGGATCATTGGGATCTCTTCTGGGGAAGGTATAACCTGTACAAAAGGGATGGGTTACACCTGAATCCGAGGGGGTCCAATATTCTTGAGGGCAGATTGGTTAGAGTTGTTCAAGAGGGTTTAATCTAATTTGGCGGGGGGGGGGTGGGAACTGTAGTGAGACTCCCAGCAAGGAGAGGCTGATGATGGGGCAAAATTGCAGTCAACAGGATGAGTTGCAATGTAAATGGCAGACAGAATCGAAAAGGGTGAATACAGGATAGAATGTGTTGTATGTGGAGGAGCACAATATATGGAATAAGGTAGGCACAGCTACAGATTGGCATGTATGATACTGTAGGCATCACTGAATCATGGCTGAAAGAAGATTATAGCTGGGAGTTAAACATCCAAGGATACACATTGTATTGAAAGGGCAGGCAGGTAAGCAAAGGAGATGGGGTGGCTCTGTTGGTAAAAAATGAAATCAAATCCTTAGAAAGAGGTGACATAGGGTGGAAGTAGTTGAATCATTGCGGGTAGAGCTAAGGGACTGGAAGGGTAAGAGGACTCTGATGAGAGTTGTAAACAGACCCCCCCAAACATTAGTAAGGATGTGGTCTACAAATTACAATGGGAGATAGAAAATGCATGCCAAAAGAGCAATGTTAAAATGGTCATGGGGGCTTCAATATGCAGGTAGATTGGGAAAATCAGGTTGGTCCTGAATCCCAAGAGGGGTAATTTCTAGAATGCATATGAGATGGCTTTTTAGAGCAGCTCATGGTTGACAGATTGGAAATTGTGCAATGAACCAAAATTGATTAGCGAGCTTAAAGTAAACCCTCAAGGGAAATTGATCATAATATGATCGAATGCACCATGTAATTTGAGAAGGATGTATTTCAGAAGGATCTAAAGTCAGATGTATCTGTATTACAGTAGAGTAAAGAGAATTACAGAGGCATCAGAGAGCAGCTGGCCAAAATTGATTAGAACAGAACACTGGCAGGGATGATGCCACAGCAGCAATGGCTGGAATTTCTGAAAACAATCTGGAAGGCACAGGATACATACATCCCAAAGAAGAAGAAGTTTTCTAAAGGCAAGATGACACAACCGTGACTAACAAGAAAAGTCAAAGCCAACATAAAAGCCAAAGAGAGGGCATATAATAGAGCAAAAATTAGTGGGAAGTTAGAGGATTGGGAAGCTTTTGAAAATCAACAGAAGACAACTAAAAATGTCATTAAGATGAAATACAAAAATAAGCTAGCCAAAAATCTTAAAGAGGATAGCAAAAGTTTCTTCATATTCATAAAGTGTAAAAGAGAGGCAAGAGTAGATATTGGACTGCTGGAAAACAATGCTGGAGAGGTTGTAATGGGGGACAATGAAATGGCGGATGAACTGAATAAGTATTTTGCATCAGTCTTCACTGTGGAAGACACTAGCAGTCTGTTGGAAATTCCGGGTGTCAGGGGGTATGAAGTATGTGAAGTTACCATTGCTAGGGAGAAGGTTCTTGGAAAACTGAAAGATGTGAAGGTAGGTAAGTCACCTGGACCAGACGGTGTACACCCCAGGGTTCTCAAAGAAGTGGCTGAAGAGATTAAGGAAGCATTAATACTGATCTTTCAAGAATCACTAGATTCTGGAATGGTTCCAGAAGACAGGAAAATTGCAAATGTCACTCTACTCTTCAAGAAGGGAGAGAGACAGGAGAAAGGAAATTATAGGCCAATTAGTCTGACTTCAGTTGTTGTCGATTGTTAAGGATGTGGTTTTGGGGTACTTGGAGGCACATGATAAAATAGGCTATAGTCAGCGTGGTTTCCTCAAGGGAAAATCATGTCTGAAAAATCAGCTGTAATTCTTTGAAAAAATAACAAGGAGGATAGACAAAGGAGAATTGGTTGATGTTGTTTACTTGGATTTTCAGAAGGCATTTGACAGGGTACCACACATGAGGCTGCTTAACAAGTTATGAGCCCATGGTATTACAGGGAGATTCTAGCAATGATAAAGCAGTGGCTGATGGGCAGGAGGCAAAGAGTGGGAATAAAGGGAGCCTTTTCTGGTTGGCTGCCGGTGACTAGTGGTGTTCCACAGGGGTCTGTGTTAGAACCAACTATTTTTATGTTATATGTCAATGATTTGGATGATGGGATTGATGGCTTTGTTGCAAAGTTTGCAGATGATACAAAGATAGATGGAAGGGCATGTAGTTTTGAGGAAGCTGAGGGGCTACAGGAGGACTTAGACAGATTAGGAAAATGGGCAAAGAAGTGACAGATGGAATACAGTGTTGGGAAGTGCATGGTCCTGCACTTCGGTAGAAGAAAAAAAAGGGTTGACTGTTTTCTAAATGGAGAAAAAATTCAAAAATCTGAGGCGCAAAGGGACTTGTGCAGGATTCCCTAAAGTACTTCTCATTTCAAGAGGACTAGAATATAAAAGTAAAGGTATAATGTTGAGGTTTTATGAGACACTAGTGAGGCCTCACTTGAAGTATAATGAGCAGTTTTGGGCCCCTTATCTTAGAAAAAATGTGCTGAAATTGGAGAGGGTTCAAAGGAAGTTCACGAAAATGATTCCAGGATTGAAAGGTTTGTCATATGAAGAGCATTTGATGGCTCTGGGCCTGTATTCGCCAGAATTCAGAAGAATGAGGGGTGACCTAATTGAAACTTATCGAATGGTGAAAGGCCTTGATAGAGAGGATGTGGAGAGGATGTTTCCTACGGTAGGAGAGTCCAGGAAAAGAGGACACAGCCTCAGAATAGAGGGGCATCCTTTCAGAATGGAGATGAGGAGGAATTTCTTTAGCCAGAGTGGTGAATCTGTGGAATTCATTGCCACAGGCCAAGTCATCATGTATATTTAAAGCAGAGCTTGATAGATTCTTGATTGATTAGGGCATGTTTTTTTGCTGGTGGGGGTGTGGGGGTGTCGTTGCTTTGCTGCTGCTTGTGCGTGGGAGGGGGAGCTGGGGTGGACTTCGGAGTTCTAACATTTTAACCGTCATTTATTCTTTGGGGCACTCCTCTGTTTTTGTGGATGTTTACGAAGAAAAAGAATTTCAAGATGTATATTGTGTACATTTCTCTGATATTAAGTGTACCCATTGAAACCTATTAAAGGGATACGGAAATTGGGGCTGAGAGGAAAATTGGATCAGCTATGATGAAACGGCAGAGAACCTGATGGGCCAAATGGCCTAATTCTGCTCCAATATCTTATGGTCTTAGGTCTAAACCAGTGCTCTTATACATCCTGATCAAAGCATTTAGCTTCAGATTACAGCTTGTCCAAAGCTGTTGAAATGCAGGGTGTGTGGTGCGCCTTTGACTACAACATCAAAATGGCTGAGCCTAACCATCAAAACCTGGTAAGTTTAAAGCAACACACACAAAATGCTGATGGAACGCAGCAGGCCAGGCAGCATATATAGGAAGAAGTACAGTCGACGTTTTGGGCTGAGACCCTTCGTCAGGACTAACTGAAAGAAGAGATAGTAAGAGATTTGAAAGTGGGAGAAGGAGGGAGAGATCCGAAATAAGAGAAGACAGAAGGGGGAGGGATAGAGCTAGGAGCTGGACAGTTGATTGGTGAAAGGGATATGAGAGGATCATGGGACGGGAGGCCTAGGGAGAAAGGAAAGGGGGAGGGGAGCACAAGAGGAAGATGGAGAGAAGGCAAGGAGTTATTGTGAGAGGGACAGAGAGAGAAAAAAAGGAAAACAATAATAACAAATAAATAAGGGATGGGGTAAGAAGGGGAGGAGGGGCATTAACGGAAGTCAGAGAAGTCAATGTTCATGCCATCAGGTTGGAGGCTACCCAGACGGAATATAAGGTGTTGTTCCTCCAACCTGAGTGTGGCTTCATCTTTACAGTAGAGGAGGCCGTGGATAGACATACCAAAATGGGAATGGGACGTGGAATTAAAATGTGTGGCCACTGGGAGATCCTGCTTTCTCTGGCAGACAGAGCGTAGGTGTTCAGCGAAACAGTCTCCCAGTCTGCGTCGGGTCTTGCCAATATATAGAAGGCCACATCGGGAGCACCGGACGCAGTATATCACCCCAGCTGACGCACAGGTGAAGTGTCGCCTCACCTGGAAGGACTGTCTGGGGCACTAAATGGTGGTAAGGGAGGAAGTGTAAGGGCAGATGTAGCACTTGTTCCGCTTGCACGGATAAATGCCAGGAGGGAGATCAGTGGGAAGGGATGGGGGGGACAAATGGACAAGGGAGTTGCGTAGGGAGTGATCCCTGCGAAAAGCAGAAAGTGGGGGGGGAGGGAAAGATATGCTTGGTGGTGGGATCCCGTTGGAGGTGGCGGAAGTTACGGAGAATTATATGTTGGACCCGGAGGCTGGTGGGGTGGTAGGTGAGGACAAGGAGAACGCTATCCCTAGTGGGGTGGCGGGAGGATGGGGTGAGAGCAGATGTGCGTGAAATGGGAGAAATGCATTTGAGAGCAAAGTTGATGGTGGAGGAAGGGAAGCCCCTTTCTTTAAAAAAGGAAGACATTTCCTTCGTCCTGGAATGAAAAGCCTCATCCTGAGAGCAGATGCAGCAGAGACGGAGGAATTGCGAGAAGGGGATGGCATTTTTGCAAGAGACAGGGTGGGAAGAGGAATAGTCCAGGTAGCTGTGAGAGTCCGTAGGCTTATATTAGACATCAGTAGATAAGCTATCTCCAGAGACAGAGACAGAAAGATCAAAAAAGGGGAAGGAGGTGTCGGAAATGAACCAAGTAAATTTGAGGGCAGGGGCGAAGTTAATGAAGTCAACGACCTCAGCATGCGTGCAGGAAGCAGCGCCAATGCAGTCGTCGATGTAGCGAAGGAAAAGTGGGGGACGGATACCAATACAGGTGCCCCCGCTTTTCGAACGTTCGCTTTAGGAAACCTCATTGTTATGAAAGACCTACATTAGTTCCCTGTTTTCACTAACAGAAGGTGTTTTCACTGTTACGAAAAAAAAGCAGTGTACGAAAAAAAATCAGCGCATGCCCCGAGCAGCTGCTCTCCCCGGGATTCGGAACGGCATTCTAGCCTGCATTGCTTAAACACATGCCTGTGAGCAGCCGTTTGCAAGATGAGTTCTATGGTATCGGAAAAGCCTGAAAGAGCTCGTAAGGGTGTTACACTTGAGTAAAATTAGACATAATTAAGTATTTCAATCATGGTGAATGAAGTAAGGACAAAGTGAGTTTGGCTTGTGGAAGTTGACGAAGATGATGTTGAAGAGGTTTTGGCATCCCATGACCAAGAACTGATAGATGAAGAGCTGATGCAATTGGAAGAAGAAAGGATAACAATCAAAACCAAATGCAGTAGCAAAAGTGAAGTTGTCCAGGAACTGAACGTGAAGCAACTGCGTGAGATTTTCGCTGCAATGATAAAGTACGACTTTAATTTTGAAAGGGTACGTCGGTTTAGGGCATATTTGCAAGATGGTTTGAGTGCTTACAAAGAACTGTATAATAGAAAAATGCGTGAGGCTCAGCAGTCAAGCATATTGTCGTTTATCAAGCCTTCCACATCAGCCACAGCAGATGATGAACCTCGACCTTCGACATCGAGGCGGACAGCCATTGGAGAACATGAGCTGCCTGCCCTAATGGAAACAGACGACGATGAGATGACACCCCAGTGTCCCACCACCCCAACCCCCAGGCCCCAGACAGATACCGATTCGTGGAGAATGCAGCAGTAGCTGGGAGATACCCAGCACGTCTTTAAGAAAAAAGCCAAAATAAACAAGCTAATTAATTAGGTGCCGCCCGGCATGTAAATATCGGCCCAGATCAGAGGCGACACATTCGGCAATCGCCTCTGATCTGGGCTGACAATTACGTGCTGGGCGGCACCTAATTAATTAACTTGTTTACCTCGGTTTTTTTCTTAAAGGTGTGCTGGATGCCTCCGGGCTACAGCTGTACCCCTGCACGCTTCGCGGATCAGTATTGGGTCGCTGCCCGGAGGGTGGGGGCTACTGCACCACCCCAACCTCCGACGACTCAGCCCAACACACAATCACCAGTGTGCTCGATGTCTTCCCAATTCCAGTAAGTGATACTACAATGTACATACATTATTTCTGCTTTATATCGGCTGTGTATTTTTACGTGTTATTTGGTATGATTTGGCAGCTTCCCAGCTTAAAGGTTACTGGAGAGAGTATTTCTGCTGAGAGCGCTTGTGCCGTGTTTTTGCCAAGAGCGCTTGCGTGAGATTTTCGCTACGCAGAACAGTGCAGGCAATGATTGTGGAAACGTATTTCTACTTTATATAGGCTGTGTATTCATCATATCATTCCTGCTTTTACTATATGTTACTGTTATTTTAGGTTTTATGTGTTATTTGGCATGATTTAGCAGGTTATTTTTGGGTCTGCAAACGCTCACAAATTTTTCCCATATAAATAAATGGTAACTGCTTCTTCGCTTTACGACACTCCAGTTTACGAACCGTTTCATAGGAACGCTCTACCTTCGAATGGCGGGGAAAACCAGTATCGGCTTAGAACATGGACTGTTCCACAAAGCCAACAAAAAGGCAGGCATAGCTGGGACCTATATGGGTGCCCATGGCTACACGTTTAGTTTGGAGGAAGTAGGAGGAGCCAAAGGAGAAATTATTAAGAGTAAGGACTAATTCCGCTCACGGAGGAGAGTGGTGGTAGAGGGGAACTGGTTAGGTCTGGAATCCAAAAAGAAGCAGAGAGCTTTGAGACCTTCCTGGTGGGGGATGGAGGTATATAGGGACTGGACATCCATGGTGAAAATAAGGCGGTGGGGGCCAGGGAACTTAAAATCATTGAAAAAATTCAGAGTGTAAGAAGTGTCACGAACATAGGTGAGATGGGATTAAACAAGGGGGGATAAAACCATGTCGAGGTATGCAGAAGTGAGTTTGGTGGGGTAGGAGCAAGCTGAGACAATAGGTCTACCAGGACAGGCAGGTTTATGGATCTTGGGTAGGAGGTAGAAACGGGAAGTGCGGTGTGTGGGAACTATGAGGTTGGTGGCAGTGGATGGGAGATCCCCTGAGCTGATAAGGTTGGTGATGGTGTGGGAGACAATGGCCTGGTGCTCCTTAGTGGGGTCATGATCGAGGGGTAAATAAGAGGAGGTATCAGCTAGTTGTTGCTGTGCCTCGGCAAGGTAGAGGTCAGTACGCCAGCCTACAACAGCGCCCCCCTTATCAGCGGGTTTTATAGTAAGGTTAGGATTGGTGCGGAGGGAGTGGGGAGCAGAGTGTTTGGAAGGAGTGAGGTTGGAATTGGTAAAAGGTGTGGTGAGGTCGAGACGGTTGATGTCCCGTTGGCAGTTAGCAATAAAGAGATTCAGAGCGGGCAGAATACCAGAGTGGGGTGTCCATGAAGAGGAGGAGGGTTGAAGATGGGAGAAGGGCTCATCGGTGGGGGTGGGAGAGTCCTTGCTGAAGAAGTAGGCTCGAAGACGAAGCTGGCAGAAGAAGAGTTCAGCGTCATGATACACGCAGAACTAGCTGCGACGGGGAACAAAGGTAAGGCAAAGGTAGTGGTCTCACTGACCAGAGTGAAAGATAGCACATGGTTAATTGCCTCAGGCCAATCATGTGCTGCAATCAATTAAGAGGGTAATTGGTGTGCAAGCTTTTTATACTGAGAAGATTTTACTACAGGAGTAAGGGAGCTTTGCCACAATTGTAAAAGTGTTGGGGGAGGAGGTTGTATCTGGAGCATTGTTCACGTTTGTTGTCCTTAGCCAAGAAAGGCTGCTTTTGCCACTGAGAGAAAACAGCAAAGATTCATCAGACTGGTTGCAGGGATATTGGATTTGTTATATGAGGAATGATTGTGTAGAAAGGCTTTATATTGTCAAGATTTAGAAGAATGATATTGAAACATACACAACCCTTAAAGAGGTTGGCAGGCTAGATGCTGGCAAAATGTTTCCATGTGTTAGAAATCTAGGACCAAAGGGTATATATGGGGTATAATATATGGGGTAGACTAGGACTGAAATTATGAGAAATTTCTTCATTCATATGGTGATAAAGCCTTTGGAATTTTCCACCTTGGAAAACTGTAGAGGCTCAGTCATTGAGATGATTCAAAATAAAGCCGAATAGACTTTTCGATATTAGGGCAGTAAAGGAAATTGGCACTGAATGAAAACTCAATTAAGATCTTAATGAACAGGCTCAAAGGCTGACTGGCCTCTTGCTCTGAGTTTTTCTGTTCTTATTGCTGAAGCAGGTATAAAGGGTATGTTCTTAGTCCAGCCATCTCCAGCTGCTTCACCACTAACTTTCTCTAATGCACACTAATGTTTTCCCACTTTACCTTCCACTTGAAATTCCACTTATTCATTCGGCTACTGCCTGCATATGATTAGACCTTGAAAGAATTAAATGGCAAGGTAATGAACAACTGACTCCTGTAAAAGAATACAACCAGCTCTCCTAGACATTATAAATCTCTGACCATTATAATGGGTCAGAAACTTAACAAGAAACGCCACATAAAAACTGTCAGAGAACGAGTCCATCAGATGTTTAGTATCTTGTATTGATTACTTGCCTTTTGGTTCCAAGTAGGCTTTCCACAATCTTCAACTAATTTGAATACTTTGGCATTTCTTGGATAATATCACCTTCAGTAGTGTTCAAGAAGCTCAACAATATTCAGGACAAACTAACCCAGAGTCATAGAGCACTACAGCACAGAAACAGGTGCTTCTAGTCCATGCTGAACTATTATTTTGCCCAGTGCCATCCATTTAACTGTTTGTTTGTCACCTAATTCACATTTTGAAGTGTTAATGTTGTATGAGAAATGCAGAATATTTATTTATTATTTTCTTAATTTACATGGGAACTAAACCTCAGATTATGTGTGATCCAAGTTTGATATAGTATCTATAGCAAGCTAGCTGGCCTTAGTCAGGACAGTGGAGGACATCATAATCCTTCTCAGGGAAAGCAAATAAGCATTAACTTAATTAAACCATATTCCTAGTTCTAGATCACTACTCACACCTAGCTAAATATGCACAGTGATGTTAGGCTACACTTTGTGGCAACCCACAATTAAATAATTCATTGACACTCATCTTCTGCTTTCATTCATGAAAAATTGCTCGTTGGTGCATTAACAGAAGGTGTTGTAAAACAATGGAATTGTCCACTGTAGCCCTGGCACTCAACCAAATATTTCCCAGGCGAAATGACGGGTAAAAAGAGAATTTTATTTATATATTCAATCAAGGGATGTGGGCTTCACAGGATGAGCCAACATTTATTGCCTGTCCCTAGATGACCTTGAGAAACTGGTGGAGAGTTCCCTTCTTGAACCGTTACCGTCCTTGAAACGTGGGCATACCCACAATGCTGTAAGGGGGAGAGTTCCAGGATATTGATCTGTCAGCATTGCGTGTGCATTGGAGAGCAACTTCCAGCTAACAGTGTTCCCATGCTTTTGTGGCTTTGTTTTTTTTGGCAGGTAATCTTATGGTAGTTGGTAAAATTCCATTTTCCCCAGAACAAACTGGTGCAATTCTGCACTGCCATTATTGAGAGCATCCTCACATCGGTCATTACAGTCTGGTTTGGAGCAGTATTCTCTCACAGTGTGTGAAAATTACAGCGAACTGGTGGATCAGCAGCAAAGGTCATTGGGTGCAGCCTGCCGTCAGTGCAGGCCTTGTACATCACTAGGACAAAGAAGTAGGCAGAGAAAAAAAACTCATTGCTGACACTACCCAGCTTGCAAGCTGCCTTTCCCTTCTGGAATTGCTACAGGGATATTAAAACAAAGCATTCATGTCTTCTTAAAAGTTTCTTCCCAGGCAGCCATTCTAGTTGGTCTCCCCCTCCCTCACCCACCTCTATCTATTACACCCATCACTGCACTGTACTGTAAACACTTCAACCAACATTTTATAATGTTGTTCACATTGTAAATACATTCTGGAATTTATGTATTCATGCACATTTTATTCCACATATGTACTTTAACCTCTTATTTTCCTTATATAATTCTTTATTCTTCATAATTATTGAATGTTGCTTTTTGTTGCAGGTTGCACCCTGATCAACACACCACAGCAAATGGTGAATAAAGTTTATCCTTGATTTTGATTCCTTGTGGGTAAAAACATAAAGCAAATGTCAGATTGACTAGTCTGAGTGAGGTTATGTGTAGCCTTTAACTGGACCAAGACAGTAAACAGGGATTATTTTGGCTCTGGATATTCATTGCAAATTTCAACAGCATTGCTCCCATTTGGCAACGTCAGAAAACTAATCCCTTCATTTATTGTCTGTGCCCAAGAAATCACAGAAAATCTTGGTGGGAGTGAGGGTAAATGGAAGAGAAGCAACAGAAAATGAACATATGAAGCAAATAACTACAGACTTTTTGACTTTGTTTTGCATAGGTCCTAATTAATAGTAAGTGCTTGACAAGAGTCCTCTCTGATGTTGATAATTAGTTCATGGTTTTCATGGATTCAAGCTCCAAGGTATTGTTACAACCTTGCAACACCATTCAATCCAGCTGCTACCAAAATATAACAAAAATGCCCTGTTACCATTTAACTATAACCTTCCATCATCTACAAAATTTAATTGAGGTTGCAACAGCTTTGACCGCCCACTGTCATCACAGCCACTTTTCATTTTAAGAAGCGATGCTTAAAGATGCAGTATTAAGCAAAAGCAATGCAGTTACTTGCTCGGCCTACTCCAACAACACACCGAAACCTGCAACATCGCCCACGCTCTATGTAACAGTACTGTGGGAGTACCTTCGCCAGGAGGAGCTTCATCAGGCTCATTTCAGCCTCCTGAACAGCAATTAGGAATGGGCAATAAATGTTAGCTTTACTAGTGACATAACGAATGTCAAACTTTTTCTCTCTCAGCAGATGTGGCCTAACCCTCTGGACATTTGCAGCAGTGTCTGTTTTCGTTTCATCTCCTGGAAAGTGGGTCTATGAAGGTGAGAGTTATAAAAAAGATAGGGCATGGCTGAGACATTCTTTCGGCCAAATGTCAAGCTGATCTCATTTGGACTCACTCATAGATATACTTAATATTGGACTAGGGACCACTGCAGCTCTTCCATCTGCTCTAACCCAATGTTACATCCAGGTTACTGCTCCAGATGTCAATGATGTTTGTATAACTAAATAAGGGATACTGTATACAGTGCCCAAAGCCTTCTTTGAGAACAGGGTGTGCGGGGGGGGGGAGAAGCTTTCAAGCAGGAAATCTGGTAGAGATGAACAAAAACATTGCAGTGTAAGATGGGTTCAGAGAACCAGAGATTAAGACAGAGATACAAGAAAGCACAGGAAAGAGAATGCAATTTGCCTTTAATTTTACAGCTTCCACATGTTGAGGTTTCACCCAATCATTGACTTTGTAGCTGTACATATATATTTTCCAATCCCCAAATACTGTCAAACAAAACAGTATTTATTATACACTGATTTATTATATACTGAAGACAATATTTATTAAATAATGTTATAAACAGTATGTATTACAAACAGTATTTATTGAACAAAACAGTATTGGTGGCAAGGTAGCATAGTGGTTAGCACTAACACTTTACGGTACCAGTGACCCAGGTTCAATTACCACCACTGTGCGTAGAGCGTTTCTCTGTTCTCCCTGTGACTGCGTGGGGTTCCTCCGGGTGCTTCCGTTTCCTTCCACATTCCAAAGTTGTATGGATTAGGGTTAGTAAGTTGTGGACGTGCTCTGTTGGTGCCGGAAGAATGGCAACACTAGTGTACTGCCCCCAGCACATCTTTGAATTTTGTTGGTCGTTGATCGAAACAAAGCATTTCACTGTATGTTTTGAGGTACATGTGACAGATAAGGCTAATCTTTAAACCTTTGGTATTTACTAATTTTGGATCTAGTCGCAGATACTTAATGACATCTCCCTTTTCACCAGCTGCACAATGAAATTAAAACTGAGGCCCAAATTTGGCTTGGGATCTAAAGGACATTATATGTGTCCAGGATTTTTGCTCTCTACAGAATAATCTTCCATATAACTGGACTGAACTAACTTTGATTGTAGTAAACTCCTGAATAAATCAATTTGGCTTGGTCCCAATTTTCTAATTCAGTGATTTTCTAAGATACAGCAGAAGTGTTGAAAACATTGGGTGGGTTGGGGAAATGTGGGAGGGAGGGGAGATGTGCATTCTGGAAAGATGCCACACAATACAAGCAACAACAACATAATAAGTACAGCATGTCTCTACAGATTCCATTCCTCAGGTCACCAAATACCTCCAATTTGTGGTGTGTGAACAGATCACTTTGTCCCTTTTTTTACATAAATTCCTAAGCTCACATTCTTACAAATTCTGCACTTTTGTTTTATTTTTAATTTTTCCCAAATGCCTCCATAACACACTGAATTTTATGTTATAGTGCAAAAAAAGATTGTCATTGACTTCAGTTATAGGACCATAAGACCATAAGATATAGGAGCAGAAGTAGGCTATTTGGCTCATCGAGTCTGCTCCGCAATTCAATCATGGGCTGATCCAATTCTTCCAGTCATCCCCACTCCCCTGCCTTCTCCCTGTACCCTTTGACCCCCTGGCTAATCAAGAACTTATCTGTCTCTGCCTTAAATACACCCAGTGACTGGGCCTCCATAGCTGCTCATGGCAACAAATTCCACAGATTTACCACCCTCTGTCTGAAGTAATTTCTCCACATCTCGGTTCTAAATGGACGTCCTTCAATCCTGAAGTCGTGCCCCCTTGTCCTCCCCTACCATGGGAAATAATGCCATATCTAATCTGTTCAGCTCCTTTAACATTTGGAATGTTTCTAAGAAATCTCCTCTCATTCTCCTGAATTCCAGGGAATACAGCCCAAGAGCTGCCAGATATTCCTCATACAGTAACTCTTTCATTCCTGGAATCATTCTTGTGAATCTTCTCTGAGGCCAATAGCCAATAATCATTTTATAAAGACATATGAGACTACAGGTGCTGGAATCTGAAGCAAAAAAAAAACTTCTGAAAGAACTCAGGCAGCATCCATGGAAGGAAAGGGATGGTCAATGTTTGGTCCAAGACCCTACATCAGAATTGAGAGTGTGGAGGGGAGGTAGACAGCATAAAGAGATGAGAATGAGGTGCAAGACAGAGGCTGGAAGGTGACCGGTGCAACCAGACTGGGAGAAGGTGGGTGAATGATGGACAGATGGTGCCTGATAGAGTAGGGGGAGTGGGAAGGAAAGTGGGGGGAAGGGTTGACACCAAGGCTGTTAGGTAATAGGTAAAAACAAACTGCCATCTTGAGCTTCTAGTTGCTTGTCATTCCAATACCCTTCCCCACTCCCACTCCAATCTTAAGTTCGTTTATTGTTGTCATAGGGTATAAATGTCATGAAAATGAGTTTTTTTTTTGCAGTAGCAAAGTATATTATGAGGATAAATTTAATTAACATTAACTTGTATTAATATAAAATATACATAACTTACACGTACAAACTGGACAACAAAATAAACATAATGAAACTAGTGCAAGATTGAGAGAGAAATAAATACAATCTGAGGTAGTGTTTAGCCCTCAACAGTCTCTATGGACCTCAGTCTCTCGGGAGATTCCCCCCTCCTGAGTACAGATGGTACAACTCTCATTACAGAGAAGGCTCAGATCCTGCAGAGATGGGCTGAACACTTTCAACCGACCGTCATCTATTAACGATGAGGCGATAAACAAGGTTCCCCAGGTAGACATCAACAGCGCCATGGATGACCCACTGGTAGTAGCCAAAGTCAGGGAAGCTGTCAGCCAGCTATCCAGTGGCAAATCCCCAGGGCAGACACCTTACCTGCAGAGATCTACAAAACCGGTGGTCCTGTACTTATAGAGAAGCTCACTGAGTTGTTCCAGTCTTTTTGGAAGCAAGGATCCATTCCTCAGGAACTTAAAGATGCATCCACCGTACACTTCTACAAGAGGAAGGGCAATCGACAAGTATGTGACAACCACCGAGGAATCTCACTGCTCTCCATCGCAGGAAAAACCCTTGCAAGAGTCCTGCTAAATCACCTGGTCAATCATCTGGAGCTGGGCCTGCTGCCAGAGTCACAGTGTGGCTTTTGCAAAGGCCGTGGGACTATTGACATGATTTTTGCCGCACGCCAACTTCAGGAGAAGTGTCAGGAGCAGAATCACGAACTCTACACAACTTTTGTTGACCTCACGAAAGCCTTCGACACTGTCTGCTGACAAGGCCCGTGGAGGATTATGTCAAAGTTTGGCTGCCCCACCAAATTCATTCAGGTGGTACGCCAGTTCCATGATGGCATGATGGCCAGAGTGCTGGGCGGCGGAGAATCCTCTGAGGCGTTCCCAGTCACCAGTGGTGTCAAACAAGGCTGTATGCTCGCACCCACACTGTTCAGTATGATGTTTTCTGCCATGCTGAATGTTGCCTTCCAGGACAATGATGCTGGAATCAGCCTCAAGTACAGAGTGGATGGGAAGCTCTTCAACCTGAGGAGACTTCAAACTATTACCAATGTGAAGGAGACTGTTCTGAGAGACTTCCTCTTTGCCGATGACTGCGCCCTGTATGCCGGCTCAGAGCCAGAGATACAAGTCAATACGGACAAATTCTCCACAGCTTGTGAGAACTTTAGACTCACCATCAACATCAAAAAGACCAAAGTCATGCACCAGCCTGCCCCTTATGCACCGTACACAGAACCGAAAATGACAATCAAAGGACAGAAACTACAGGCAGTGGACCAGTTTACTTACCTCGGCAGCACCCTCTCCCGAGCAGTGACAATTGATACAGAAGTTAACTGCAGAATAGCAAAGGCAAGTTCTGCTTTCAGTAGACTGCGCTCCACTGTATGGGAACGCCGAGGAATCAGTCCAGCAACAAAACTGAAGGTCTACAGAGCCGTGGTACTCACTACCCTCCTGTATGCCTGTGGAACGTGGACTGTGTATGGAAGGCATGCAAGACAGCTCAACCATTTCTACATGCCTTGTCTTTGCAGAATATTAGGCATCAGATGGCAAGACAAAGTACCAGACACTGAAGTTCTCTCCAGAGCAAGTCTGCCATCAGTCCACACACTGCTGATGAGAGCACAGACCCGTTGGGCAGGTCATGTCATCCGCATGCCGGACGAGCGCATACCCAAGCAGCTCCTTTTTGGGGAACTCTCTGCTGGAAGACGCTCGCATGGAGGGCAGAAGAAACATTACAAAGACACACTAAAAGCCTCGCTGAAGTCATTTCACATAGACACGGCCACCTGGGAAACGCTGGCACAAAACCACCCTGCCTGGCGCGGCCTCATCCACAAGGGCTGTCAAGCTTACGAAGCAAGGCGCATTGCTGAAGCACAACGTAAGCGCAAGCTGTGCAAGTCCAGAGCCAGCAGCGCAACAACTGCAGTGCCTACTCATGTCTGCCCAACATGTGCCAGGACATTCCGTGCCCGAATTGGCCTGATCAGTCATCTTCGGACACACCGCACCCAGTCTCAAAGTGACTAATGGTGTCAAGGTCTTCCTCGACGACGATGGACGAACCCACCAGTTCAAAAATCTTATTTCAGTGCAGAAGAAGCAGTTGTTGACATATTTGTCTTCGGCCTTCTCTACTGCCATTGTAAGGTTGGTGCAAAATAGCAATATTCTGCTTGGATAGCCTACGGCCCAAAGGTATGAATATAGAATTTAGCAGTTTTCAGATAAACCACTCCCACTGCTTTCCTTTCCCACTCCCACCACTCCACCCAGGGCCTCTCTCTGTTCACCTTTTCCATCTCTCACTCCCTCACCTTTTCCCATCTGCCTTCCACTGCAAAGTTAAAGTCAAAGTCAAGATTATTGTCATATGTGCAGGTGTAATTTAAAACTTGCTTGCTGCAGTTTCACAGACACATGGCATCAAATAAGCAGCATTCACAAGTAAAATTTAAACTTACACACAATTTTTACAAGGAAGTACGCAATTAGAATAAAAAAGTCCATTTTAGTTCAAAGTGATCAGAGTCGTCATAATGTTACTAAACTGTAATAACGATTAAAGTTTTGGCAGTTGGTTGAAATGGTTGAAGGGAAATAACTGCTTTAGAATGTGGTCGTGTGGAATTTCAGGCTTCTGTATTTTCTTCCTGATGGGAGCTGAGAGAAAGTGTCATGGGGAATTTTGGTGATGGATGTTGCCCTTCTTGAAGCAGTGCCTCCTGTAGATACTGGGCAAAGTCCACTACTCTCTGCAGATTCCTATTGAACATTTGAATTGTCATAACAGTCCATGATGCAGCTAGTCAGGATACTTTTAACAATACACACAGCTACTTATCTGGGTTTCTTCTCTCCTGGTTCATCTATGCCATTGTTTCCCAACCTTTTTCAGCCCAATGCCCCCCAAAGCACTTTCACACTTGCCAACACCTCCCTAAAGCACCTTCATACCTGCCAATGCCCCTCTTAGGCACAATATACTTTCCAGCGCTCCCATAGTGTGAAAACATGTCTACCCATATGCCAACATGAGAAAAATGATTCTGCTTTAAATTTTTATGTGTCGTTAAACCTAACTTACACAGTACCTGTGCGTTGTACAGCAGCTTCAATATCAATGTGATCCTTGAGCTTGATGGTCTTTAGCAAGAATTGAAATATCTGGTTCAAGTTCTAATAGTAAAGGCCTTAAGTCTCCACATATAACAATGTCCAAGTAATTTCTGTTTTTGTGGTTCACTGCACCGAAACCTCTTTCAACAAGGTTTGAGGATGGAAATGCAATGAAGAGCAGTTTGGCTCTTAAGTATTCTACTATTTAATAGGTGAGCTTTAATTTTTTTGATAGCAGATATTACAAGAGCCATGCTTGAAAAAAGTCACTGGCAGAGGTTTTTGACTCCAAGATGTTATCCATGAATTACACAATGGATTGCAAACAGAAATGGATTTTCTTTCTTCATAAATGCCACTAAACCAGCATGGCGTCCTATCATATATGGTGCTCCATCAGTTGCACAAGAAATCACATTTCTAATCAGGATACTTTTATCCTCAATATACAGTTTGAGCTCATTATAGATTGATTCTCCATTGATATTTGTTTTTAACTTTTTACAAAAGAGACTCTCTCCATAAACTTTTCCATTTTTGATAAACCGTACACATGTCATTATCAATAGCTTGTTGTCTCACACAGTTGACTTATCCAGCAGTTACAAATTCTGTTTATCGTAGCTCTGTGCATAGTTGATACTCAATGTCCTCACTCATTTTGTCAATACAATGAGCTACAGAGTTATTACTCAGAGGGATTGATTTTAAAAAAAAACAGTATCCATTTTGAAAACTTCTAATCCAATCTTTCACCAATTATTTGAGATTTTTCACACTTCACTATCATTTTGGAAATGTTATAAGAAGCAATGAGAATACTGTCAATATCATTAAGGTAATTTTTAGCTTTCTTGGCAAATGTCTCGAGTGTGGAAAGCTTTACAAATGCTTCTTTCATCTTCTGGAACTGAATAATACCATAAGTAGCCTCTTCAGGGTGTCTTTTACGGAAGTGTTCCTGCAATCTTGATGGTTTTGTGGCTTCATTAGACAGGACAGTATTACAAATAAGACACACGGGGCATCGTCGATCTGACAGGAATGGAATAAAACCAAACTCCACGTTTGTAACAACGTATTGACGCACTTTCTGCAGTTTCTGTTTCTTAGCAGGATTAGAATTCAAGGCTTCACCACCTTCAGACTCATAGAGATCGCACCATATGTATTTATCCATCATTAATGGGGCTAAATTAAAATTTAAAAAAAAACACAAACCGGGAATGCCTGTCAGATGGTGATGACAGCAGTGAGTTGATGTGGATGGAACAATAGTAACAGCACACAAAGGAACGGTGAGGGGAAGATGAAGACGATCACAACAGCGAAAATTATGTTGACAAGGATTCAGATTGGAATCTGAATCTTAGTTGGGATAGAGCTGATGTTTGGGAAGCTACTTTTATACTATTTTAGTTATTGCGATTGTATTATTATTTGTACAGTATTGCTGAAGAGTTTACCCCTGTTTCTATTGCTGACACCTTTGCAAAAGTCTGAATGGATAAAGATTATCGATAGATGGACATGCTCTCCATACACTTGATTAAGAGCAGGAAAAGGCTACTTCTACCGAATGAGCTGCTTTTCTTAGTAAGTCAACCACTTCCTTCTCATTAAAGCCATTCTCTTTCCAGAAACTTTTATCATTTGCTTTACAATTATTTCTATTTTTCCTAAAATGTTGTTCCATTGTGGATAAGCAAATTGGGCCCAATTTTCCTTCCAAAGTCCAAACATCTTTCTTATTGTTTGAAATGCTTGTTACAATAAACAAGCTATTTTTTTCTCCCTTTCTCCTACTTTCAAAAAGTCTTGTGTTCAAGGACTCATCAGAGGATCTATATGAATACACCACGGTTGTCACAGATTTTATAAAAATAGTGGTGAATGAGTATATCCCCACAAAATCATTCGGAGTTTTCCCCAAACAGAAGCCCTGGATGAACCATGAGATCCACAATTTGCTGAGGGCAAATAAGTGGCATTCAGGTCTGGAGACAAAGTAAAACACAAGAGGACCAGGTATGATTCCGGAAAGACATCTCACATGTGAAGTGTCAATTCCGAACCGAACTTGAATCACTGAAAGATGCTTGACAGCTGTGGCAGGGCTTGAATACTGTCTCCTCCTACAAAGTGAAACCAAGTGACACAGGCGACAACAAGGTTTCGCTCCCAGATGACACCAGAAGTTTTTTCAGATCCAGACGACTTTTTCCAGTTTGCCCACAAAATAGCTTCTTCTTTTCTCATGTCTCTCTCTTCCTTTCAAGGTGGCTGGTGTCCTGTTGGATTCTTTGATCTACAGCTGCAGCTCAAACTACAGCTCTCCATGTTGGGTGGGTTCTTGTTCTTTGACTCGCAGTGCGACCTGTCGTTTCAGTACAACAGATCAACAGCAGATGTCATTTCTTTGGCTCTTCACTCAACGCTGGAACATCTGGTAAACAAAGATGCATACACCAGGGTGCACTTCATTGACTACAGCTTGGCATTCAATGCTATTATCTCCTCAAAACTAATCAATCAGGAAGAAGGTACAGGTGCCTCTGGCTCCAAATTCAGGAACAATTATTACCTCTCAACCATTAAGTTTCTAAACCAAAGGGAATAACTTCACTCAACTTTACTCGCCACTTCATTGAACTATATCCACAACCTATGGACTCACTTTTGAAGAGTTTTGGACCACCAAAGTTGGTGTGCTCTTTCATTAATTCTATTATGGTTATTATTCTATAGATTTATTGAGTATGCCCCAAGGGGTTGTCTATGGTGATATATGTCTATTTTGATAATAAATTTACCTTAAACTTTGAACTATTTTCCACCCCTGCTTTATAACATTGCAATACCAAACATAAATTCATTAACCGCCCCATCCTTCTGGAATAACAGATTGAATATTCTAATGAACATTTCAGTTGACTGAGGAGGATTATTTTGTTTTACTCTACAACTTTTTATATCATTGAATCTGCTAGTTGGAATGTTGTTAATCCATTAGTTGCTGAATGCAGATTAATTATACAATGAATGAACTGCAGTGTACCACGCATGAGAACTACTGCTGCAAATGGGATCAAATCTTCCATTATATCCTTAACTTTCGTTTCAAGATATAACTGTTTGACTAAATTTAATTAATCCGCCAGCAAAAGAAGAGTTGCTGTTGAGCCGATACACTCAAAGTCTACCTGTGTAACTGTCAGAAACATGGATGGCAAATTAAACAGTAACATTTCTGATTGTATAGATCAAACTCATTCAGCATGACCAATGAAATAGAAAATAATTCAGGGTTCAAAGTTCATGCATTCCAACTCATTAGTTAGTATTAACTTCAGCTTGTCACGGATGGTGCTCAGCTGTAGATTTGGCTGGCCTCCTCTTAAAGGACCACCCTCATGGAAAAAAAAAGCAAATTTTTTGTTTCTCAAGGATGAGTTGTAGCTATCTGAGTCGTGATGAGATCTGTGAATGTATTGACCACACTGACCTACAAATTCAATTGCACAGGGTATATTTTTAGGAGCTGTATTGAAGCCCTAAACAGACACATTTGGGCAGGCTATGCCAAACAGCAAACTCACAGAACTTCAGAATCAGAATCAGGTTTATTATCACAGGCATGTGTCATGAAATTTGTTAACTTAGCAGCGGTACAGTGTAATACATGAAAAAATAGAAAGGAAAAATAAATAAGTAAATCAATTACAGTAAGTATATATACTGTATGTATATTAAACAGTTAAGTTAAAAATAGTGCAAAAACAGTAATAATAAAAAAGTGAGGTGGTTCATGGGTTCAATGAAGGAATCGGATGGCAGAGGGGAAGAAGCTGTTCCTGAATTGCTGAGTGTGTGCCTTCAGGCTTCTGTACCTCCTCCCTGGTGGTAGCAGTATAAAGAGGGTATGTCCTGGGTGATGGGGGTCCTTAATAATAGATGCCGCCTTTCTGAGGCATCACTCCTTGAAGAGGTCTTGGATACTATGGAGGCTGGTACCCAAGATGGAGCTGACTAATTCAACAACTTTCGGTATCTTCTATCGATCCTGTGCAGCAGCCTCACCCCCCCCCACCACCCCAATACCAGACAGATACTTGTTAGAATGCTCTCCGAGATATATCTGTGGATATATCTTTGAGTGCTTTAGCTGACAGACCAAATCTCCTCAAACTCCAAATAAAAGCCTTGCCTTCTTTATAGCTGTATCGATATGTTAGGACCGGGTTAGATCCTCAGAGATATTGACACCCAGGAACTTGAAATTGCTCACTCTCTCCACTTCTTCACCTCCTCCTCTATGAGGATTGGTATGTGTTCCTTCATCTTACCCTTCCTGAAGTCCACAATAAGCTCTTTCGTCTTACTGACATTGAGTGCCAGGTTGTTGCTGCGACACCACTCCACTAGTTGGCATATCTCACTCCTGTACGCCCTCTCGTCACCACCTGAGATTCTACCAACAATGGTTGTATCATCATCAAATTTATAGATAGTACTTGATCTATGCTTAGCCACATAGTCAGGAAGGAAGTCACAGAGAAGTTCGGAAGTCAAGGATCCAGTTGCAGGATGAGGTACAGATGCCCAGGTTCTGTTGCTTTTCGATCAGGACTGCAGGAATGATGGTGTTAAATGCTGAGCTATAGTCAGCGAACAGCATCTTGACATGAGTGTTTGTACTGTCCAGGTGATCTAAGGCAATGTGAAGAACCATTTGAGATTGCATCTGTTATAGACCTATTGTGGCGATAGGCAAATTGCAGTGGATCCAGGTCCTTGCTGAGGCAGGAGTTGATTTTAGTCATGACCAACCTCTCAAAGCATTTCATCATGATAATCATTAAGGCAGCTCACACACTCTTCTTAGGTACTGATACAACTATTGACTTTTTAAAGCAGGCAGGAACCTCCGCCTGTAGCAGAGAGAGGTTGAAAATGTCCTTGAATACTCTCGCCAGTTGGTTGGCACAAATTTTCAGAGCCTTACCAGGTTATCAGTTGGAGTCTGCCACCGTGCAAGATTTCAAGCTCCTAGATGATAGTCTGATGTTGGCCTCCGAGACAGAGATCACAGGGTGCTCCAGGGACCTCCACAGCTATAGTTATATTCTCCCTTTCAAAGTGGGCATAAAAGGCATTGAGTTCATCTGGTGGTGAAGCATCATTGCCATTCATGCTATTGGGTTTCACTTTGTAGGAAGTGATGCCCTGCAAACCCTCCCAGAGTTTTCGTGCAAGCAATGCCACCTCCAACCTCGCCTGGAATTGTCTCTTCACTCTTGAAATAGCCCTCCACAAGTCATACCCGGTTTTCTTGTCAACAGTTATACCAGTACCTAAGAAGAGTAGTGTGAGCTACCTTATGACTATCTGGGTCGCCAGACTTAGATGCAACAGATTTAGGCGTCAATAGACAAAGAACCTCCTGGTTCATCCACTGCTTTTGATTGTACAGCATGTTTTCACAAGTACACAGGTTTTAATGAAGTTGGTTACAACTGCAGCATACATCCAAATTCGAAGATGAATCCCTGAATACATTCAGGAATAATTACTTACTTAGTGATTTTTTCAAGCTGGCCTGGTTAAAATCCCCCAAAATAATGGGGAAGGTGTCAGGGTGCGCTGTTTTGTAAATGTTGATCCCATTGCTCAGATCATCTCAAGCCTGTTTGACATTGGCCTGAGGTGGAATGTATACTGCTACCAAAATGATCCCGGAAATCTCCCGTGGTAGGTAAAATGGACAGCTCTTAACTGTGAGATATTCCATGTGTATACTTTCTTACTTTATTAGGAGTTTGAAGAGATTTGGCATGTCAACAAATACACTCAAAAACTTCTATAGTTGTACTGTGGAGAGCATTCTGACAGGCCGCATCACTGTCTGGTATGGAGGGGCTACTGCACAGGACCGAAAGAAGCTGCAGAGGGTTGTAAATTTAGTCAGCTCCATCTTGGGTACTAGCCTATAAATTACCCAGGACATCTTCAGGGAGTGGTGTCTCAGAAAGGTAGTGTCCATTATTAAGGACCTCCAGCACCCAGGGCATGCCCTTTTCTCACTGCTGCCATCAGGTAGGAGGTACAGGAGCCTGAAGGCACACACTCTGCGATTCAGAAACAGCTTCTTCCCCTCTGCCATCTGATTCCTAAATGGACATTGAACCCTTGGACACGACCTCACTTTTTTAAATATATAGTATTTCTGTTTTTTGCATGATTTTTCTTTTTCAATATTTTTATTAATTTCTACATAGAATAATACAGTCCAAGAAAATACATATTATAAAACAAAAGAAAAAACATAATAATACCAGATACATTATATTGAATCACATTAACAAACTCCTTACCCTATATTCATATAGATTAGATTCATTCGTATATTAGAATATAAAAAAATTTATTAAAAAATGATCTGCACCCACAACCAAAGTCGAAGCTGTATGGGAAAAAAAAGAAAAAAATCTTACCAGATAATAAAATATGCTATTAACCAACTTCTGTACTTTAACGAGAAGTCAAAGATTATGAAAATAATTTATAAAAGGCCCCCACAAATTTTGAAAATCTTGGTTAGATTCAGAAATTGAACAACGAATCTTTTTTAAATTTAGGCGTGCCATAACATCCCATAACCACTGAGCATGATTAGGCAGAACAGCATCCTTCCATTTAAACAAAAGCGCCCTCCTAGCCATAAGAGAGATAAAATCTAGGATGTGCAAATCAGATGTCTTCAAGATGATATCTTTCCTTCCAACAACACCAAATAGGGCAGTCAAAGGATGAGGCTTAAAATTTACTTTAGAGTACAGAAAAAGTTTGGAATGCTTCCTTCCAATATTTTTCAAGACTTGGACGTGTCCAAAACATATGAATAAATGAAGCTTCTCCATTGTTACACCTATCACAGTAGGGAGATATATCCATATAAAAATGAGATAACTTATCTTTGGTCATATAAGCCCTACGGACCATTTTAAATTGCAGGAGGGAATGATGAGCACATAACGATGAAGTATTAACCAATTTTAAAATTTCATTCCAAGTTTCTTCAGAAATTGAAGTCTGTAAATCTTGTTCCCAAAGATTTTTGATTTTGTCTAAAGAATAATTTCTTATTCCCATCAACATATCATAAATATTGGATATTGAACCATTATAAAAAGATTTCATATTAAGAATTTCATCTAATAAGTTCTTATCAGGTCTATTAGGAAATGTATATAATTGAGATCGCAGAAAGTCTCTAATTTGTAAGTACCGAAAAAAATGGGTTTTTGGTAAACAATATTTAGTTGACAGTTGTTCGAACGAAGAAAGACTTCCTCCAACAAACAGATCCTGGAAACATGTAATGCCCAATCCATCCCATTGTTTAAAAACTACATCAGTCATAGAAGGCTTAAAAAAATAATTTTAAAGTAATTTTAATTTAATCCATTGAATAAAGTTGGACCCAAAATTAAATTTTTCTAAATTAAAAAAAAATAATGCCATTCAACCCGATCAAAAGCCTTCTCAGTGTCTAAGGCTATCACACATTCCGATATCTCCTTAGAGGGAGAATAGATAACATTTAATAACCGGCAAATATTAAAATAAGAATATTGATTTTTAATAAAACCAGTCTGATCGTCAGAAATGATCGATGGTAAGATATTTTCAATCCTATGAGCCAGAACTTTAGATAGGATTTTAGCAACAACATTAGGTAAGGAAATTGGTCTATATGAAGGACATTCAAGTGGGTTCTTGCTTTTTTTTTAAGGATAAGTGAAATAGAAGCTTCGTAAAAAGATTGTGGCAGCCTACCTGACTTAATAGAATCTGTAAAAACTGAACATAAATGAGGTATAAGCAAAGAAGAAAAAGCCTTATAAAATTCTCCAAAAAATCCACCAGGACCTGGAGCTTTCCCTGAATGCAGTGAGCATACAGCCTCGGCTATTTCTTCATGAGAAATACATTGATCCAACTGTTTCAGGTTATCAGCAGAAAGCATAGGAATATCTAATTGGTCTAAAAAATTATTCATTACAGTATTATCTTTAAGAGGATCAGAACTATAAAGTTTAGAATAAAATTCTCTAAAGGTATCATTTATTTCTAAATGATCAGTTGTCCTAACACAGTTATCTTTATAAATTTCTTTAATCTGTCATTTAGCACTAGAAATTTTAATTTGGTTAGCCAATAATTTACCTGTTCTATCTCCATGAATATAAAATTGACTTTTATCCTTTGATTTTTAATCTATTCAATATATGTATATTGTTTAAAGTATACGGAATAAGATTTATTTATTTATTTATTATTTTCTTCTATATTATGTATTGCACAGAACTACTGCTACTAAGTTAATAAATTTCACATCACATGCCAGTGATAATAAACCTGAGTCTGATTCTGATTCGGTCCGGTGAGCAGAATTGGGACAACACTGATACATATCTGCACCAAGAGGAGTTGATCACGAGGCATACTCCTCCACCTCTGCTTTTGAGAGACTCGACAGCCCTATCCTGACAGTGTATAGTGAACCCGTCAACCTGAATCACTGTGTCCGATACAGAAGGAGTTAATCAGGATTCCATGATGCAGGTGATGCACGCTGTACTAATGTCCCTCTGATACAGCACCCTAGCTCTGAGATCCTCAATTTTATTTACCAGAGATTATATATTTGCCAGCAAGATAGTCAATATTGGTAGTCGTAAACCTTGTTTTTTAAATGCGCTTGTGGCCTGGAGCGTTAACCATGATTCCGATGAGGATTCATCCTAGAGAGGGTGTTATGGCAAAAGTTTGCATTGTTTCCATCAGTTTTAAGCAGCAATAGATTGTTCAATCGCATTAAAACAACTTTATTAACATTACAGACCTTGGATGCAGTTGTGATTCCCAGCTGTATCAGGTTGAAATGGGAATATTTAATCGTATCCATTGAGCTGTGCTGAACAAGATCACAGTCTTCAAGGTGCCCAGAAGTAGCTTACTCTGTTCTCCATAAATAAAGTACTAAGTGGATGGAGGAAAATATTCAAAAAAATTCTCAAAGCCTTCTTGACAAAATCCAATACCTTCTTACCTTCTCTGACCCAAGAGCACTCAAGATGGAGGAAGAGCATTCAGGATGGCCCTGATAACTTTCAATCTGTGTTGGAAGCATGCAGAGGTCCTGCTGGAAAGGTGGAATGAAAGCCTAACATTGTCCTCATTAGTCATATGAGAACTCACAGAGCCAGAGTGGAAGTATATCATCCTTCAGCCCAAGGGATTACCTCAGAAAAAGAAAATAACTTACTGTAATCAAAACTTCCTTACATGTATAGCATATAACCAGCTTTGCAATTTTGTGTGCAATTCACCTACACACAAATGATGGAAGCAGCAGTGACAAGTATCCTATATTCATGTACTTTGGATATGTAACCACAAAACAGCACAGTCCATGACCAGTAAGGTGCTTGCTAAAGGAGAAGGTATTTCATTCAAGTTGCTTTGGCTCTGTTGCAATGTCCCAGATATCTGAACATTCTGCTGCCTCCTGTTTGGAAGGAGGGATTACTATATATGAGGAGGAGTTGGGATGGGGGTGATGGGGAGGGAGTTGTCGCTGAATGTTCCAACCCTTTTCCTATGTTCCGGCAATATCAATAAAGTGTGGCGTCTGCTCTTATTGTCGGTCACGACAGTTCAGAAAGAAAGATTAGCTTTATTTGTTACATGTACATTAAAACAACAGAACATACAGTGAAACGTGTCATTGTGTCAGTAGCCAACACAACCCGAAGATGTGCTGGGGACAAGTGTCATGATGTTTCTGGTGCCAGCTCCACATGCCCACTAGCCTATTAACCCTAGTAGGAAAGGGGGAGGAAACCCCTGTAGTGCAGGAAGAATGTGCAAACTTCTGAAAGACAGTGGAAGGAATTGAACCCCAATCTTCTGGCACTGTAATAGAATTATGCTTACTGCTATACCACCGTGCAACCCCATTCTAAACTACTCCATCACCTCCATTGACAATCATCAACTTAGGAGCTACAAGCACGGTGAAACCTTTTAAAAAATTTTGTGTTTTCTTATGGCATTGAATGAGGCAATTCAGCCCATCAAGGCTATGCTGTCAGAGAAACCCCATTAGTCCTCCTCCTCCATCTCTTTCCTTGTTACCTCTTCTCTCTCACAGGCCTATCCCACCACCCACCACAAAAGGAATTATATACAGCAGCCAATGACTCCACAATTCAGCCAGGTCTCTGGGATGTGTGAGGAAACTGAAGTACCTTAGGGGAAAGCGAGGCAATCACCAGTAGAATACACAAGTTTTGTTCGGAGGGCCAGGAGGTCCAGATCAAACAAGGATCACTGGAAGCATGAGGCAGCAGCTCTTTCATTGCATTAGCCACGTTATAGTTTGCACAGAGCTCCTGAAATTGACCAGAACTAACATGTAAAAACAGTGTAAAAATTTAACAAACTCTGCATTTTATATGCATCTCAATGTTGTCCCTTGAAGGTATCTGATATCTTGGTTCATTTCCTGCTTTATCATTTGTTCTCTGATTGTGAAATTTACCTAGCAATTATCCAGTCCAGGAATCTTGACTCTGCCTACTTTCTCCGAATCTTAAAGTAAAGGCATCCGTTAGTCTTGCGAGACCATGGATCTGTGCCTGGAAAGTCTTCACTCTCCAGGGCGCAGGCCTGGGCAAGGTTGTATGGAAGACCAGCAGTTGCCCATGTTGCAAGTCTCCCCTCTCCACGACACCAATGTTGTCCAAGGGAAGGGCATTAGGACCCATACAGCTTGGCACCAGTGTCGTTGCAGAGCAATGTGTGATTAAGTACCTTGCCCAAGGACACAACACGTTCCCTCGGCTGGGGCTCGAACTCACGACCTTCAGGTCGCTAGTCCAATGCCTTAACCACTTGGCCACGTGCCCACACGCTCTTAATCTTACATGTGTTCCATCAGTACCAGCTTATTCAACAATATCCATTTATATTCAGCAATTTCTGCAGCAAAAATGCAATGAGACACTTCATGGGAGTGTTATCAAACAAGAGAAACTGAAGCTGAACTTAATAACTATTTAGATGGTTAATTTTTTTAAAAAAACCTTGAAGGAAGAAAGGTACACAGAGATGAAGAGCATTAAGGAAGGATTTTGAGAGCTTTGATTCTTGACAGCTCAGCATACACCCGTCAAAAGTGGAATCTTAAATCTGGGGATATGCAAGATTCCAGGATTGGAGGAGTGCAGGTACCTCAGAGGACTGGAGGCAACTGCAGAGAGTGCAAGTAATGAGCTCATCAGGGGCGGCGCTAAGGTGGTGCTTGCTGGTGCTATAGCCCCAGCAGAAATTGCAATAGCACCAGTGTAGCACCACCAAGAAATTAACTGAAATTTCACATACAAATTGCAGCTGCTTTGCTTTCTCTGTATAGTTTTTAATACAGCTTGTTTCTCCAGTTGATCTAGTGAAACAATGCCCCCAATTACCATAGCACCCACGCAGCAAAAAAGTTATAAACTCTGTCAGATCCACTCTACACTTCGTTCGTTGTCAATGTCTTGCCGTTGCTGTCCTCAGATCAGTTAAGCTGATCTAAGATCACTTAAGGTGGTGATGTCACTCACTCTCACTCACGCGAGAGATTGATAGTATACATTGAGGCGCAGATCCATGGTCCCGCGAGACTAACGGATGCCCCACATACACACATTGTGCTTTTACAAGCTAGCGTGGGCCTGGCACGTGCATTATTTTGGCGGGCGTGAAAAATGGGTCGATTTTTAGTCAGAAAACGACCTCATCCAGAGGGATCAGTGGTGACTCAGCCTGAGCCTGTCTTAATTGAAAGTGACATGCAGAAAGGAGTAAGTGGGGATGAGGACGACAGCAGTTCATCGAAGGAGCGTGAGGCGAAGTAGAGGAACAAGAAATGGAGTGGGATTCGGAAGAGAACGTGGATGAAGCTGCTCTTAGTGTGAGTGGGAATACTGTTAGCGATGTTAGCCAGCAGCCTGAGGAAGGACCCCGTCGGCCAGCATTGAAAAAGTATCCTTCGCTGCTCGCAACAGTTTGGCAATCAGCAAAGGAATTTTATTTGTGGCTGGTTTGACTGACTGGAATACTCAATCACGAAAGATACTACGTTCTGCTTCGCATGCAGGCATTTCCTGTGTGGAGGATATCGGTTCCATTCTGAGTCTACCTTCACTGTCACCGGTTACCGCAACTGGCGGAAAGCTACAACAGCTTTCAAAACCCACCATGTACGTGCAGCTCATAAGTTTGTTATGGAGGCACGGGCCGAATTCAGATTGAGAAAACAAGACGGTTCAAGATTGGGAAATATGCTTGACAAAGGACATGCAAAGATTGCCCAAGGAAATCATGAGTATATGAGAGCTGTGGTTGAGTCTCTAGCAAGGACAGACAGTGAATGACACAGTGGAATTTCTAGCTCCAATGAGACCCGACCGTGATGTATTTACAGATTTATACAAACTAATCTGCATATCACTGACTCTACCTGTGATTCTGTTGATTTTTGTTTTAAATTCAATAGCCGAATTAATTGAGGTATTGCATGGTCAGAGTACGATTTGTCCAACTCCTGGTAAAGCCTTGCATCTGTTGTTTGCCTTATTTGACTTTAATAACGGTGTATCTTTTGGCATTACTGTCTATGTAATGTGAATAGCAGTGGGATTGTTTTGTGCTTTTCAGTTGAAAAGCACGCATTTGACGCTGATTGCGGGATTAGTGCGTGATTCAAGTTGTGCGCTGTGGGTCGGATGCTCTGTTGGTTTGTTTGTTTATGCTCCATGTAGCCCGGGTTGTCTCCGATGCCGTTGACACTAACAGTTCACTTCCATATTAGATCTATCAATTGCTGTTGCTTGTGAATCAACAGAGGCATTTATAGTAGGCACATAACACTTGAAACTGACTTTTTAACGCCACGCGTCTGGCCTTGCGAATACAATGCATCCCTCAGCACCATCACTGAATAATTCAGCCCCTCCGTAGCACCAGCAAGAAAAAATGTCTGGCGCCGCCACTGAAAGTAGCGATCTCAGGCAAGACCCTCGGTGGCGGTATCTGTATTCACATACATACGAAGTGGTGTATGGACGCTTCAGCCGTGGCACCCCATTGTTCGCCGATGATTGGGTTCATTTCAGTGAAGTGCAGACCGTTTTATGTCCCGAGGATGTTTACCACAATATTGTTGTTTGCTATATGTCCCCTTCCCGCCCTGCCCCATCCCGTCCCTCTGCGGGTCAGACCAGTTGTAATGGTGGTGAAAACCAGGCCTGAGGATGCGGGACTGCTTTGATAATAAATACGAACTGGAGAGTGTTCAGAGAGGCTGCTACCTATGGCTACCATTTAACATCGAGGAATATGTGGATTCTGTGACCAGCTACATAGAGAGGTGTACTGAGGATGTTACCATCACGAAACACATCCGGTTGAGGGCAAATCAGAAGCCCTGGCTCTCTGCAGAGTCCGTGCGCGGCTGAGGGATCGTGATGCTGCCTTTAGATCAGGAGATGCGACAGCTCTCAGGACAACAAGAACTGTGCTAAAATAGCCATCGTCCGGTGGCATTAACATCAACCATTACAAAATGCTTTGAGTGCCTGGTCGTGGAGCACATTAAAGCTTTTCTCCCGGCTACACTGGACCCTTTTCTGTTCGTTATCACTCAAATCGATCCACTGATGATGCAATAGCCTCTGCCCTCCACTCTGTCCGGTTCCACCTGGAAGGTGGGGTTTCATATGCCAGACTGGTGTTTATAAACGTCAGTACAGTGTTCAACACCTCATACTCCAGAAACTGGTGGGGAAACTGTCCTCGCTGGGTCTCAACACCTCCCTCTGCAACTGGATACTGGACTTCTTAACAGTAAAGCCACAGTCAGTCCTTGTGGGCACCAACGTCTCTAATCCCCAGGGCCGTGCGCTCAGCCCGCTGCTGTTCACACCGCTGACGCACAACTGTGTCGCAGGATCCAGCTCAAACCGTGTCATCAGGTTTGCAGATGGCACAACAGTGACTGGCCTCATCAAGAACGACGATGAGAAGTGGAGCGGCTGGTGGATTGGTGTGAGAAGAACAGCCTGAGCCTGAACGTGGAGAAGACAAAGGAAATCCTTGCGGACTTCAGGAAGGTGCAGGCAAACTATCCTCCTCTGCGACTACATGTCTCCTCTGTAGAGAGAGGGTTAAGTGCACCAAGTTCCTGGGAGTTCACATCATGGATGACCTCACCTGGTCCCTGAGTATCATCTCCCTGAACAAGCAGGCACAGCAACACCTCCACTTCCTCAGAAGATTGAGGCAAGCAAGGCTCCCCCACCCGCTCATCTTAACTGCATTTTACAGGAGCATCATTGAGAGCATCCTGACAAGTATCATCTGCATCTGGTATGGGAGCAGTCGAGCATTGGGGACACTTATCAGGAACGCTGGGTAAGCCGGACCCTTAGTATCATTCACCATCCGACCCATCCACCCAGCATCCTCTTTGACTTTCTACCATCAGGCAGGAGACTACAAATCACAAAAACAAGAACGGTCAGGATGACAAACAGTTTCTTCCCCCACGCCGTTATATTTCTAAACTCCCGGCCGCATTGTGCTCGAAGTGTCACTGGTTAATCTGTTCCGTATCTTCCATTATTTAAAATTAATGCACTTTAGTTTGTTAATTATACGTGATTCATCTGTAGGTTTTATCCTTACCTTCACAAGTTATCGAGTGTTATGTGTGTTATGTGTACTACTGTGCTTAGCACTCTGGCTCTAAAAAATGTCTTGTTTCTATAGACATTCTGGTTATATATGTTTTATATGTGTTATGTACTTAAATGACAATAAACTTGACTTGAGTCTTGAGTTGAATTATTAAAATCGTGGGTTCATTTATTGTTAACACTGATACCTAGAGCTCTCTGTGCATGTAGATATAATTTTCTCATGCAAAATTATTGACTTAACATTGTCAGACAAGTGCAAGCACGAGCAGTGATTTCTCTGAAACATATCCAGGTCTGTCTGACAGTCTGAATGATCGAGTAGTTTACCTGAAACTGACTGAGTAATATTCTTAGAAAAATAGAGACCTGTATGTGCTGTAGGCTTTCTATGTTTCTAATAGCTTGATGAAAACATCCAACCTTTCATTTCCAAATTGTGCAAAAGGCAACAAAAAAAAAGCGAAAAGCACAGAACATAAAACACAAAATCAGAAGAGTCCAGGCAAATTCAGTTCAGCTCAGTGTTCATTATCTCCAGGCTGCCCTGATTCAAAATCACCCAATATAGCAACAAAAAAAGGGAGCGACCAGAAACCAGAAACACATCATAACGTGAACAACAGAGTCCAATCTACAAACCATGTCGATCAAACTTTGCCCAAGGCCCAGAACTCTGGCACCATCCTTGGACTGCATCAAAGGAGAGAGAGAGACCATCGAAAAGAAGGGTCCTGCCTCCTGAAGCAGCAATTGAGAGGGAGAGAGAGACCGTCACACACAGACACCTTCCTTCTACAGTAGTGAGCAAGAGGCTGGTCGAGAGCACAGAACACCCCCTCACCTCGATGATTTCAATCTTCGTCAGCACTTTAGTCGGCGAGATCGGTGAGACATGGGCTCGCACCCCGTCTTCAGGATTCCTGGCCGAGGCCACATGACTCACAGAACACCCCCCGATTTCATGAACTGTCTGGAGGATGTCATCCCTGGTCACATTGTTACATTTATACATCTGTATCATCGATCAGTTTTGATAACCTCAGGACATCCCTGAGAAAATAACAGTGTTACAGTCAATCAAATTCTTTTTATGAATAGTTTCACTTCTAACATTAGAAATCTGGCAGCTAATTTTCACCCAAGAAGCCATAAACAGCGGGCCAATAATGACAACATTATTGTCATTAGAATAGACATCTACTCTTGGCAGATGTTGTTTGAAGAGTGAATATGAATGAGGAAGCCAATCTTTGTTGTACTGTTTAATAAATGGATGTACACATTAAAAACCACATGTTTCATTCCAATAAAACACTGAGGCACTTCATAGGTGTTTAACCAGCACCACGGTAGTGTGGTGGTTAGCGTAATGCTATCAGAGCTCGCAGTGTTCTGGAGTCGGGAGATCAATTCTGATACCATCTGTAAAGAGATTTATGCTCTCCCCGTGAAACTTGTGGGTTTCGTCCCACAGTCCAAAGATGTACCAATTAGTAGGTTAATTGGTCATTGTAAATTGTCCTGTGATTAGGCCAGAGTCAAATAGGTGGGGTTGCTGAGTGATGGGCTTGATTGGGCTGGAAGGACCTGGTCCACACTGTATCTCTAAATCAATAAAGAGTAAAAACTGATGGACAGTAAGGTAGTGTAGTGGTTCACGTGACGCTTTACAACGCCAGCGATTACTGATCGGGGTTCAATTCCTGCCGCTGTCTATAAGGAGATTGTACAGCTCACAGCGTTCTGCAGTCTGGAGTTCAATTCCGACCGACACTGCCTGTAAGGAATTTAATGTTCTCCCTGTGAACCTCCTGAGCTTCCTCCGGATACTCCGGATTCCTCCCACATTCCAAAGACGTACGGATTGGGGTTAGCAAGTTGTGGTCATGCTGTGCTGAAGTCAGAAGCGTGGTGACACCTGCAGTCTGACCCAACACAAATATGGACAGTGTGCATTGATCTGCTCTCTCCCTGCAATGTGAATACACCAGTTACCTCATCTCCCGCATGCGTGCTTTTATTTATTTGATATGTAGTTGTACAGACACAACAAATACCACCATAATGAAAGAGTAATTAGCTGGAATGTGCGTGCTCATGAGCAGAATTGCTGAACATGTTGTGTAGCCCTCCTACAGGGGCACATAGACCCCAGAGCATAGTCTGCGGTTGTAATGATCCTGGTAAGTTGGAATGATATACTGTAGTTCTGGAAATACTCAGCAAGTCAGGCTGCATGTGGAGAGAGAAAGAGAATTAACATTCTGGCTCAATGACCTTTTGTCAGAACTAGAAAAAAATCTGAACTAAAGCAAGTTTGAAGATGGGATGGGGAATGTAAGGAAATGCAAAGGAAAAATGTCTCTTTGGATAGAATGTAGTAAAGAATAATTGACAGAAGATTTGTAACTCCAATTACAATGTTCTTCTCCATAGTGAATTAAGTATTCATTTGAGACTTAAACTACATCCTCTGGCTCCACACATACATTTCTGCTTCAGTCCATAATGGGTCCTGCTCTTTCTCTGGTTACCCTCATGCCCTCAATGCACATGTGAAATTCTCTGGGATTTTCTTTAACCTTGCCTATCACTGCCATTTTGTGCCTCCTCTTCACCCTCCTTATTACTTTATTAAGTAACCCTCTATAATTTCTATACTCCTCTAGGGTGGTACCTGTTTCCAATTCTGTCAGCCTGCCATGAACAACCTATTTTATCCAATCCTTGATGTCCAAAGGGCTTTAGACTTGTTGACCTTACCTTTCACCGAACTGAATTTTCACTATTTAAATTCTGAATGCCACACGCAGGTAAGCTGTGGACTTGCCTTCAAGCAGCTGCTCCTAGTTCACTTTTTCCAGGTCCTATCTTACATTAAAATCAGACTTCCATCAACTTGGGAGCAAATATAATTTTTTGTCCATCCCTGTGCTTCTCCATTAACAAACTTACAGAGTCCCCTTAGCACTACTCCATTTGCAGATAGGCTTGTGACAAGTCAATCTTTGAAAAACTCTCCCTGCCTGCCAAAGATGCAAATATGTCTTCTATTCGTGGCAGAGGATACTGCACATTACACAGACCAGGGCTGATGCTCATTTTGAAGTCCCCACATATACGAACAGCTCCAGTCTCCCCTTTCTTGATCACTGGGACAATGGCATGGCCTAATCACTCCACTCGGCCTTGGTGAGAATGCCAGATGCCTCCAAGCTCTGAAGTTCAGCATCCATTTTAGGGCATAGTGCGTAAGGCACTGGATGCTCTTTAACAAATCTTTGTGTTGCTACTTCATCCAGTTCAATTCTGGTCTTCATCCCTTTGTGTTTACCAAAACCTTTCTCAAACACCTTCTCATTAGCATTAAACAGCTGTGCCAGTCTCTGGTTATTGCTACCATTTGGGCAGCCGTTGCCTGTTGATGATACATTGAGAACTTTGATTTGTGCCAGTCTAGTTGGATTTTTCTCAAGCATTCAACTCATTTCAACACATAAAGCTCAAACTGTTGTGTTTAGCCTCCATACGTCACATTCACCTTCAGTTTGCCTTTGGGAGGCAATCTTTCACCTGTGTAGGTCTTTAGCATCACCAGGGTCTTTTTTAATGGTAACTTAGAAAATAGTCTATTGTAGTCAGCCTCCGAAATTATAGACAAAACTGACCAGGTTCATTTTCAGTTTTACACCAGACGCATCTATTGTGATCCATGTGATTTTGTGATCTGCTTCAGTAATGCTATGGAGTTCTCGGCATGACAGTTCACCTTTGTCAGATTCTATGTTGTCTGATTCTGTTTCACATTCGGTCACTTTATGCATTTGCTTAGTTTTGTGTTAGAAAATTTTCACTCAGTGTGGTTTTTCTTTTTGGTTGTGCTTTTTGTCGACTTTTTGTCTGTGCAACCTTGTCTGTGACACCTTCTGCACACTTTTTCTTTGAACCAACAGTTGCATCATGTGAGGATTTGCCACATCGATAACATCTTTGGCTTTTTGCACCATTTAGGGACATTTTGTGCATTTCACATTCTAACCTTTTTTTGTAGTTCTGCTGCATCCTTTGCTGCAGTCTCTAACGGTATTGCAATGGTCAATGCCCATTCTAAGGTTAGGGGTCTTTCTGACTGTAGCTACTGTTGAGTGCTTTGACTATGCATGCCACATACAAGCCTGACCCTTAATGTATCAGAAAGTCCACCTCTAAAGTCAAAGTATTGGGAAAGTTTGTGCAGTTCAGTCATCTGTTCAGAAATGCTTTTATCCTTTGGTTCCTTTTGTTAAACTAAATCTCCCAGATATTACCAGTGGTTTAGATCTCAAGTGATTTTGTAAAATTGTAACAATTTTGTCAAACGTTTTGCTTGCTGGCTTTTCAGGAGTTGCTAAGTTGCGTAAAAGACAGTACATCCTAGGACACATTACGCTAAGAATTGTGGGAGCTTTCCTTTCCTCATCCATGTTGTTCACGTTACTATACGGTTCAACCCTCTTGATATATGATTCCCAGTCCTCATTAGCACTATCAAATTCGTCAACTTTCCCGATGAAGGCCATCATCATGTTATTTTCACTTTAACTTTGCAAGTTGTGCATATTTCACTGTGTACTATACATTCCTTAGGGATCCCTCTGTTAGGATCTGTGAACAGCTTCTCCACACTGATTAGCTCTTTCCTCTCACCGTCTCTCTCCAAAGTCTGTTATCCTTTTACTGTGGGTGCAGTTGGTTATATTTGCTGACATTCAGGTTCATACTCATTGCCAATTTGTTGTGTCCGTACAATTGCTTATCAAATAAGTAAAAGCACATATGTGGGAGATGGCTTTAACTGGTGTATTCACATTACAGCGAGAGAGAGCAGATCAGTGAGCATGGGTAAGTTATCAGTCCATCAGCAGTGCTAAGGGGAGTCATTGTTCTAAAAGAAATAGATCCATATATTACAGTATTTAACTCCTTCTTTTGCTGTAGTCTTGTGGAGACTTGACCAAAAGCACAGAACCATTTTGCTCCTTGCATACCCTTGTCCTTGTTCAGGAAAAAGGACTACCGTTTTGACTGCCACTGAAAAGGGGCGCCAATCATTTACTATTTAGGTATTGTTTTCGGCCGCAGTGTTGGCATTTAACTTTAAGTTTGAGAGTTTAGTTAATGAGCCTGTTGACCCAGCATTTATTGCTTTTTCTTTTCCTTTAAATTCTGCAACAATTCTCATTAAAGTCTGTGAACTGTTGACCTGCTTCAGTGTCTCTCTCTCTCCACACTTGGGCCATATCCAAATGTTCTGACAAGGGTTAGTTTAGTTAGGAGTCAAATACTAGATTCATTAGTTCAGCACAACATTGTGGTTCAAAAGGCTTTTTCCTGATGCTGTACTATATTATGTTCTTTGTATATATTATGCATGCTTGTCTCTTAATATTCATATATTTCTTTTGGTAAAGATTGTATTTTAATTCCCCTTCAGAAACACCAAAGATCAAGAAACAAATTAATTTTAAAATAGTAATTTAAAATCAGCAATGCTAGCCATGTGGTTGAACTCTTAAAGTAAATAGTTTACTATCTGTAACAGAATCTAATTCATCTTGATGTATTCATGTAAAGGAAAAATGGAATTATTTTCCTTTTCTAGCTAAACATTTTACAAGATCAAAATATTTAGGTGGTCTTTGAATCTACTGCTTTTGCCCTAGTTCTGACAGTATTCAGAATAAAAAATTAATATGAAACTTTTCCTGAAGTGTGACATAAAATTGGAAGTGTAAGTCTGCTGGATAAAAAGACAACATATCTTATAAAAGTAAATATTATTTTTTAAAGATCCTTTTTAAAAAACTGAAATATAATGAGAAATTAGTTAATGGTGATCTTTCCAGAATTAGTTTTTTTTTCTGTAAGGAGGAGACAGAATATCACGTAAAACCATTATACTACCATGGGCACCACAGTAGCATAGTGGTTAGTGCAATGCTATTGCAGCTCAGGGTATCGGAGCTCAGAATTCAATCCTGGCGTCCTCTATAAGGAGTTTGTAAATCCTCCCTGTGGAGTGTGGGTTTTCTCTGGGTGCTCTGGTTTCCTGCCGCACTCCAAAGACGTACTAATTAGCAGGTTAACTGCGCATTGTAAATTGCCCATGGTTAGGCTAGGGTTGCCGGCGGTGCAGCTGGATTAGGTTGAAAGGGCTGATTCTGTGCCGTATCCCTAAATAAATAAGTGAAAGACGATGACAAAGAAAGGAAGACAAATTTGTGGAATGTACGAGCACACTCAACATTTTAGGAACAGCTGCTTCCCCTCCACCATCAGATTTCTGAATAGTCCATGAACCCACAAACACTACCTCACTGTTTTGCTCTGTCTTTGCATTATTTATTTATTTCATGCTGTAACTTATAGCAATTTTTTTTAGGTATTGCACTGTACTGCTGCCACAAACAAATTTCACAACATACACCGGGACATTCAAAATTGCTTTAGAACGACTTCATTTTTCCTGGTTTGCACTTGTATTAACTGGGTACAAATTTGCACTCAGCATGAATCCATAAGTAGCAAATGGCAGAAATGATTAGTTAATTTTATTTTTCAAGAGGTGTCTTCTCATCTATAAGTGATGCAACATTACAAAACATGGTCACATGAGTCAGTACCTTCAAAAATGCAGCACTTCCTCAGTATTGGACTGAACTGTCAGACTCAACCTTTTGATTTCAGACTCAAGACCAATATTGAGGTTTAAATCTAACCAGACAAAACAATATTATTAGAAACTGATTTGCTCATGTAATTTCACTTTGCTTCATATAATTTCAATTTGTATCATTGTGCTACATTGACCTTTACTTCCTTTTATTTTAGCTCTGCATTGAGAGCTCAGGCTGGAAGTGAATTCTCGTGTACGTGCACATCTTTGCCAAACAAGCCTCTGGCTGTCAAACATATGGCTTACAGGACAGTTGGTTATTTTGAGATTACTTTTTTTACTTGAATAGAGGCACGTAGCTGATGATCAGTTTGCTAAAGTTGAACCGTGTTATCTTAATGGGACCAAACTATAGAGCAAATATTCATGAGAAGTGTCTTGTTATTATCTGGATTATATCACTAAAAGATTTAGCCCTTTTTCAATGCTAATGCAGCATAGATTTCTACTAGCAGTTAAAAATGCTGCTAAGTAAAATATGTGTGGATTGAATGCCACTGAGGCATTAGTGAATAAAGATTGCAAGATAAATGAAGTCAAGTTTATTTTGGAAACATATACATATACCTCTGGTAATTATCTACAGAACATAGCAGCACTGAAGTATTTCCACACTTTTTTATTGAAAATATGCTCAACTTTATATGCAGTTCACGTGCTAAAGAGCAGAAAATCATATCAAGATGCAGTTTAAAAAATCAGGAGCAGCAAAACATTTTGTGAGAGAGTTGGAAATATAAAATGAATACAAAAAATCTTATCCCAGCTCAGGCAATGAACTTGAAAGCTAATCAAATACAGCAATCATCAAGCTGGTTTACTTCTTTGCACTTTTACCTCTGATGCACTTACGAACATAAGGACATAAATTAGGATGGCATGTCACTGTATCACTGAAGGATTGTCACAGTGTCAGAGAAATATACTTCGAATGAAATATTAAAATGAGATCAGTGACTAGTTTTCAAGATCAGCTCTTTCTTCCACAATTTTCCATCCATTTGAATAAATAGAAGAACCTTCGTGAGTTTATAATGGAGGATCTCCCTATTTTCTCAGGACAAAGAATTAACAGTAAGTTCTTTAAGGCTCTGGATGAATTTAATGCCTGCAACAGTGCATATTACTTAAACATAAATTCCTTTGTTATTTTAGGAATTTTGGTGTCTATGTTTAACTCCCTAACATCATAACCACACTTCAAAGGATTGCCGCTGGAACTCAAATCATTTTAGAACATTGCAAGGACTTGTTCAATGTAGTATCTTTCTTTCCATTGCTGCAGGTGGATTCTTCAACAAAATTGTTCTTAAAATAGTAAGCATTGTACTGTGGGTTTATGCAATTGATCTAGTAAGCCAGAATTAGGAATCTGTTTGCATATAAAATTGAAACCTGACTCAAATCTAATCCTAATGAAGGGTCTCAACCCAAAACATCGAATGTTTATTCATTTCCATAGATGCTGCCTGACCTGCTGAGTTCCTCCAGCATTTCGTGTGTGTTGCTCTGGATTTCCAGCATCTCCAGGATCTCTTGTGTTTCAAATCTCACCCAACTCAACCAATTCAAATCAGCCTGGAGCCAAAGGGAAAGGTAAGAGCCCATGGTTTTCCAGGAAAGATAACAGCATGGACAAATGATTGGCTGACTGGCAAGGGCAAAGAGTGAGAATAAAAGAAGCCTTTTCTGGTTCCTGCCGGTGACTAGCGGTGTTCCACAGGGGTCAGTGCTGGGTCTGCTACTTTCCATATTATAGGTTATGACCTGGATGACAGAATTGATGGGTTTGTTGCCAAGTCTGCAGACGATACAAAAAAAGGTGAAGGGTCAGATACTATTGAGGAAGCAGTAAGCCTGCAGAAGGACTTGGACAGATTAAGAGAATGGGCAAAGAAGTGGCAACACACATAAAAGTTGCTGGTGACGCAGCAGGCCAGGCAGCATCTCTAGGAAGGAGTACAGTCGACGTTTCGGGCCGAGACCCTTCGTCAGGCCCGAAATGTCGACTGTACCTCTTCCTAGAGATGCTGCCTGGCCTGCTGCGTTCACCAGCAACTTTTATGTGTGTTGTTTGAATTTCCAGCATCTGCAGATTTCCTCGTGTTTGCGTTTTTAAAAGAAGTGGCAGATGGACGACAGTGTTGGAAAGTGTGGTCATGCACTTTGGTAGAAGAAATAAAGGCATAGACTATTTTCTAAGTGGAGAGGAAATTCACAAATCAGAGGTGTAAAGGGACTTGGGAATTCTAGTGCATGATTCCCTAAAGGTTAACTTACAGGTTGAGTCAATAGTAAAGAAGGCGAAAGCAATGTCTGCATTCATTTTGAGGACAAGAATATAAAAGCAAGGATATAATGCTGAGGATTTATAAGGCATTGGTCAAAGTACATTTGGAGTACAACGAGCAGTATTGGGCCCCTTATCTAAGAAAGCATGTGCTAGCATTGGAAAGGGTCCAGAGGAGGTTCACGAGATTGATCCCAAGAATGAAAGGGTTAACCTATGAGGAGCCCGTACCCGCTGGAGTTTATGAGGTGTGGGGAAGGGAATCTCATCGAAGCCTACTGAATATTAAATGGCCTAGATAAAGAGGATTCCAAAAGAGGGAGAGTCTAGGACCAGAGGGCACAGCTTCAGGATAGAAGAATATCTGTTTAATGTAGAGATAAGGAGGAATTTCTTTAGCCAGAGGGTGGTACCTTGACACAGATGGCTGTTGTGGCCAAGTCATTGAGTATATCTAAAAGAGGGGTTGATAGGTTCTTGATTAGTCAGCATGTCAAATGTTATGTGGAGAAGGTAGGAGAATGGGATTGAGAGGAAAAATAAATCAGCCATGATTGAATGGGAGAGCAGATTCAATAGGCCAAATAGCCTAATTCTGCTCCTATGTCTAACGGTCTTCAGGCCTGTATCAATAAGCTTGAAAGAGTTCAGATAAAATTTACAAAGATGTTGCTGGGGCTAGATGACCTCGGTTATTTGGAAAGGTTGAATAGATTAGGACTTTATTTCCTGGAGTGTAGGAGAATGACAGGAGATTTGATAGAGGTATACAAAATAATTAAGGGGTATAGATAGAGTAAATGCAAGCAGACTTTTCTGCACTGTCATACTCTATGACTCTGAAGTTTTAGCAATATTTTATGTGTTCAAACTGACCATCACTGTGAATATCTGCACCACTTTATTAATACATTTGATGATGAAACACCAAATATTGTTCATAGAGTACAGATAGTAATACTAAGCCAATCATCTTGATTTCGATATTGGACTCAAATGAAATCCAAACATGTTATTAGGATATACACACAACACTAACCAGTGTGAGCATATTGTTGGAACCCATCAGGCTCAGGTAAGATCATGAAGTTTCAATTAGATGGCTGAACCCATACTTCAGAGAATAGAATTTTAAATTACATATGCCATGCCAAATTGAGAGCTTTCATTCAATTAAAATCAATGTGGCATAAATTAGTCCTCAGTTCATATGCAATATTACAACAATTGCGTACTTTTGAAGTTCAAATCTAATCACTTCTGTGTAAATCAGGGGGATATAATGCACCACCATAACTACAATACATGCTGAGCAGAAGTGACAAATTACTACCCAGATAACTGAAACATTGATAGTAGTAAAAAATGCCCATGAAATTTGAAAATGGTTGTTAAAAAAACATTTCCTTTTAGAAAGAAAACATAGTACTCTTACCTGTTCTGGATTTGTCACTCCAATACTTCACCAACAGGGATAACCAAAACCACCACAGAAAGATGACAGGCCACTCAGCTGTGTTAATCCAGCACATGCAACAATTCAAGGTTGCCTACCATCACTTGCTCACAGCAACTAGAGATCGCCAATAAATCTTTGCCTTGCCAGTGATGTCTGAGAATTTGTTCTAAAAGAATAATTTCCTTATGAAGGACTTTATCAGAAAAAAAGGCTCTCAGAACAGTGTGTAGTCTACTGATGTCTGCTTTCATTTAAACAATGGATTTCTACCAGCTTTTAATAAACCAATCTATTACCAAATATACATTAGCCAAGGACAGACTGATGCTTATCATCACAGAATGAAGTTCCTTTTAATTTAGGATATGAAAAACTATGGAGCATTTTGTAATTCACAGCATGCTTCAAAGTAAAATCAATTCTATTCTGCTTTCTTAACACAGAATTCTGGATGGAATCTTCAGAAGAATCATTTAATATATGTTGGCAAGTGAGTAGTTGTCCTTGAGGCTCGCGGTTTGTGCTTTTAAGCTTTTGTATCTTCTGCAAGATGGGAGAGGTGAAAAGAGAGAAAGTCCAGGCTGGGTGGGGTCTTTGATTATGCTGGCTGTTTTACTGAGGCAGCAAGAAGTATAGACAGAGTCCATAGAGAGGAGGCTGGTTCCTTTGATGTGCTGGGCTGTGTCCACAACTCTCTCCAGTTTCTTGCAGTCATGTGCAGAGCTGTTGTCATATCAAGCCACTATGCATCCAGACAGAATGCTTTCTATGGTACACTGATAAAAATTGGTTAGAGTCGATGGGGACATGCCAAATTTCTTTAGCTTCCTGAGGAAGTAGAGCCATTGGTGAGCTTTCTTGGCCATGATGTCAACGTGGTTGGACTAGGCCATGCTATTGATGATGGAACTTGAAGCTTTCAATCCTCTCAACCTCAACAACACTGATGTAGGCAAGAGCATTTGCACCACCTTCCTTCCTGAAGTCAATAACCGCTCTTTTGTTTTTCTGACACTGAGGGAAATGTTGTTGTCATGATGCCAGTCTGTGCACTAGTGGTGGAGGAAAAGATGTACAGGGTGGTTGACAGGATGTCAATAAAATGTGCTGTTTCAACCTGGATGGCATCAGCCTTTCTTGAGAGTGGGTCAGGCAGCATCCGTAGAGGAAAATGGATGGTTGACATTTTGGAGACACAAGCGATCCTGCAGATGCTGTAAATCTTCAGCAATGCACAGAAAATGCTGGAGGAACTCAGCAGGTCAGGCAGCATCTATGAAGGGAAATAAACAGTCCACATTTTGGGCTAGTCCTGATGAAGGACCTCAGCTCGAAACGTCGACTGTTTACTCCCATCCATAGATGCCGCCTGATCTGCAGGGTTTCTCCAGCATTTTGTGTGTGTTATTCACTATGGATGTGAAAGGGTATAAAGTACCCAGCTTCTGATCTGTCCTTGCAGCCATAATATGTAGAAGGCAAGATCAGTTGAGCTTCTGGTCAGTTGTGACTCCCAGAATGTTGTTGATGAGGGAGCTTCAAAGTTCAAAGTAAATTATTATCGAAATACAAACATGTCACCATCTACTGTACTTCCCTGAGATTAGTTTTCTTACAGGTGTACTCAATAAATCCAATAGCCACAATATAATCATTTAAAGACTGCACCCAACAGGGCAGTCAACCAGTGTGCAAAAGGTAACAAACTATGCAAATGCAAAAGGAAATAAAGGAAATAATAATAATAATAAAATGATTAAGCAATAAATATCAAGAACATGAGATGAAGAGTCCTTGAAAGTCAGCCCATAGGTTGTGGGAACAGTTCAGTGATGGGGCAAGTGAAGTTGAGTGAAGTTATCCCCTCTGATTCAACAGCCTGATAATTGAGGGGTAGTAAGTGTTCTTGAACCTGATGGTGCAGATCCTAAGGCTCCTGTACTTTCTTCTTGATGGCAGCAACAAGAAGCGAGTGCAGCCTGAATGGTGGCAGTCCCTGAGGCTCCTGATGGCAGCAGTGAAAAGAGAGCATGAACTAGGTGGTGAGGATCTTTGATGATGGATGCTGCTTTCCTGTGATAACACTCTATGTAGGTATGCTCAATGGTGAGGAGAGCTTTACCAGTGATAGACTGGGCTGTATCCAATAAATTTTGTAGGATTTTCCATTCAATGGCATTGGTGTTTCCATACGAGGCTGTGATGCAGCCAGATAATGTACTCCCCACCACACATCTATAGAAGTTTGTCAAAGTTTTAAATGAATCTTCACAAACTTCTAGAGAAATAGAGGTGCAGCCATGTCTTTTTTGTAATGGTACTTACACACTGGACCTGAGACAGATTCTCTGAAATGTTAGTGCCGAGGAATTTAAAGTTGCTGACCCTCTCCTCCTCTGATTCCCCAATGAGGACTGGCTCATGGACCTCCGGTCTCCTCATCATGAAGTCAATAATCAGCCCCTTGGTCTCGCTGACATTGAGTGAGAGGTTGTTGTTATGGAACCACTCAGCCAGATTTTCAATCTGCCTCCTATATGCTGATTTGTCACCACCTTTGATTTGCCCAACGACAGTGGTGTCATCAGCAAACTTGAACATGGAACAATATATAAATATTACAACGATGATATCATTGAATATCAAAGGTAGGTGCTTAACTCCTCTTTTAGGTTGGAGATGATCATTACCTTGCAATTCTGCGCCATTAATGTTACCTGCTACTTGTCAGCCGTGCCTGCATGGTGGCATCGACTTACCCTACAGCTGAATTTTTGTGAGAGGAATTGAGCATTGCATTATCATCAGCAAACATTAATTATAACGATAGGAAAATCATTGATGAAGCAACTCAAGGTGTTTCAACATAGTGACTACAGTGATGGCCTGAGTTTAGAAACACAATCTCCTTCTTTCGAATGCCACTGGAGCATTTTCCATTTGATACTCACTGACTTGAGCTTCACCTTTGTGACTTAGTGCCACACATAATTGACTTAATGTCAGGGTCGACACTCAAATATCACCTCTAAAATTCAGCTCTTGGTTGGAGCAAGTCAGCCTAGAATGGTTTAATCCTAGAGGGAGCCGTACTAGGCATTGGTGAACAAATTATTAAAGAATAGGTGTTTCTCATTTTGTGGGTGACAGCATCCAACACCTTGCTAAGTACTTGACTGTTGACTGTGTGGCAATCAGCCCATCTGGATTCATCTTCCATGTTATGAACTGTAGACACTTGGACAATTTTCCACATTACACACATAGAAATAGGCCCTTAGGCCCAACTAGTCCATGCCAAACACAGCATCCTCCCTTCTAGTACCAGTTTCCCACGTTTGGTCCACAACCCTCTAGGCACTTCCCCTATACTTACCTATCCAAATGCTTCGTAATTGTTGGTATTGTACCTGCATCAGCTACTTCCTCTGGCAGCTCGTTCCAAGGTATTCCCTATCCTCTGTGTAAAGAGAGGTAAAGACCTCTCAGGTCTCTTTTAAATCTCTCCCCTCTTATCTTGTATCTGTTCCCTCTCATTTTGGACTCCCAACCCTGGGGAATTGTTGAATGGAAACTACATCTAGGAGAAGGAGAACTCTGAACTCGAACCTCCGTGCCTTGCGGCTATACCCACTCATGGCAAAGGCTTCAGGGGTAAACCCGCAGGAAAAATCTGGTGCTGGTGTCCCTAAGGCAGTCCTACATTGAGTTCAATGCTGACTGGCAACTCCTGCAACACTGCTGAAACCAAACTGTATCGGTCTCTGCCGTTCCTTATGGTTCATCTGATGCATGGAGAGGGGGAGCTTGATACATGGGCAACGGCTTGCTCTCCATATCGTACTGCCCAGGCTTGCCTATCTAGGCAGCTAGAATGCAATTTTCATGATCGACTCTGACCGACGGGGGCCTCAGACCAGACTACTGTTGTAAACAGTAGAAGTTGTGTTGTCGTACTGTTAAGTTTGCTGATGTCACTACTATTGTTGGCCAAGTCAAAGGTGTGATGAATCAGCATATAAGAGGGAGAATGAAAATCTGGTGAACAATAACTTCTCATACAACGACAGCAAAACTAGATGTTGTTCAGCGGTGGTGCAAGCACACTTCCCTGAGGAAGACCATTCTTCTGAATACGCCATCTGCTGCGCTTCCCTCCTAGTTCAACATAGAACCGGCGATTCTGAAGCATGCTTTCTAACAGCTCTGTTAAGTGAATATCTTTTGCCATCTCTAGGATCTTGAAGAGGAGACGTCTATGGTTCACTGTATCGTAAGCTGCTGACAAGTCTGCAAAAACCCGACGCAAGCTGGGAGACCATTTCGCTGAACACCTACGCTCTGTCTGCCAGAGAAAGCAGGATCTCCCAGTGGCCGCACATGTTAATTCCACATCCCATTCCCATTCTGATATGTCTATCCACGGCCTCCTCTACTGTAAAGATGAAGCCACACTCAGGTTGGAGGAACAACACCTTATATTCCATCTGGGTAGCCTCCAACCTGATGGCATGAACATTGACTTCTCTAACTTCCGCTAATGCTGCACCTCCCCATCGTACCCCATTATTTATTTATATACACACATTCTTTTTCTCTCTCTCCTTTTTCTCCCTCTGTCTCTCTCACTATACCCCTTGCCCATCCTCTGGGATTCCCCTCTTCCTTGTCTTTCTCCCTGGGCCTCCTGTCCCATGATCCTCTCATATCCCTTTTGCCAATCACCTGTCCAGCTCTTGGCTCCATCCCTCCCCCTCCTGTCTTCTCCTATCAGTTCAGATCTCCCCTCCCCCTCCCACTTTCAAATCTCTTACTAGCTCTTCTTTCAGTTAGTCCTGACGAAGGGTCTCGGCCGGAAACGTCGACTGTACCTCTTCCTAGAGATGCTGCCTGGTCTGCTGCATTCACCAGCAACTTTTATGTGTGTTGCTTGAAATTCCAGCATCTGCAGATTTCCTCGTGTTTGTGTTATAAGTGACTGCAGAGTTTCAATCTGATCACCTAGCATGACATGAGATCCAGTATTTCACTATGAAGTGTGGATTCTTCAACACTACCGAGGCCATTCAAGCCCAAACATGAAGTGGTCCATCCTACTAAGAGAGAATAATGGATATGAACTTAGAGAGACAATGGGTGCCTGCTGGCGGGAACACTTCAAAGGATTCCTCTACTGAACTAAAAACATGCTGCTTTTAAGGTGGTACAGTAGAGTAGCAGTTAGGGTAACAGTTTACAGTGTGAAGCACACCTTCAATAACTCCAAAAGACCGAAGTTGGGTAAAATACTGAAAGGCTTTTATTCGCTGTACAATACGACCTCCATGGTGAGTGTCTGCCCCTGGACTGAGGGGGAGGGGCAAGGCGAAACACCTTTATATGGGACTCTGTGGGGGGAGCCACAGGGGCAGTCAGCAGAGGGGTGTGTCCAGACAGGTAACCCAGTTACAACATATATACATGGTTTACCACATTCACCCCTCCTTTTTTTAAAAAAGAGTCCCGCGGAGTGAAGTGACTGACAATATTTAAAACAAGTATATTTACAGGTCAAGTCTATCAGGCAGTCGAGTCCGTCGCTGTGACCTATGTAGCACCAGTGGTGATTGCACCGGCGATGGCGGTTGTGCTGGCTCCGGCCTGACTTCAGGTGTCAGCACGTTAGGTGTCGGTAATCCCTTGTGCGTGTGCGCCACGCCCAATATGGGAGAGTCGTGTGGTGTCTGTATAGGGTTTGGAGTGCGCGGTGTCTCATGGGTATATATATCGGTGGGTACGGGGTTAATAGTCACCACAGAGTGTTCAGGGTAGAGGCCCGGAGCTCCTGCGTGCGCCAGGTCGCGGATGGAGACCGTGTCCTCCCGCCCATCGGATAAAACCACGTAGGCATACTGGGGGTTCGCATTTAGTAAGTGAACCCTCTCGACCATCGGGGAGTATTTATTGCTCCTCGCATGTTTCCGAAGCAGCACTGGCCCCGGGGACGTCAGCCAAGTTGGTAGGGTGGTCCCAGTGGTCAATTTTCTGGGAAAAAGAAAAGAGCTGCTCATGAGGGGTGGCATTGGTGGCCGTGCATAACAGGGAGCGGATGGAGTGGAGTGCCTTGGGAAGGACCTCCTGCCAGCGGGAGACCGGCAGTCCCTTTGACCTGAGGGCTAAGGGTGTGGCTTTCCACACTGTGCCATTCTCCTTCTCCACCTGTCCATTCCCCCGGGGATTATAGCTCGTGGTCCTACTGGTTGCAATTCCCCTAGCCAGCAGGTATGGGCACAGCTCAACACTCATAAACGATGACCCTCTGTCACTGTGGATATAGCATGGGTATCCGAACAGAGTGAAGAGCTTGCGCAGGGCTTTTATAACTGACGTGGTGGTGGTGTCGGGGCAGGGGATGGTGAAGGGGAACCGCGAGTACTCGTCGATAACGTTAAGGAAGTACACATTGCGGTCGGTGGAGGAAGGGGGCCCTTAAAGTCAACACTCAGTCGCTCAAAGGGGCGGGTGGCCTTGATGAGTTGTGCCTTTTCAGGTCGGTAGAAGTGCGGTTTGCACTCTGCGCAGACTTGGCAGTCCCTGGTCATCATCCTGATCTCCTCAAGGGAGTAAGGCAGGTTCCGTGCTTTCACGAAGTGGAAAAGCCAGGTGACTCCCGGGTGACAAAGGTCTACATGTAGGGCGTATAGCCGGTCGATCTGCGCACTGGCGCATGTTCCCCGGGATAGGGCATCGGAGGGCTCATTGAGCTTCCCAGGCCTGTACATGATGTCATAGTTGAAAGTGGAGAGTTCAATTCCCCACCTCAGAATTTTATCATTTTTGATTTTGCCCCACTGCTGATTACTAAACATGAATGCGACTGAGCGCTGGTCAGTTAGCAGGGTGAACCTTTTGCCGGCGAGATAGTGCCTCCAGTGCCTAATAGCTTCCACTGTGGCCTGGGCCTCTTTCTCCACCGTGGAGTGCTGAATTTCAGGGCCTTGAAGGGTACGGGAGAAGAACGCCACCGGTCTTCCGGCCTGGTTGAGGGTAGCAGCCAGTGCAAAGTCGGAGGTGTCACTCTCTACTTGGAAGGGAATGGCCTCATCCACCGCATGCATTGCTGCTTTGGTAATGTCTCCTTTTATGCGGCTGAAGGCCGCGCGGGTCTCGGCTGAGAGGGAGAATGTGGTGGACTTGACCAGGGGGTGGGCCTTGTCTGCATAGTTAGAGACCCATTGGGCATAATATGAAAAGAAGCCCAGGCACCTTTTGAGGGCTCTGAGGGTATTGGGAAGAGGGAGTTCCAACAGGGGGAGCATACGGTCGGGGTCAGGGCCAATGACTCCATTCTCCACGACACACCCAAGGATAGCAAGTCGGGTGGTTCCGAACACACACTTGTCCTTGTTATAGGTGAGATTGAAAGCTTTGGCCGCTTGGAGAAATTTTTGGAGGTTGTTGTCCTGATCCTGCTGGTCGTGACCGCAGATGGTGATGTGATCCAGATATGGGAACGTGGCCTTCAGTTGGCACTGGTCCACCATCCGGTCCATTGCCCTCTGGAAGACAGATACACCATTCGTGACACCAAAGGGGACGCGCAGGAATTGATAAAGCCTGCCGTCCGCCTCGAAGACAGTGTAAGGGCGGTTCTCCTGGCGGATGGGGAGCTGATGGTAAGCGGATTTTAGGTCTATGGTCGAGTACACCTTGTACTATGCTATCTGATTGACCATATCCGCGATGCGGGGTAGAGGGTACGCGTCGAGCTGCATGAACCTATTGATGGTCTGGCTATAGTCCACGACCATCCTATTCTTCTCCCCGTTCCGAACAACGACCACCTGCGCCCTCCCAGGACTTGTGCTTGTCTCAATGACCCCCTCCCTGAGTAGCCGCTGCACCTCCGACTTAATGAAAGCTCTGTCCCCCGCGCTGTACCTCCTGCTTTTAGTTGCCACAGGTTTACAGTCGGGGGTCAGGTTGGCGAACAGCGGTGGGGGAGGGATCTTGAGGGTGGAGAGGCCGCAAATGGTGTCGGTAGTGCAGCAGTTGGCATGATGTTGGGTGGGATGTGCAGGTCGGTGTGTGTGGGTGGTCAGTAGCGGGGTATGGGACGTATCCCTACAAAACAGGGGATTTATGACAGTAATTGGTGGGAGGGGCCCATCATACTCCATTGTCACGCTTTTCAGGTGGCTCTGGAAGTCCAACCCCAACAGCACAGGGGCACATAGTTGAGGCAAGACCAGTAACGCAAAGTCTCGATATTCTGTGCCCTGCACCACTAGTGTCGCTACACAACCCCCCCGGATGTCTGTTGTATGCGACCCGGAAGCCATGGTGACCCTCTGACTTACCGGCTGTATCGCGAGTCCGCAATGCTGCACCGTGTTCGGGTCGATAAAACTCTCCATGCTGCCTGCACCCTTCCAGCAGGATGTCCATTATTGACCTTGCGAGCTGGTGGGGAGTGCTTTGGTCGAGGGTCACAGAGGCCAGGGTTGAGTCGCTGTCTTGGTCCGGTGCGGTGGGGTGCCCCATGAGCACCCGTTAGTCGTAGGCGGTGGGAAGTGGCGCCGACCAAGATGGCTGCCCCCATGTCTTGCACGTGGTGGCAGCGTGCAGGCAAGATGGTGACCCCCATGTTTCGCACGCGGCGCGGCTCGATCCCGCTCGCGGTTTTGACTTACAGACCTTGGCAAAGTGGCCCTTCTTTCCGCAGCTGGAGCAGGTAGCTTGTCGGGCCGCGCAGCGTTTCCGGGGGTGCTTCTCCAGTCCGCAGAAGTAGCACTTCGCGGACTCACGACTGGCTGCAGCGGAGGTCGATTCGCTGGCGGGTTGCGGGAACTTGCGACTGGAGACAGCCGAGGTCGATTCGCCGGTGGGTTGCAGGGTCTGCGGCGCCCACGAGGCCATCGGGAGATCGCATGCCTGGAGAGCCTCGGAGTTATGCAGAGCGGCCTTCAGCATGTCAGCCAGCTCGATCGCCGAACTTAAGGTAAGATCGGCTTTTTCCAACAGCCGCTGGCGCACGTACACTGACCTGGTCCCCATGACGAAGGCATCTCTCACTAGGAGTTCTGCATGCTGTGCCGCAGTCAGCTCCTGGCAATTGCAGGCTCGCACGAGCGTCCGTAGGGCCTGGACGAACTCAGCACTTGATTCCCCGGGCCGTTGTTGTCATTTCGCTAAGCGATGTCGCGCGTAGACGCTGTTTATCGGCCGCAGGTATTGTCCTTTGAGGGCGCTCATCGCGCCGTTGTAGCTCAGCTGGTCTCTGATCAGCGAATAGCCCTGTGGACTGACCCTGGAGAGTAGAACTCTGCACTTCGCTACGGGGTCGGTCGCTTTAATCTCCTCTAGGTACGCTTCGAAGCAGGCCAGCCAGAGTTCGAAAGTGTTTCCAGCCTCAGGTGTTTGCGGATTGAGCTCTAACCTGTCGGGTCTCAGTGCATGTTCCATGCTTTAAAATGTACAGTGAATAAAATTGAAGCGCAGCTTCAATAACTCCAAAAGACTGAAGTTGGGTAAAATACTGAAAGGCTTTTATTCACTGTACAATACGACCTCCCTGGTGAGTGTCTGCCCCCGGACTGAGGGGGAGGGGCAAGGCGAAACACCTTTATACAGGAATCTGTGGGAGGAGCCACAGGGGCAGTCAGCAGAGGGGTGTGTCCAGACAGTTAGCCCAGTTACAACATATATATGGTTTACCACACAGTGTCCAATTCCTGCCACTGTCTGTGAAGAGCTTGTACCATCTCCCTGTGACTGCATGTGTTTCTTCTGGGTGGTCCACTTTCCTCCCACGTCTTTCCTTCCAAAGACGTACGGAATAGAGTTAGTAAGTAGTAGGCATGCTATGCCAGCACCAGAAGCATTGTGACACTGGTGGATTGTTCCCAGCACATCTCAGGCTGTGTTGGTCATTGACGCAAACAATGTATTCACTGTCTGTTGTGATGTTTTGAAGTACAAATAAAGTTAATCTTTAATCTTTTATGTTTAGCCCATGTTGACCTGTGTTGTACCTTCACTGGGCTGGCTCTCCATTCTGCATGATTTTGTTTTGCACCCTTGGCTGCTCAATAAACAAGGTTACTTCTGTCAACCTGGCCCCAGACAATGTGCCACAAGAGGATCAATGTTTAAGGCCAAGGACCCTACAAAGACAGCTCTCCTTACATCATGGCTCACAGACACCAGTTGAATAGGGCTGCAGATTCTGAACTGCTCTTGTCTAACAGTTAGAAACTGTGATAAAAATGTTGACTTCTCTACCAGATTGTTGTGAATAACAGTGAGATTCAAATAGCTACTGTAATTAACTGCAAGGCATTCTTAGATTGAAAACATGGCCACGTCTTAATGGAAATGAAGGAGCTCTATAACACCTGAAAGTTGTGCTCCAACGGGAAACTCATGAACGAAAGAACAGGTAATGAGTGGAAAGATCCAGCATCTCACTGGTGACTGTCATGTGTGGATTCTACAGTGCTGCTGAGGCCATTTAGGCCCAAACACAGAGTTAACCATCCTACTAAAAGCGAAAATTTGGTATGAACTGAGAGAGACAGTGAGCAATTGCTGGCAGGAACTCTTCAAAGGACTCCTCATCAAGGTTCTGTCAGTACAATACGAGTCCTTGACTCCATCTAACAGCAAATTTTTCAGCCTGGTTTTGTCATCATACATGAGATTAAAGATTAAAGATCAGCTTTACTTGGCACATGTAAGGAGAACGTACAAACTCCTTATAGATAGTGGTGGGAATTGATCGCAGATTGCTGCTCGCTGGCCCTGTAAATTGTGCTAACCAATCAGTGTCATGATCAACAAGTTGTAAAAGTGGAAAAACAGTCTTGGGAAGCAAACGGTATCCCTATTTTAGTTCTAAACCAGGAGGAGAGAAACTTCAATCACGTTTCTCAACCTTAGTTTCAACAACTGTGAAGAAGAAGTCATGCAGATGATGCAGTTGTAACCATCTTCAAGCTGGAATACATATCCCATTGCAGTAAATACAGTGGAGTCTCCACAGGACAAGTCATTGCTGGATTTCCCCCTCACCATTTTCAAACAGTGAGTGGAGAGCTGTCTCCTCTGAATTGTAATGTGGGTTCTCTAGAGGCACAATGAATATGATCAAATCAAAATTCAATGTTCAAAGTTCAAAGTAAACTTATTATCAAAGTACGTAAACAGTATGTCACCATATACTACCTTGAGATTCATTTTCTAGTGGGCATTTACAGGAAAAATAAAGAAACACAAAAGAATTTATGAAAAACTGACATACATCCAAAGTGCAAAAGTGGACAAACTGTGCAAATAATAAATAAAAAAGTAAATAAATAATACTGAGAACATGAGTTGTAGACACCTTGAAAGTGAGTCTACAGGTTGAGGAGTCTGTTAAGCATTGAAGAAAGTGAAGGGTTCTGAAAGGGGTGGCTGAAGATATTGTGGAGGCATTAATAATGACCTCTCAAGAATCACTAGATTCGGGAATGGTTCTGGAAGACTGGAAAATTGCAAATGTCACTCCACTCTTCAAGAAGGGAGAGAGGCAGAAGAAAGGAAACTATAGGCCAGTTAGTCTGACCTCAGTGGTTGGGAAGGTGTTGGAGTCGATTGTTAAGGATGAGGTCTCAGGGTACTTGGAGACAGATGCTAAAATAGGCCATTGTCAGCATGGTTTCCTCAAGGGAAAACCTTGCCCGTCAAATCTGTTGGTTCTTGGTTCTTGATCCTCCAAAATATTCCGCATGGAATTTAAACTGGAGGTGGTGGAGGGTAGGCTTAAGAAGGAGATTTTTGAAGAAGAAAAGCTGCCTTAAATTTAATTGGGTTTGGTTGTGTGACTGTGTTAGGATTAAGATTATTCCATGCTTTAATTGTGCGGGGGGAAAATGAATTGCTGTACACATCTGACTTGGTAGTTAGTATTTCAAATTGAGTTGAGTGCCCTCGTCTGCTCCTAATAGGTTTGGGTTTGATGTGGGATTGGTAGTCTATGTCGAGCTGACCATTTAACATTTTGTAAAAACAGGTCAGGCGGTGTGCTTCACGTCTATCTTGGAGAGAGTTCCACTTCATTAATGAATTTAAAAGTTGGGTAACACTCGCTTCTCTCTCATAGGTATTTGTGACAAATCCGGCTGCCTGTCTTTGGACTCGCTTGATGGAAGTAGTGTTTTTGTTTGTGTATGGGTCCCATGCAGCAACTGCATATTCCAAATGTGGCCTAACAATGATGAGGCACAACTTCTCCCTAACTGAAGCTGAACAATGATGAAAATTACGTCTCAGAAAATTTAGGACTCTAAATGTCTGTTGGAATTTTATGAAGAAGTAACAATCAGGATAGACAAAGGTGAATTGAATAAACTCTTCTCCGGCTTCCAGCAGGGTACAGGTACCGACAGGTTTCGATGACAAACTCTGGCATATTCTTCAAGGGTGATGCCTGGGCACATCTAGTCCGGTGGTATATACACCCCTGTAGTCTGTCCCTCCTGATTGGTTAGACCTTATCCAATCAGGTTTCTGCTCTCCCACCTTGTTTACAATGGAATTCCAGTTCTTACTTAGAGCAAGACCTTTGTCTTTGTTAAAATTCTTTTCCTCTAGTTTTATTTCAATGGCTTCCTTTACCAGGCAATCCCTAAAGCCATTGGTGTGGCACAATAGTTTTGTGCCATTGAAGTCAATCCCTATGGCCATTGCGATTGCAATGTTCTACTACTGCTGATTTCTCCAGATAACCCAAATGGAAACACCTCCTGTGCTTCACCACGCATAGGACATCTTTGACCAGCATAAGCTGTGACCTGAGCTTCCTTACGGGTTTGTGGATGATATTAATCTGGTATTTCTTCAGGATCCTTATGTTCCTTCCAGAGACCATGGAAATATAGGGAAGACAGGTGGGTATAGCAATGGGTTCCTCCTCGTTGTTAGGTTTCCTGGTTTTTCCATTAGCCCTTTTAAGGGCCTGATTGATTTCTTTCACCTTGTAGCCATTCTGTAGGAACGTTGTGCGTAATGGTCTTATTTCCTCAGAGAGGCTCTCCGGGTTCAAAATAGTTTTCACACGGTTAATCAAACTAGAAGGAACTGCTCTACATTGGGAGTCATGATGGTGTCTGTTATTGTTGAAGTATAAGTCTGCGTGAGTGGGTTTCTGATACTATCCAGTTTTCATGGTATTAGAATGTCCAGGAATGGGAGGCAACCACCCTTTGCCATCTCCATTGTAAATTGAATATTTGGATATATACTGTTCAGATGGTCATGGAACTGTTGGACTGCATGGAGTCCATGAGGCCACACTACGAAGGTGTATCCGAAGATGCATTTGGGCATAAGGGCATTGAGCTCAGATGATTCCCACTGACGATAGGCCCTGGGGGGTAGGGGGGGGGGAGATCCCTCCTTGTGTATCTTAGGGAGCCCATAAAGTCTCGGTGGTACCAGTGCCTGGGGCAGAAGTGTCTTGCATATGTCTGCTGGAAGTCCAGAATCCTTCAGTAAAGCAGAGGTCATCCTCTCAATCGAATCCGTGGGATCCTGCTGTAGAACTCCTGTAGGCGGGTCATCCAGAATTTTTTGGACTTTCCTGTGGTATTCCTCAGAGGACATCGGGACCATTGCACTTCCTTTGTCTGCTGGTAAAATCATGATGGCTGGGTTTCGTCGTAGTGCCTGGAGGGTCAGTAATGTTCAGTTTTGGCAAAATGTCTCTTTCTAGGGTCATACAGACCTCGATCGTTACCTTCTCCCTGGTATCCGGTAGTAGTTTCCAGATTGCTTGCTCCACTCCACCAATGCAATCCTAATAATGTATAGCTCCGGAGACCAGTGCAAAGTTTAGCCCCTTGGCAAGCCTCATCAGTGCTTTGCCCAGTTTGACTGATGACAATCTTTCCTGGGTCCAGTGCTGGGACGGCTGTACTCTGTTAGGATAGTTTGCTGTATTTCCTGACCTGCCCCTCAGTGTTCCTTTGTGAACCTAGTTCACCTTGAGCAGCGGTGGACTTGTCGATATACTCCCAATCACTAAGAGACAAGAGCAGATCTAATGTAATGGATGTACTCCCTAATCAACGCTTGGCTAGCTCATCGTAGAATATGTTTAGCTTCCAGAGAACCACCATGGAATGCAACTTCACAAACTTAGGGATGATGTCCTTGTCAAGGAGAATTGGTTGATGTTGTGTACTTGGATTTTCAGAAGGCCTTTGACAAGGTGCCACACATGAGGCTGCTTAACAAGCTATGAGCCCATGGTATTATAGGAAAGATTCTAGCATGGATAAAATAGTGGCTGACTGGCAGGAGGCAAAGAGTGGGAATAAAGGGAGCCTTTTCTGACTGGCTGCTGGTGACTAGTGGTGTTCCACAGGGGTCTGTGTTAGGACCAATTCTTTTTGTGTTATATGTCAATGATTTGGGTGATGGAATTGATGGCTTTGTTGCAAAGTTTGCAGATGATATGAAGATAAGTGGAGGGGCAGGTAGTTTTGAGGAAGTAGAGAGGCTACTGAAGGACTTAGACAGATTAAGAGAATGGGCAAAGAAATGGCAGGGGGAATATCGTGTCAGGAAGTGTATGGTCATGCACTTTGGTAGAAGAAATGAAAAGGTTGACTATTTTCTAAATGGAGAAAAAATACAAAAAACTGAGGCACAAAGGGACTTGGGAGTCCTTGTGCAGGATTCCCTAAAGGTTAATTTGCAGGTTGAGTCTGTGATGAGGAAGGCAAGTGCAATGTTAGCATTCATTTCAAGAGGACTAGAATATAAAAGCAAGGATGTAATGTTGAAACTTTATAAAGCACTGGTGAGGCCTCACTTGGAGTATTGTGAGCAGTTTTGAGCCCCTTATCTAAGAAAGGATGTGTTGAAACTGGAGAGGGTTCAAAGGAGGCTCACAAAAATGATTCCAGGATTGAAAGGCTTATCATATGAAGAGGGCCTGATGGCTCTGGGCCTGTATTCACTAGAATTCAGAAGAATGAGGGATGACCTCATTGAAACCTATTGAATGGTGAAAGGCCTTGATAGAGGATGTGGAGAGGATGTTTTCTATGGTGGGTGAATCTAAGACCAGAGGACACAGCCTCAGAATAGGGGGTCTTCCTGTTAGAAAGATGAGGGGGTACTTCGTTAGCCACAGAGTGGTGAATCTGTGAAGTTTTTTGCCACAGGCAGCTGTAGAGGCCAAGTCTGTACATATATTTAAGGCAGAGGTTGATAGGTTTTTGATTGGTCAGGGCATGAAGGGATAAGGAGCAGGAGAGGCAGGAGATTGGGGCTGAGAGGAAAAATGGATCAGCCATGATGAAATGGCAGAGCAGACTCAATGGGCCAAATTGTCTAATTCTGCTCCTATATCTTATGTTCCTGAACCTGGAAGTGTGGGACCTATACCTCTTGCCTAATGTAGGAGAGAGAAGAAGGCACGGCCTGGATGGTGGATGATGATCTATTACAAGACCAGCAACTTTGACCGCCATTCATGGCTGTTTTGTATCTTCCACCTTTGTGTCCATCATAGTGCCCGTTCACTATCCCATTCAGTAACAAGAACACAGCACATCAAGAGGAGCTGTAGACCATCCTTCTCAAAGTTGGTTGCCTGTAGAAATTCAACTTCATGTTATGTCTGCTACATGATGACATCCAACCCATCATCTTAATCAACAGGTCCACAAGAAACCAAAATTTTAGTGACAATTGTTGTCAAGTGAGGACCCGTCATTGCCCCCAAAGTATTTTCAATCTTTCTTGCCACAGTGCTGCACCAACAGAATGGAGAATCTCAACCAGACGAATGCTTACTTGTTCAACTTACATCACCCCTACTCCAAAATCAACATCATGCTAACTTCAGTAATTGAGTTGTTATATGTGGACACTTGTGCATGCATGTACTTGAAGATCAAGCACAATGTTATTGTTCTCTTATGAACATATATGTTAGTATGGGCTTTGCACTAACATCCCGTCATGGTCCGGTCCGTGAAGTCCGCATTCCGGTTCACATTCTGGTTCATCAATTCTTTATTCCGGGGTTTCCTGTTTTCCCTTGTTCCATTGGGTACCTTAATTGAGGCACCTGATTCTAGATTCGAGCTGGCTACATAAATAGCTCCTGGACTGTTCTCTCCCCTCTCCCCCCTCCCCCCCTCCCCCCTCCCCTCTCCCCTCTCCCCTCTCCCCTCTCCCCTCTCCCCTCGTTGAGTTTGCAACTGTCTCTTTGGGTCCCTGTGTTTAGTGTCCGTGTCAAAGAAGAGTCCCGGCCCTAGCCTTGTTCCCAAGGAGGGGTCCTGGCTCTGTGTTTTGTGTACAAGTCCCAGCTGTACGTCCTGTTCCGAAGGAGGGGTCCTGACTCTGTGTAAAGCCCCGGCCCTAAGTCCTGTCCCCAAGGAGGGGTCCTAGCTCTGTGTTCCAAGGTCCAAGCGCCGTGTTCCAGTCCTGCCCAAGTGAAGGCTTCGTGTTCTCGTCCTGCGCTGGAGGTTCCCTCGTTCAGTCCAGGAGTCCCTTGGCAGTTTACCTCAGCAGTCATCCCGGCCCTGCATCCGAGAAAGGGTCCTGGCCCTGCACTCCAAGGAGGAGTCCCAGCTCTGTACCCAAGAGCCTAACCAAGCCGAGTCCAAGAGCTGAGCCAAACCTAGTCCAAGAGCCTCGTCCTGCCCTAGAGTACCTCGTCCAGTCCATATCCAAGGCTTTGTGTTCCTGTGTTCCAAGACCAAGTCCAGGCACCGTGTTCCTCCCCTGTCCAAATCTGAGCTTTGTGTCCTCATCTAGTTCTGGTTCCTCGTCCTGTGCTGGAGTACCCCGTCCTGTCCTGTAGTCTCATCCTGTCCTTGCCAAGATCCTAGTCCTGAGTCCTAGCCTAGGCCCAGGTTCCGGTTCCGAGTCCCAATCAAGACCCAGATTCTGGGTCCTTGTCCAGGCTCTGGTTCCGGAGTTCCGTGCTCCTAGTCCAGGCTCCTCGTTCCTGGTTTCCTGTCTGGGTCCCATGTCTCTAGTCCAAGTCCTAGCCCAGGCCCTGAATCCTAGTCTCGTCCAGGGCCTTTGTCAATGTCCAGCGTCGTTTCTTCCGTACTCACCTTGCTATCTCCATACCCTAGTCCTGTTCCTAGTACTTCAGTGTCTGTGTCTTGCATTTGGGTCCGCTCCCAACGC